>NC_092339.1:212387500-212735000 GCF_046630445.1 Rutidosis leptorrhynchoides
ATTCAATTGAATTTTTATATTAAATTGTTAAAATGAATATTTTTATTAATACGACATCGTTAAAATTATTATTATTACTATTATTTGATTGTTATCAATATTATTATTATTATTATTATTATTATTATTATTATTATTATTATTATTATTATTATCAAAATATTATTATTATGATTATTATGATATTTAAAAATAATTAATATTTTTATCAAAAACTATTAAATTATTATTTTGATCATTATTATTATTAAAACTATCAATTTATTATTTTTATTATCATTAACACAAAAATTATCATTTTTATTAAAAGTATTATTTTTAATAAAAATATTACTATTATAAAATATTAACTTATCGTTTTAGTATATTTTCATATAAAATTTTATTATTATTTACTCTAATAAATTTTGTAAAAATATTTAAAAAAATATAAAATGACGATATTTAATTATGTATAAATTTTTGGAAATCATTTTGAGTCAAATGAATCTTTATTAAATTTTGCATATTAGTCTCGAGCATTGGGATCGTGGTACACTATAGATTGGCTTTAATTGTTAAACAGATATTAATCAATATATAATTATATAATTAATTAGGTTCGTGAATCCGAGGCCAACCTTATACGTATTCAGTGATGTTATATGTATTTTTACTACAAAATACATTAGGTGAGTATATAGTCCCTTTTTAAACTCTAAATATTTTTGGGCTGAGAATACATGTGCTACTTTTATAAATGATTTACGTTATGGACACAAGTGACAAAAATTACGTTCTACGTTGAGTTGTACCACTGCATATCTCCCTATAACTTGGTAACTATTAATTACATGGGCCAGTGTAAACGCGAATCCTGTTGATAGATCTATCGGGCTGACATCCCCAACCGGGCTGGACGACCAGTTTTCAACGGTTGCACAGTACTTCGTTTAGGTGGCTACACTTGGTACGGTGTAGTGTGAATATATATATAAAGGGAATATGTGCGTATTGATACTTGTAAAGTTTGGTTACCAGGTGCTCAACCATTTAGAATGCTTTACATACACTTGCGAGTGTATTATGTTTATAAATATGAAATCTTGTGGTCCATAGTTATAACGCTGCTAGCATCAAACCTATATATCTCACCAACTTTATGTTGACATTTTAAAGCATGTTATTCTCAGGTACGAATTAAGTCTTCCGCTGTGCAATAGCTCATATTAAGGACCTTACTTGAAGTCGATCATCGCAATGGGACCAACTGTTGAAGACTCCGTCTGGGAGGATTAGTTCGGGTTACTACAGTTGGTATCAGAGCGTTGGTCTTAGCGAACCAGGCCTTGCATAAGTGTGTCTAACTGGTAGTTGTTAGAATACATTAGTGAGTCTGGACTTTGACCGTGTCTGCCTGTCAAAAGTTTTGCTTATCATTTCTAGTCGGAAATCATCTGCTTATCATCCTTAGGAAATTGCCTGTCTATCATTCTCAAGTCTAAATACGCTCTACTGCATTTAGTGCATCGATAGTGTATAGACGAAATTCATATCTTAGCGTATCTGATAATTCCTATCTTGGCGTATCTGTAGATTTGCCTGATATATGCCGTAACATCCTTTGTAGCCTACGAAATCTTTAATATTACATATAGATATTCTATATAGTTAGAATATCATCCGATATCCGGAAATCATTTCACATTGAAGATCCTTTTCATCCATCCAATTACCCTTGGCGATGAACCTGAAGCACTTACCAGCGAACCTATTCGAAACACCATTTTCTCGCTCATTTCTAGAGTATCTCGTCACGATTACATAATATCCCATATCACAAATCTTGTTCATCCACTCGCTTCGACCGCCAATCATCTCGGTGTACTAGCAGAAGTTAACGAACTACACGCTCGCGTGACGGCTTTGGAAGAACCTGGTGCGAAGGTTACAAACACCAGCGGCAGCACCGACAGCATAACTAGTACCTCCAGTAACATCAACATCGCAATCTTCAGTACCAGCACCGCCAATATCATCACCATCATCAACGTCAATGATATCCTTATCCCCCTCAAACCACAACCACGTCGTAAATCTCAACGTCACAAATTACACCTCGAGTATAATCACCGTTCTATGTAACGCTCTATCCACTTTATTTTCGTTCTACATATCGTTCTACATCGATTAACTTCGATTTACGTACCATTCTACCTCATTACCTCCGTTCAATATGGCGACTAAGTAATCTCTGATGCTTTAGAGATTATGTAATCTAGTATTAACAATAAACCTGACGAGTTTAATATTTTATTGACTCATTAAATCTATGATTACATTTGAAGAAAATATATATGCAAGTATATTTTCATAAAGATTGTAATTAAAAATTCTTTCGTACAAACTGTTAATGATGAGAATATTTTAACGGGTGGGTAGTACCCGAGGAATATTTAGAATTCACATTAATAAGTTACACTGTACATTCTTCGAATCTGATTCAACGGTCATTTACTATCCTACTTACAATCACCGATATACGTATCCGTTCATCACAGAATAACCATTTCCATTCAAATTTCATATTTGGATTTTTACCTATCCGAATCCAACAAGTGGCATAAAGAAGAAACATTGGACAAATTAAAAATTGTTAGAAACACACGAATTAACTAATTGAAAATCTGTTAAGGATTCCACGCTAACTGTTCCGGCTAACTGTTCCCAGCTAACTGATTAACATTTAATTTATCGCAATTTACATTCCCGCAATTTTATTTATCGTTATTTAATTTCTGTTATTTATTTTTACGCACTTTAAATAACGGGACACGTATGCAAGGTTTCGACTTATCATATTGACCCATCTATATATATATTTCGGAACAACCATAGACACTCTATAGTTAGCTATACAGGGTCGGAGTTGATTCCAAAATATATATATACCTTGAGTTATGATCGACACTGAGACCGGTACACGGGTCACGATACTTATTAATTATGTATAGTAAATTATATATGAATATATTGAACTGTTGAACTATTGCACCATTGGACAATCGGACTAATAGACTGTTAACTATGGACAAGTAAAAAGAATTAAAATATTGATTATAACATATGAAACTAAAATAATCTTCAAGTTTGCCACTTGATTTTATCCTAAACCTTATTTGTACCTCGACAATTACAACTCGCGATCAAATCTTTCATGATTTTTGAAAACACCTCGATCGAGGAATTGAACCAGTCACACCTCGCCTATGGTAGAAAGATTCATGCATACAGTTATGCATCTGAAAAACTTTCGAAACTATAAACCTATCCGCGTCGAATTCCTTATCATTCATTAGCAAAAACAACCATACGATTTCTTTTCAAGTAGCCAATTTTGTCACAGTTCCACTTCGACTTCTTAGTAAAACTAGTATTACAATCATCTCGATATTTATACCTCGTCCTTTCGCCGTCACCGGAGAACCTTTTATATTTCATAACATCATCAGCAGATGTACCAACAACTCGTTATCTCTTTGGCAAAATCCGCAACCAGCATTTTGTAAATCTTGTAGAAATTCTCCCAGTTATACTTAAAACGTCTATCCCTAAGAATTGCATATTTCGAATGTGAAGTTTCTGAAAAACACCCTGGACTATGAAGTAGTTCTTGAAATGCTGATGAAGCAGCAAAAACCGTAAACGACCTTAACAGTCAAAAGTTTACGATGAAGTTAAGTATGTTGGAAAAGCTCAGAAAAAGAGAAGGGTTGAACTTGGAAAACGGATTGAGCAAAGTATGAAGGAAACCGTGAACAAATCATGAAAACTAAACTCGACTTCAAAGGATTCAAATGATTCAGTACCTGCTGAAATCATTAGTAAGAACCCTACTCCTTATTCTAAACCTTTTCGGATGATATTCTTCATCAACATTTTATCTTAGAGATTATAAGATATTTCATATCTTCCGTTATGTATATTCTTCAAATTTCTGGAGATATTATTCCCATCTGAAATCATTTATCACTTCGTAACATCTACGTTACAATATAAAAGAAACTGCATTAGTTTCTAAATTCTGAAACTTTCAAGTTTAAAATAGGAATGTTCTGAAGTAGTGTTGGGAACTGATGCATGAATTAATATAATATAATGAAACTTGATCAACTTCATTATATTACAGTAAGTCATGTTAAGTTTCTAATGGAATTTGATGATTCACAGTACCGTCATCATGTGTCATGTTACACGGCTCTTACATTCTATTCAATTCCGAAACGTATTAAGAACAAATCATCTTGATAGTTCTATCTTTTCCAGGATATTCTGGTAACTGGACAAATCAAAATCGTGCCAATACCATTTCTATCCTAGAGCATTAACTATATTCATTTCAAATTTCATATCTACGAATTCCGGACCATTACTCGTTTGACTCGAAGACGGGGAGAGAAAACGAAGGTATGAAGTTCCGAAAAATAAGAAAGGATATAAAACCCAACAACCACCCATAAATTTCAAACCATGTATATCGATACAAATAGCAATATAGAGACACGGGAGAACTAGAAACCTTATAAGCACAAGAGTATAGTAGAAGTAAATAGATTCTTCTGGCGGTAGATGAAAAAGAAGAATTATAGATACGAAAGTTAGGAGTATATCAAGAATCGGAATGGGATGGAGCATATCGACGAATGTTTTGAAGTAGGAATTAAGGAGAAAGAGTAGAAGATGTGAGTTGTGAAAAATAAGGAAACGAAGGAGTAGATTTATAGTGAAATATCCGACAGAGAAATCAAAACGAATTGCCGCATTAAATCAAAGAAGATCCTGATCGCCGAAAAACCAAATCTTATTATGTAAGATTTTCTTAGAATCCCTTAAATTTCGGAAATCAATCCTCATCACGACATCGGTTAGAAACAATTCCATATTAACTCATTTCATTCTTTTGTGATAGCTTCACTCGTGCGCCTTACATAATCGAATCGTTTTATCTAAATCTCTCAATAATGATAAAATTTCATTATCACCTCATCATCGTCATAAAAACATTCCTATTGTTATTTATGACAATCTCTACCAAATTTCGGGGACGAAATTTCTTTAACGGGTGGGTACTGTAACGACCCGAAAATTTCCGACCAAATTAAAACCTTATTCTTTATATGTTTCCGACACGATAAGTAAAAATCTGTAATATTGAGTCTAGAAAGTTTGAAATCTATATTTGGATATTCAGTTACCCTTTTGACCTAGCCTGACGATTCACGAACAGTTATGTGTATATATGCTTTATATTTGTTAATTAATAACGTTAACAAAGTATTAGATATGTAATATTAAGTTTTGATATAAGATTATTATATTTATCGGCGATAGTAAAAGATTATATAATTTTAAAAATATCTGAAACCGTTTTTGTCAAATTATTAACGAGTCATTTTATTAAAATAAAGGTTTTAACGTTATCTTAAAAGTTGGAATATTTCTAGAAACCTTTTGACAAACGGCAAGTGATAACGGTCCGTGTTTTTAGTAAAAATGAATATTTAAATAAAACGTGTTCATTAAATATATATTTATGTATTTTACAAAACGATATTTAACTAGATATAAAACGATTTGAATTTAAATATACTTTGAAAAAAAAAAAAAAAAAAAAAAACAAGACTTTGATTTTTAAAAGTAAATGACCACAACACTCAAAAGGTTAAGTTACATTTTGAGTGAGTTAGTTTCTATAAATTAAAATCTAAATTTTGATAGAGGTACGTGTCACGAAACGTAAATTGTTAATTTTCTTAGTGTACGAAACTTTGTTTGTAAAACCAGTACCGGGACATTAGTCAAGTGACGACGTAAAAGTAATTTTTGTAAAAACTATATTTTTACTATTAACGTAAATATAATATAATATTTAATTAATTATATAAATTAAATAAATAAAAATAATATATATAAAAATTCGATGTCGGCAGCCTTAAAACTTGGGACACCTGGAATCCCTTTCTCCTCCAATCGCGGCCACTGGAAGGCAATTACTCCGCAACTCGCGAAGCAATAAAAATCGTAAATCCCTTTATAAGCTCAACGATTTCTGTCTTGGTTTCATTTAAAAATCACACACGCACCATATGTATCACAATAAGACTCCGAATATTTCTATTTTTTTTCTTTTTAAACACAAACAACAATACTCCGTAACTTACTTATATTTATATTATGATTATTTAATCTTATAATTATTATTAAGATTAAGATTAATATTATTATTAATCTTAGGATTAGAAGTGTTATTAGTATTAAAAATACCCAAAATATTATGACAGGGTTCTGTCCAAGTGTTCCAAAACTGGTTTCATGAATGGGATAAAATTTAGGAGATTATGGGATATAGTTATGGAGATTATGGGTAATGTTCGGGGGGTTTTGCTCGTGAGTCAAACTAGTGTTTATCATCTCCGTGGCGTTTATATACCTTTTCTGCAATATTGAATCTCAATATTGATACGTGAGCACTCAAAACTTGACTTTTATTTACTATCAGTGTGTCCCTGACTAGTGCTCGAGAAATTAGGATCATGCATGCTTTTATATTTATTTCTGTCAAAATATATTTTAGGATAGAATCTGAAGTAGTTACTCCTGCGGTTAAGATAAGGTATATGATATATATGTTTTTGGAAAGGTGGCGAAAAACTATAAACTTTTCATTTAGATATCGAATGGATCCGACGGACGGATTAGAAATTATATTCAATTGAATTTTTATATTAAATTGTTAAAATGAATATTTTTATTAATACGACATCGTTAAAATTATTATTATTACTATTATTTGATTGTTATCAATATTATTATTATTATTATTATTATTATTATTATTATTATTATTATTATTATCAAAATATTATTATTATGATTATTATGATATTTAAAAATAATTAATATTTTTATCAAAAACTATTAAATTATTATTTTGATCATTATTATTATTAAAACTATCAATTTATTATTTTTATTATCATTAACACAAAAATTATCATTTTTATTAAAAGTATTATTTTTAATAAAAATATTACTATTATAAAATATTAACTTATCGTTTTAGTATATTTTCATATAAAATTTTATTATTATTTACTCTAATAAATTTTGTAAAAATATTTAAAAAAATATAAAATGACGATATTTAATTATGTATAAATTTTTGGAAATCATTTTGAGTCAAATGAATCTTTATTAAATTTTGCATATTAGTCTCGAGCATTGGGATCGTGGTACACTATAGATTGGCTTTAATTGTTAAACAGATATTAATCAATATATAATTATATAATTAATTAGGTTCGTGAATCCGAGGCCAACCTTATACGTATTCAGTGATGTTATATGTATTTTTACTACAAAATACATTAGGTGAGTATATAGTCCCTTTTTAAACTCTAAATATTTTTGGGCTGAGAATACATGTGCTACTTTTATAAATGATTTACGTTATGGACACAAGTGACAAAAATTACGTTCTACGTTGAGTTGTACCACTGCATATCTCCCTATAACTTGGTAACTATTAATTACATGGGCCAGTGTAAACGCGAATCCTGTTGATAGATCTATCGGGCTGACATCCCCAACCGGGCTGGACGACCAGTTTTCAACGGTTGCACAGTACTTCGTTTAGGTGGCTACACTTGGTACGGTGTAGTGTGAATATATATATAAAGGGAATATGTGCGTATTGATACTTGTAAAGTTTGGTTACCAGGTGCTCAACCATTTAGAATGCTTTACATACACTTGCGAGTGTATTATGTTTATAAATATGAAATCTTGTGGTCCATAGTTATAACGCTGCTAGCATCAAACCTATATATCTCACCAACTTTATGTTGACATTTTAAAGCATGTTATTCTCAGGTACGAATTAAGTCTTCCGCTGTGCAATAGCTCATATTAAGGACCTTACTTGAAGTCGATCATCGCAATGGGACCAACTGTTGAAGACTCCGTCTGGGAGGATTAGTTCGGGTTACTACACAGTAAGATGTGTCTAGACTAAGAATGATAAGCAGGTAATTTCCTAAGGATGATAAACTGATGATTTCCGACAAAGGTGATAAGCAAAATTTTTGACATGCAGACATGGTCGAAGTCCAGACTCACTAATGTATCCTAACGACTTATCAGTTATACACACTAATGCAGACCTGGTTCACTAAGATCACCGCTATGATACCAACTGAAATGACCCGTCCTAATCCATCCGGACGATGTCCATATCGATTATAAACGATTCACAACAGTTGATTACATTGCGAGGTACTTGACCTCTATATGATACATGTTACAAACATTGCATTCGTTTTTGAAAAGACAATCTTTCATTACATCGAAAGTTGACGGCAGGCATACCATTTCATAATATATCTAACTATAATTGATTTAATAATAAACTTGATGAACGCAACGACTCGAATGCAACATCTTTTGAAATATGTCATAAATGACTCCAAGTAACATCTCTAAGATGAGCAAATGCACAGCGGAAGACTTCTTTAATACCTGAGAATAAACATGCTTTAAAGTGTCAACCAAAAGGTTGGTGAGTTCATTAGTTTAACATAAATAATCATTTCATAATTTTTAATAGACCACAAGATTTCATATTTCCAATTCTCATAAACATACGTCCCATGCATAGAGACAAAAATATCATTCATATGGATTGAACACCTAGTAACCGACATTCACAATATGCATATAAGAATATCCCCATCATTTCGGGATCCTCCTTCGAACATGATATAAATTTCGAAGTACTAAAGCATCCGGTACTTTGGATGGGGCTTGTTGGGCCCGATAGATCTATCTTTAGAGTTTGCGTCAATTAGGGTGTCTGTTCCCTAATTCTTAGATTACCAGACTTAATAAAAGGGGCATATTCGATTTCAATCATTCAACCATATAATGTAACTTCGATTACTTGTGTCTATTTCGTAAAACAGTTATAAAAACAGCGCATGTATTCTCAGTCCCAAAAATGTAAAGAGTAAAAGGGAGCAAATGAAACTCACCATACTGTATTTTGTAGTAAAAATACATATGACGACATTGAACAAGTGTAGGGTTGACCTTGGATTCACGAACCTATATCATTTATATATCTATTAACACATATAATGGAAATCACATAATTTCATTTATTACTATATATTATTTATGTATTTGTAGTTATATAGAATTTATACTAAATTCCATTTAAAACGTATACTTATATTATATCTTAAATTATGTGTTATATATATTTATTTTGTATATATATATATATATATATATATATATATATATATATATATATATATATATATATATTAAAAATGATTTTAATAATACTAATAAGTACATAATGATACTAATACTAATATTAATAATAATAATAATAGTTTGTGTTATTTTGATAATAATAATCCTAATCATAATAATAGTAATAATACATATATTAGTAATAATGATAATGATTAAAATTATAATTTTAGTAACAATAACAATATTAATAATAATAATAATTATAATAATAATTTTGGTAATGAAATCTACCTTCAAAAGCCTTTCTAAAAAAAAATGTCCCGAACCGGATTTGAACCCGAGACCTCTCGCTCACCCACAAACACTCTTAACCATTCTGCCATTCATGTCTTTCTTATTTAGTATGCAACCCAAATATATATATCTATTATCTATTTCAACTTGACTCATCTTCTTCATCTTCTACCTTAAATCCATTCAACCATGGAACTTCAAAAATCAAAATAACGAATTCGGGTTTTCATTTATGACTTGTAAACAACATGAAACAAAGAAATAAAAGTGTTCTTGTAATTAAGAAAATTCAAAAAAAACTGAAAAAGAGCCTACTGCTGAAGCTCGTAGCATCAAAAAAAAAAAATTTGTTTTCAGTTTTGAGTTCATTTTGGACAATCTTTACAACATGAAATATGTTTCAAATCATTCCTAAAAACTATTGGAACCGTCAATTGAACTTAAAACATCAAAACAAGCTCTAATTTCTCGTTGAACAAATTAGTTGACTTTTGACAAAATAACTTTGACTCGCAAATTCGAATTCGTTATTAAGAATTGGAACTTGAGATTTTACAGAAAGTTTAAGTAAATGATTCCTAACAACTCTGCATTTTTAGTTTTTGAAATTTGTTTCGAGTTCAAGTTTTTGTATATCACTGTCAAGAACCCATGAACTCAAAAGTTGATTTTTAGATTAAGACTGTTATAGATTATGATTACAACATGAATTGTGTTGCAAATCATCCCTATAATCTTTATGGATTATCAAATTAACTGGAAACATCAAAACAAATTCGAATTTGATTCAAGAACACCTAGTTGACTTTTAAAACCAAAATTTTGACTCCAAAATTAGAATTCGATAGAAAGAATTGAGGATTGAAAACTTACAGATAGTTTAGATAGATGATTCCTAACAAGACTGTATTATTACATTTTGAAAATTTGTTCAAATTTGAAATATGGTAAAAATTATCAAGAACAGAGGGACGACACCCATTTTCCTTATATTCTTTGTTTTCAATTCCAATTACAGTTTGTCAAATATATAAAGTGATTAAGGACATAAATTAACAGTTAGTTTGACTCTATTTAATTGATGAAATCGACTGGTAACCATTTGGACAAAAAATTCAATTTGTTGCAGTAAATGGAAGAAAAGTTAAAAAGATAAAAATAAAAATTGAAATTTGATTTGTACTGGTTTTGGCTATATCCTGGATTTGATTCCAACTGGTGGAGACAAGAAACAAAGTTCCACAAAGTGATGGATACCCCTAACAGATTCGTACTATATCCATTTTATATAATTTAAATAATTAATATTAATAATTAATAATTATATTAATAATATTAATTATTATATTACTAAAAAAAATAACTAGTAAAGATATAAAAATGATAATAATTATATTTATTAATGATTTTAGTAATAGATGGTATTATTTTTCAATAATTATAATAAAAATGATAATATTACTAATATTAGTAATAATAATACTATTAACAATATTAATAAGAGTAATAATAATGATATCAAAATAATAAGTTTGATAATAACACTACAACAAAACCATTGTATCAATTTTCCTATTTATGTATGTTTTTTTAATACTAAAACACTGATATTTATACTCTATGCACATATTATAAAAATCAAATATATTTATATATAACTTCTTTTTAAAAATACTACATAATTATTTTATAACTTATCTTACCTTTTTAATTCAAATGTTTAAATCCTATTTTTATTATTTTTAACTATCATATATACTTAGAGTTATATATGTATATATAATTAATTGCATATTTATTTGCAACTAAATTGTTCGTGAATCGTCGAGAATGGTCAGAGGGTAATTGGTTACATGAATGTAGATTTCAAAACTTTCGAGACTCAACATTACCTACTTTTCTTATCGTGTTGAAATTATATAAAGATCAAGTTTAAATTTGATCGAAAATTTCCGGGTCACTACAAAACGAGAGGTCGCGGGTTCGAGTCTGGGTGGTGACATTATTTTTCTTTTTGTGCCTATTCCTTGGAGGTATCCATTTGTTTATTTATATTATTACTATTATTGTTATAATCATAATTATTATTATCATCATTATTATTATTAAAATAGAATATTACTATTATTTTTATGAAAATAAATATATAGATTATAAATAAGGATATTAATATGAAAATGATAAAAGTTATAATTGAGTTACAATTTAAATGAAATACTAATATTATTATTATTATCACTATTATTATTATTATTATTATTGTCATTAACATTATCATTGTTATTAAAATGTTCATTTATTATTAAAGTTAGTATTATTATTAAAATTATCATTTTTATTTAAATTTATCATTATTATTAGAATTATCATTTATTTTATCATAGTATTATTTTTATCATTATTATAATTAGTATTATTAATTATTAATATATCAAATAAGGATTTTCTATAAAAATATATTTATGACATAAAACACAACTGTAATAATATTTTTGTAATAAATATTAGTTATCTATTTAAAGTTTATACAAATAAATATATCTAATTAAGTATTAATATATAAATTAATAAAATAATAATTAAATAATAATATATATATTTGTTCGATTACAAATATATGTTTTAATATATATATGAATAATATACGTTCGTGAATCCGAGGCCAACCCTGCATTTATTCAATATCGCCATATGTATTTTTACTACAAAATACATTAGGTGAGTTTCATTATTCCCTTTTTATATACATTTTGGGCTGAGAATACATGCAAATGTTTTATTAACTGTTTTATAATATTTATATGCGTGAGTTTCATTCGCCCTTTTACTCTTTACATTTTTGGGCTGAGAATACATGCAAATGCTTTATTAACTATTTTACAATATTTATATGCGTGAGTTTCATTAATTCCCTTTTTAAATGCTTTTGCAATATATGTTTTTGGGACTGAGAATACATGCGCTGTTTTTATAACTGTTTTACGAAATAGACACAAGTACGTGAAACTACATTCTATGGTTGAATTATCGAAATCGAATATGCCCCTTTTTATTAAGTCTGGTAATCTAAGAATTAGGGAACAGACACCCTAATTGACGCGAACTCTAAAGATAGATCTATTGGGCCCAACAAGCCCCATCCAAAGTACCGGATGTTTTAGTACTTCGAAATTTATATCATGTCCGAAGGAGGATCCCGGAATGATGGGGATATTCTTATATATGCATATTGTTAATGTCGGTTACCAGGTGTTCAATCCATATGAATGATATTTTTGTCTCTATGCATGGGACGTATGTTTATGAGAAATGGAAATCTGAAATCTTGTGGTCTATTAAAATGATGGAAACGATTGTTTAAGTTAAACTAATGAACTCACCAACCTTTTGGTTGACACTTTAAAGCATGTTTATTCTCAGGTACGAAAGAAATCTTTCGCTGTGTAGTTGCTCATTTTATAGATATTACTTGGAGTCATTCATGGCATATTTCAAAAGACGTTGCATTCGAGTCGTCGAGTTCATCAAGATTATTATCAAGTCAATTATAGTTGGATATATTATGAAATGGTATGCATGCCTGTCAACTTTCGATGTAATGAAAGTTTGTATTTTCAAAAACGAATGCAATGTTTGTAAAATGTATCATATAGAGGTTAAGTACCTCGCAATGTAATCAACTGTTGTGAATCATTTATAATCGACATGGACTTCGTCCGGATGGATTAGGACGGGTCTTCACAGCTTCGGACATAAACATTTTTGGGCCAAAGACTTAAGTTCGGATAATCATCAAAACTACATTTAATTAATTAGTTTTCATTACCTAGTATCATGTCAACCGATGATTCAAAGATTTTTCACTCGACCTTTTTCAACTCGTAACCTCTGAAATACGAAAAACTATGTTTATCAAAATTTTTACACGTTGATTTACACGTTGCTTATTTGTGCGGTCCTCACGAGATTTATGGACAAATGAAAGTACTAAAAACTTTTCTATCACTTACGCGATTTATAAAATCATATATGTATAAATTTACCCTTACTTATTTTGGGTTAGTACATACTAAGTTATACCTTCAAGATGATTAAAAATCGCTCCTTTATTGAGTTGTTTTAAGTCAAATAATTTTGTGCAAATGGTACTCGTTATACATACTTCTAAATTTACCAAGAACTTGGTTCCATTTATGTTATCGCATCAAACGTTTAAAGGTTTTTCAAAACTTCCTCGGTTGATTTTATTAAAGGTTTCCGTATTAGACTACACCATGTAGGGATCACACTTCTTCTCTCCCTCCGTTAGGGATGAAGCTTACTATTAAAATCCTTGTTAAAAACGCTTGAGCCACTTTGGGTGGTAGATTTATAAAAAAAATTTGTTAGGAAGTCTTTGTACTCGAAAAATGTTCCTTTTAAGGTTAAACATGGCCAAATTGCGGGCCGATAAATCAGTTTTCTGAGGTACACTCAATGGTCACCCCATTGTAGGAAGGACACTAGGTGGGTTTCTATTCTCAATATTTCACGGCTAATCGCAACATCCTCGTAAAAATCATCTCTATGAATTAGTAGGTTGAGGTACAAGGAATCGTTTTGAGATTCTTTTCACTTAGAGTAAACCGTTCTTTACGACCAAGGGTCCACGTATCTTCTTGTCCGCGCATCTCCTTAAGTATAAGGATAAATTCAGAACAAACCGCTCGAAGAGTTCACCCTGGTTCAAAGATCACACCTTTCGTGCGATTCTCTTTCGAAAATGTAAAGTAACATACTTTAGGAATCTTTGAATCTTGTTATCCTCTTGGAAGGGACTGCTTAAAACATCTGTAATACGGATATGGTTACTCTACACATTCCTTTCTTCGTTGGTTGCAACTATATGTTGTTCTAGTTAATGTTAACCCTAACTTCAACATGTAACTGAAAGGATAAAGTTACATTATGGAACTGTTCTTTCATTCCATCTAAGGATAAGTTCACCTGCAGTATGGTAAACTGGGTGATATCCTTCATTGTTCGTTCAGACCGTCCTGAAGGCACTATAGATAATTATGGCTTGCATTGCATATAAGTCTGATTATTCACTTTCATCAAAAGTTTCAATTCATATAGTCAAATGAAACGTTCTTAAATATCGAGTTCTTTATGCCTATGGTCTCTTTCTGAAATCAAGGGGTTAGTAAAATCCGTGGCTAACACTATCCAGACATCAAATCGCATGGTTATGATCACCATGTTTTCCATCCTACCTGTCAGCTTTGTATTGCGACATAAGCGCTCAATGTTTTAGATGAGTTTAGTAACATTCATGATGTATTTCATGCATCCAGCTTACTAAAGATGCCTGTAAGGCTAAAAAACATCATCTTTTCTTTTGTGGATATATTCAGACAACATACTCATGTTAACTAGAAACGAAATCAATTTGTTGATCTCCTAAGAGACTTAATTAATAGCATATACCTATTCTTACTTTTATATGCCAGAGTACCTTTCAAGGTAAATAGCTCACTTTTTAGCCCACGAATCTTTCGGAACTTTGATACGCTACTTCTTATTTAAATACGGTACCATTTTTTTTTCACTCCTCAAATTTCGGGACAAAATTTCCATTAACAGGTGGGTAATGTAGCGACCCGACTTTTTTGACTTGCTTTTGTGCCTTGTGTTTTTGCGAAACTGCGTATTTGTGCGTTGTAGTGACCCGAACTTTTTCATGTTTATATATATTAATTGAGATTGATATTTATATGATTAAATGTTTCCAACATGTTAAGCAATCAAACTTGTTAAGACTTGATTAATTGAAATATGTTTCATATAGACAATTGACCACCCAAGTTGACCGGCGATTCACGAACGTTAAAACTTGTAAAAACGACATGACGATATATATATGGGTATACATATGGTTAACATGATATTATGATAAGTAAGTATCTCCATAAGTATATTAATAATGAGTTATATACATATAAACAAGACTACTAACTAAAGGATTTCGAAACGAGACATATATGTAACGTTTATCGTTGTAACGACATTTAAATGTATATATATCATATTAAGATATATTAATATATCATAATATCATGATAATATAATAATTTAACATCTCATTAGATATAATAAACAATGGGTTAACAACATTAATTGAGATCGTTAACTTAAAGGTTTCAAAACAACACTTACATGTAACGACTAACGATGACTTAACGACTCAGTTAAAATGTATATACATGTAGTGTATTTAGATGTATTAAAATACTTTTGGAAGACTTCAAGACATATATCAAAACACTCATACTTAACGAAAATGGTTACAGTTACTTTTCCATTCTTTTCTTTCATCAAGAATTCTAGTCGTATTCTTACCCGTATTATACACAGCTTCAAAACGTACTTACTATGAGTATATACCAATAGGAACTAGCATGGGATTCCACTCTTGATTATGTCATGTATGACTAATCAATTTTAACTTCTACCATGAGCTAGTCAACTAACTAGAACTCCTTTTAACCCCACTCACCACTCACCAATTACCACTCATCATTCACTCCATTTCACTTCCAATTCTCTTTCTAATTCTCTCTCAACATGCACACACTATTATGAACGTATTTTTCAGTAGTTAATCATCATCTTCATCAAAAATCACTTCAAGAATCAAGCTATAATCATCATAGGAAGAACACTTCAAGAACACTTCAAAAATCCCTTCAGGTTTACTAATTTACTTCCAAGCTTTCTAATCCATTCCAAGTAATCATCTAAGATCAAGAAACCTTTGTTATATACAGTAGGTTATCTTTCTTATTCAAGGTAATATTCATATTCAAACTTTGATTCAATTTCTATAACTATAAACTATCTTAATTCGAGTAAAAATCTTACTTGAACTTGTTTTTGTGTCATGATCCTACTTCAAGAACTTTCAAGCCATCCAAGATCCTTTGAAGCTAGATCATTTCTTGTCACTTCCAGTAGGTAAACCTACTAAACTTGAGGTAGTAATGATGTTCATAACATCATTCGATTCATATATATAAAACTATCTTATTCGAAGGTTTAAACTCGTAATCACTAGAACATAGTTTAGTTAATTCTAAACTTGTTCGCAAACAAGAGTTAATCCTTCTAACTTGACTTTTAAAATTAACTACACACATGTTCTATATCTATATGATATGCTAACTTAATGATTTAAAACCTGGAAACACGAAAAACACCGTAAAACCGGATTTACGCCGTCGTAGTAACACCGCGGGCTGTTTTGGGTTAGTTAATTAAAAACTATGATAAACTTTGATTTAAAAGTTGTTATTCTGAGAAAATGATTTTTATTATGAACATGAAACTATATCCAAAAATTATGGTTAAACTCAAAGTGGAAGTATGTTTTCTAAAATGGTCATCTAGACGTCGTTCTTTCGACTGAAATGACTACCTTTACAAAAACGACTTGTAACTTATTTTTCCGACTATAAACCTATACTTTTCTGTTTAGATTCATAAAATAGAGTTCAATATAAAACCATAGCAATTTGATTCACTCAAAACGGATTTAAAATGAAGAAGTTATGGGTAAAACAAGATTGGATAATTTTTCTCATTTTAGCTACGTGAAAATTGGTAACAAATCTATTCCAACCATAACTTAATCAACTTGTATTGTATATTATGTAATCTTGAGATACCATAGACACGTATACAATTTTTCGACCTATCATGTCGACACATCTATATATATTTCGGAACAACCATAGACACTCTATATGTGAATGTTGGAGTTAGCTATACAGGGTTGAGGTTGATTCCAAAATATATATAGTTTGAGTTGTGATCAATACTGAGATACGTATACACTGGGTCGTGGATTGATTCAAGATAATATTTATCGATTTATTTCTGTACATCTAACTGTGGACAACTAGTTGTAGGTTACTAACGAGGACAGCTGACTTAATAAACTTAAAACATCAGAATATATTAAAAGTGTTGTAAATATATTTTAAACATACTTTGATATATATGTATATATTGTTATAGGTTCGTGAATCAACCAGTGGCCAAGTCTTACTTCCCGACGAAGTAAAAATCTGTGAAAGTGAGTTATAGTCCCACTTTTAAAATCTAATATTTTTGGGATGAGAATACATGCAGGTTTTATAAACGATTTACAAAATAGATACAAGTACGTGAAACTACATTCTATGGTTGAATTATCGAAATCGAATATGCCCCTTTTTATTAAGTCTGGTAATCTAAGAATTAGGGAACAGACACCCTAATTGACGCGAATCCTAAAGATAGATCTATTGGGCCTAACAAACCCCATCCAAAGTACCGGATGCTTTAGTACTTCGAAATTTATATCATATCCGAAGGGTGTCCCGGAATGATGGGGATATTCTTATATATATGCATCTTGTTAATGTCGGTTACCAGATGTTCACTATATGAATGATTTTTATCTCTATGTATGGGATGTGTATTGAAATATGAAATCTTGTGGTCTATTGTTACGATTTGATATATATAGGTTAAACCTATAACTCACCAACATTTTTGTTGACGTGTAAAGCATGTTTATTCTCAGGTGAATACTAAGAGCTTCCGCTGTTGCATACTAAAATAAGGACAAGATTTGGAGTCCATGTTTGTATGATATTGTGTAAAAACTGCATTCAAGAAATTGATTTCGATGTGACATATTTGTATTGTAAACCATTATGTAATGGTCGTGTGTAAATAGGATATTTTAGATTATCATTATTTGATAATCTACGTAAAGCTTTTTAAACCTTTATTTATGAAATAAAGGTTATGGTTTGTTTTAAAAATGAATGCAGTCTTTGAAAAACGTCTCATATAGAGGTCAAAACCTCGCAACGAAATCAATTAATATGGAACGTTTTTAATCAATAAGAACGGGACATTTCAGTTGGTATCAGAGCGTTGGTCTTAGAGAACCAGAAAATTTACATTAGTGTGTCTTATCGAGTTTGTTAGGATGCATTAGTGAGTCTGGACTTCGACCGTGTTTTCTTTAAAAATGATTGCTTAACATTTTTGTTGGAAACTATATATTTTTAACATATGAATATTATGTGATATATTAATCCCTTAACGTGTTTGATATTATGTGATAGATGTCTACCTCTAGAACAAGTCCCATTGACTCACCTAATAATAATGAAGAGTCAAATGTAAATTAGAATGATTCGTGGACTGATTCACAAGTTCCCGAAGAGGAACCGGAAGAAGAGTCGGAACCGGAAGAAGAATCGGAACCGGAAGAAGAAATAGAACCGGTGGGGGAAATAATAAAACGGTTAAGTAAAAGAGAATCCTCAACCAACCGACCAAGGTTAATTATGGTCAATGGTGTTTCCGCCAAGGAAGCAAAATATTGGGAGGATTACCAATTCTCCGATGAATCGGATTCCGACGAGAATTCCGATGATGTTATAGAAATTACCCCAACTGAATTTAAAAAGGCAAAAGAAAATAATAAGGGAAAGGGCATAAAAATAGAGAAATCTAATTCCAACCCCGATGAACTTTATATGTATCGTCAACCCCCGAAGTCCTTAAGTTGTAACAATGACTCGGGAACCTCTAAACCACCAGGTTTTTCTAAACCAATGTGGACAACGACGGCTCGTATTAGGGGAACATCATATATCCCTAGAAACTTGGCAAAACGAACCAAAACTGAACAAGAAGAAATGAGCGAGTCGGAATAAGATAGTTGTATTCGTGTGGTGTAATATATGTAATATAGTGTGCTTATGCTTTATGATATATGTAAAAATTGCTTGTATTAATAAGTATTTTTTTTATGAATCTAACTCTTGTCTATTTTACAGTATAAAAACACAAAATGGATAGACAACCCAACATTTTAAGAGACCTACCCGGAGACATGATTGATGAAATCTTGTCTAGAGTCGGTCAGAATTCCTCGGCACAACTATTTAAGGCGAGATCAGTTTGTAAGACATTCGAAGAACGTTTCAAGAATGCCTTGGTTTATAAAAGGCTTTCGTTCGAAAGATGGGGGATATCACATTGGGAAATCCATAAGTTACGATGTGTTTACTTTGACGCATATATTGCGGGGAACCCAAATGCTATTTTACGCAATGGGTTAAGAAATTATTTTGACTCAGTATATCCGAATATAGGACTTCGTGATTTAGAAAAAGCGGCTAACATGCAACATAAAGAAGCATGTTATGCTTACGGGTTAGTAATGTTCGCTTCTCACCAAAGTGAGAATAAGAACATCGGGCTACAACTATTAAACAAAACGTTCCCACAAGTGACGGAGTCGGTAATTGGGGTAAGAAATGAGGTTTTTAGGTTATTACGAGACTGTTGGTCATTACGTAACCCTCGTCCCTTTGACGACGTTACAACACGCTGTCTTATCAACGGCCATAACGGTTATGTTCCACAAGACCAAGGATGGGAAGTAGTCCTAGTAAAATCAGAATGCATGACTTGTTTCTGGACGTATGAATTACGTGTCTTTATTGCCTTTGCTGAACGACTTGTGTACTAGCTAGAATTATCTTCACAACTATCTTGTATCAAAGTTATTGTGTGCTATATTTCATGCTTTATGTAAAATAAGCAGTATTGTAAGTTTGTAAAATATTGTATAAAAGTTTGAACGCGAAATATTATTACAATCAGTTTTTCATATAGAATTGTAGTAGTTGAATTGTATATTAGCTACTAAGTATGAACTTAACGGGTAGGTACTACCCGAATTTAAACTTATAAAACGCTAATATGAAGAAAATGCTTTTATAAATGAGTTCATATTATGCTACGAAATACTATTAACTATTAATATTCTGTATGATTAACTTGTTCCATTTGACTATTTTGAAGGAAATGGCACTGAATACTCGACACACCGTGAATATGAATGAAGAGGAATTCCGTACTTTTCTAGCTTCAAACATAGCCGCAGTACAGGCTGCATTACATACCAACAATAACCTTGGATCTGGCAGTACAGGAAATCGGGTAGGATGCACCTACAAAGAATTCACTGCCTGCAAACCTTTGGAATTTAATGGAACCGAAGGACCGATCGGATTGAAACGGTGGACCGAGAAGGTGGAATCGGTGTTTGCCATAAGTAAGTGTACTGAAGAGGACAAAGTGAAGTACGCTACGCATACCTTCACAGGTTCTGCGTTAACATGGTGGAATACCTATCTAGAGCAAGTGGGACAAGATGATGCGTACGCACTACCGTGGTCAGCATTCAAGCACTTGATGAACGAGAAGTACCATCCCAGAACCGAGGTCAATAAGCTCAAGACAGAACTTAGAGGGTTACGAACCCAAGGATTTGATATTACCACGTACGAAAGACGATTCACAGAATTGTGCCTATTGTGTCCGGGAGCATTCGAAGATGAGGAAGAGAAGATCGACGCGTTTGTGAAAGGATTACCGGAAAGAATCCAAGAAGATATAAGTTCACACGAGCCCGCCTCCATACAACAGGCATGTAGAATGGCTCACAAACTAGTGAACCAGATTGAAGAAAGAATTAAAGAACAGACTGCTGAAGAGGCCAATGTGAAGCAAGTCAAAAGAAAGTGGGAGGAAAACGGTGATAAGAATCACCAATACAACAACAACAGCAATTACAACAATAATCGCAACAATTATCCCAACAATCGCAACATCAATCGCAACTACAACAAACGGCCCAACAACAACAACAACAGCAACTACAACAATCATCCCAACAACAATAATAACCGCAACAACAACAACAATCAGAAGCAGCTATGCCAAAGGTGTGAAAAGTATCACTCGGGGTTCTGCACCAAATTTTACAACAAGTGTAAAAGAAATGGTCATAGCGTGGCGAAGTGTGAGGTCTACGGACCAGGGGTTAATAGAACGAAAGGAACAAATGGTGTCGGAACGAGTAATGGCGGAGCAAGTAGTGTCGGAGCAAGTTATGCCAATGTAGTTTGTTATAAATGTGGAAAACCGGGCCACATTATTAGAAATTTCCCGAACCAGGAGAACACGAATGGACAAGGCCGCGGAAGAGTTTTCAATATTAATGCGGCAGAGGCACAGGAAGACCCGGAGCTTATTACGGGTACGTTTCTTATTGACAATAAATCTGCTTACGTTTTATTTGATTCGGGTGCGGATAGAAGCTATATGAGTAGAGATTTTTGTGCTAAATTAAGTTGTCCATTGACGCCTTTGGATAGTAAATTTTTACTCGAATTAGCAAATGGTAAATTAATTTCAGCAGATGGTAAATAGATTTCAGCAAATGGTAAATAGTAAATTGATTTGATACCAGTTGAGTTAGGGAGTTTTGATGTGATAATCGGTATGGACTGGTTGAAAGAAGTGAAAGTAGAGATCGTTTGTTACAAAAATGCAATTCGCATTATACGAGAAAAAGGAAAACTCTTAATGGTGTACGGAGAAAAGGGCAACACGAAGCTACATATTATTAGTAATTTGAAGGCACAAAAACTAATAAGAAAAGGTTGCTATGTTGTTCTAGCACACGTCGAGAAAGTACAAACTGAAGAAAAGAGCATCAATGATGTTCCCATTGCAAAAGAATTTCCCGATGTATTTCCGAAAGAATTACCGAGATTACCCCCACAGCGATCCGTTGAAAGAACTGCACCAATAGCTCTTGTACCAGGAGATGCACCAATAGCTCGTGCTCCTTACAGACTCGCACCCAGCTAGATGAAAGAACTGCAAAGCCAATTACAAGAAATTTTAGAGCGTGGTTTCATTCGACCAAGCACATCACCGTGGGGAGCTCCTGTTTTGTTTGTCAAGAAGAAAGATGGTACATTCAGGTTGTGTATCGACTACCGAGAGTTGAACAAACTTACCATCAAGAACTGCTACCCACTACCGAGAATCGACGACTTATTTGATCAACTACAAGGCTCGTCTGTTTATTCAAAGATTGACTTACGTTCTGGGTATCATCAAATGCGGGTGAAAGAAGATGATATTCCAAAGACTGCTTTCAGAACACGTTACGGTCATTACGAGTTTATGGTCATGCCGTTTGGTTTAACTAATGCACCAGCTGTGTTCATGGACCTTATGAACCGAGTGTGTGGACCATACCTTGACAAGTTTGTCATTGTTTTCATTGATGACATACTTATTTACTCAAAGAATGACCAAGAACACGGTGAACATTTGAGAAAGGTGTTAGAAGTATTGAGGAAGGAAGAATTGTACGCTAAGTTTTCAAAGTGTGCATTTTGGTTGGAAGAAGTTCAATTCCTCGGTCACATAGTGAACAAAGAAGGTATTAAGGTGGATCCGGCAAAGATCGAAACTGTTGAAAAGTGGGAAACCCCGAAAACTCCGAAACACATACGCCAGTTTTTAGGACTAGCTGGTTACTACAGAAGGTTCATCCAAGACTTTTCCAGAATAGCAAAACCCTTGACTGCATTAACGCATAAAGGGAAGAAATTTGAATGGAAGGATGAACAAGAGAAAGCGTTTCAGTTATTGAAGAAAAAGTTAACTACGGCACCTATATTGTCATTACCTGAAGGGAATGATGATTTTGTGATATATTGTGACGCCTCAAAGCAAGGTCTCGGTTGTGTATTAATGCAACGAACGAAAGTAATTGCTTATGCGTCTAGACAATTGAAGATTCAAGAACAAAATTATACGACGCATGATTTGGAATTAGGCGCGGTTGTTTTTGCATTAAAGACTTAGAGGCACTACTTATATTGTAGCGACCCCGACAAATCGTCAAATGACGGCGTCATCTACGTATGGTCCCATTACATGGTCGTAAGTCTTTATAACAAAGTTTGACCGAAAAGTATGTCGCATTCATTTCATAAATAAGGGTGTTTCAAAGTTTACAAAAGTAGTTTCCATAACAAGTACATAACAATGTTTAAAGTTTGTATGAAACACGTGCGACACGATTAAAAGTAGTCAAAAAGACGCTCCACGTATGCAAGTATACTCGACATCCAATGCAAGTATCAAAAAGTATGAGCGGAAGCATATATCACCTAAGTTCAAGGACCTGAGAAAAACATAGAGAATCTGTCAACGAAAACGTTGGTGAAATCATAGGTTTAAATAAGTAAGTGAGTAAAAGTAAGTTGAACCACAAGATTTGCAACATCGATAAAGTCATAGAACATTCTAAAAGTTAATATTCACGAGCACTCAATTATCAAAGCTTAACATTCCGTCCGTTGAACCCCGTAATAATAGTGTTAGAACATACACTGTTTCCCGAAAATATATTTCACCCGTAGACGGTAGCGAACCGTCCGAAGTGAGGGTTTGTCAAACCCATATGGCCATATAACATAAGTTCTCGCTTACACCATCTGATGTAACTAATGATAATCGAATTGAGGATTTGTGTTCAAACTCGTATGTAGAATGTTTGTTTTTCCTGTACTTGTGTTCACGTAGTTTAAAAGAACGTTTATGTTTTCTCATCCCAAAAGTAAGTTCAAAAAGAGTAAAAGTGGGACTATGATCTCACCTTGTATGCACGAACCAAAAAGTACTTCGACAAGTAACGTGTGCAAAGAACAATGCTAGTCTTGACCTAAACAAATAGGTTGTATCAATAACGATAGTCACGAAGGGTCAAAGATGTTCAATTAGTCCTTTGGCTCAATACGACTCGATTAATAAAGCATGTGAATCAAATTGTCAAGTTTCATGCAAGATACAAGTAGTTGAGCATGTTAGAACGATTGTATAATCGTTTGGTTAAGGTTGACTAAAAGTCAAACTTGGTCAAAGTCAAAGTCAACGGGGTCGGGTCGGGTGTCCGACAATTTTCTCATGATGAGAAGTCATATACGAGCATAATAGTCAAGTTTCATGGTAAACGGGGTTATAGTAAAGCGGGAAACATTTTTGTGACATGAAAAACAAAGACAAAATGAGCTGGGCAGTATGCGCGGCGCGCTATGGGTTGCGCGGCGCGCACCCAAGTGTAAATCCTGGTCAGAACTTAACCACGAAGGCAAACATCTGGGATTTCTAATTCTGCGCGGCGCGCGGGTATATGCGCGGCGCGCAATACCTGGGAAACATGCAGTTTTGCAGAAAAATGGTCCAAGTCACGAACCAAAATACAATTTAACACATCTCATGCACCGAAAACACTTAAAACGCATATCATATATCATTAGAAAGGTAATTTGACAAGGAGAATAACTAAACGCATTTACTCAATCAAAACCAAACAAACTCATATCAAAATCACCATTAATGCTCATCATTTATTACTCCAAGTTCATAAATGCCATATTATGATTCGGGAAATTAATGCACATGTGTAATACGCCGTTTTGAAGATAATCAAGCATACAATACAACTAAACGCAAACAAAACAACATGGCAATCATTCAATGCATCTAAGATTCATTTCAAGTTCATCAAACCCTAAACTAAATTCACCAAATTTCATAATCAAGTTTAGGAGGTTTCCTTAATCAAACTTTACATCAAAATAAAGCTAGTAACACTAGGAGCATAATTAAAACATGAAGTCTTAGCATCTAACAACATATAAACACTCAAATCTCAAGGTTAAGCATGTTATCTTTCAATATGAACTAGTTACATCAAAATAACAAGAACAAGCATACAAATCACATAATCATACTAGACTTGAGCCATAGACACTAATCAACAACCTTTTAACTCAAAAATCTCAAGAACACATAAAATTAGTGATTTTAGAAAGTTACCCAAAATTGATGAAATCGGTATGGAATCGAAGAGGATGTTGCAAGGATTCCAAATATGTATTTTGTTTGAATTGAAGCTTGCTAGAAATTAAATGGATGATGATTCCTTGATGTGGTGAATTGAAAGAAAATGTGAAAGTAGGAGAAGAAAAGAGAAAAGAAATTGAGAAAATGATGAGTGGATGAGGTTGAAGGTTTGACTAGTTGACCTAGTCAAATCTTTGGCCTCTTGGCAAAACTAGTCCCTCAACTTTGAATCGGGTGCGTTAAATTACCTACACAAGATATTTTGAAACGCGTATTAACGGGAGATGTTATAAACATATAACGGAGTTTGAAATAGTATAAAGGAAAAATAAACGGAAAAAGGCGGGATGTTACATTACCTACACCTTAAAAGAAATTTCGTCCCGAAATTTAAGCAGGCGTAGTAATCGTTGTTTCTTCCTCGGAATCTGACGTTTCCGGGACCGGGAATAGATGAGGGTGTTTCTTTCGCATTTGATCTTCTCTTTCCCAAGTAAACTCGGGTCCCCTTTTGGCGTTCCAACGAACCGTAACAATCGGGATCCGGCTTTGTTTTAATTCCTTCTCGACGTAGTCCACAATTTCAACCGGTTCCTCCACAAAGTGGAGTTTGTCATTAATAGTGAGTTCCTCGAGAGGGACGACGATATCGGGCTCGACAAGACATTTCTTCAAGTTAGATACATGAAAGGTAGGATGGACGGAGCTTAGTTGAGGCGGAAGATCCAAACGATACGCAACGGTCCCAACACGCTCTAAGATTTCGAAAGGACCAACATACCGTGGGTTTAGTTTCCCACGTTTCCCAAAACGGATGACGCCTTTCCAAGGTGCGACTTTTAACATGACGCGGTCACCGACTTGAAATTCGAGGTCCTTGCGTCTTTTGTCGGTATAGCATTTTTGACGACTCCGGGCCGTCCGAAGCCTATCTCGGATTTGAAGAATCTTCTCGGTGGTTTCGTGAATGAGGTCGGGCCCGGAAATTTGCACGTCACCCACTTCGGCCCAACAAAGAGGAGAGCGACATTTTCGGCCATATAATGCTTCAAAAGGTGCGGCCTTAATACTTGCGTGATAACTATTGTTATATGAGAACTCGGCGAGGGGTAAGTGCTTGTCCCAAGCTTTTCCAAAATCAACAACGCAAGCCAGTAACATATCCTCCAATGTTTGTATGGTACGTTCACTTTGTCCATCGGTTTGGGGATGATATTCGGTACTCATGTCTAAACGCGTCCCCAACGCTTCTTGTAACGTACGCCAAAATCTAGAGACGAAACGACCATCTCGGTCGGAGATAATCGATAAAGGTACACCGTGTCGGGCTACAATCTCCTTAACGTAAAGTCTTGCAAGTTTCTCCATTTTGTCGGTTTCTTTCATGGCAATAAAGTGCGCGGATTTAGTGAGGCGGTCAACAAAGACCCAAATAGTATCATAACCGCCCGACGTTTTCGGTAGTTTGGTGATAAAATCCATCGTGATCCTTTCCCACTTCCATTGTGGGATCTCGGGTTGTTGAAGTAACCCGGACGGTCTTTGGTGTTCGGCTTTGACTTTAGCGCAAGTCAAACATTTGGCAACGTATCTAGCAACTTCCTTTTTGATATTCGGCCACCAATATTGTTCTTTAAGGTCATGGTACATCTTATTGGCGCCGGGATGAATCGAGTATCGCGATTTGTGGGCTTCGTCTAGGATGAGGTTTCGTAAGTCGCCATATCTAGGCACCCAAATTCTTCCGGCGTAATATCGAAGTCCGTTCTCCTTAACTTCGAATCGAGAGACGAGGATGTTTAAAAGTTCACGTCCGATGTGGTTGTCTTTAAGAGCCTCCTCTTGAGCTACCCGAATTTGGCTATTAAGGTTGGAGTGGATGGTGATGTTTAATGCTCGGACGCGAAGAGGTACCGTTCTTTCCTTTCGACTTAAGGCATCGGCCACTACATTTGCCTTCCCGGGGTGGTAACGAAGCTCGCAATTATAATCGTTCAAGGTCTCAATCCACCTTCGTTGTCTCATGTTTAGTTGCTTTTGATCGAAGATATGTTGGAGACTTTTGTGATCGGTAAAGATGGTACTTTTGGTACCAAGAAGATGGTGTCTCCATAACTTAAGTGCAAAGATGACGGCACCGAGTTCATGATCATGTGTCATGTAGTTTCGTTCGTGAACCTTGAGTTGTCGAGAGGCATAAGCAATGACTTTCTTTCGTTGCATTAGTACACACCCATAACCGTTTTTCGAGGCATCACAATATACAACAAAATCATCATTGCCTTCGGGAAGTGACAAGATAGGAGCGGTGGTTAGTTTAGTTTTCAAGATTTGGAAAGCGGTTTCTTGTTCGGATGTCCAAACGAATTTTCGTTCCTTGTGAGTTAACGCTGTTAAAGGACGAGCGATTAGGGAGAAATCCTTGATGAATTTACGATAGTATCCGGCGAGACCCAAGAATTGACGAATTTGAGTAGGAGTAGTAGGAGTCTCCCATTTACTAATGGCTTCGATTTTTGCGGGATCGACTTTAATGCCTTGATCACTTACAACATGACCAAGAAATTGAACTTCCTTTAACCAAAATTCACACTTGGAGAACTTGGCATATAGTTGCTCTTTTCTCAAGAGCTCGAGCACGAGTCGGAGATGTTCTTTGTGTTCCTCTTCGCTTTTAGAATAGACCAAAATATCGTCAATGAACACGATAACGAATTTGTCGAGGTAAGGTTTGCACACGCGGTTCATGAGATCCATGAACACCGCCGGTGCGTTAGTGAGACCGAAAGGCATGACAAGGAATTCATAACTACCATAACGAGTCCGGAAAGCGGTTTTGGAGACATCTTCCCCCTTAACCCTTAGTTGATGATAACCCGAACGGAGATCGATTTTTGAATATACACAAGACCCTTGTAGTTGATCAAAGAGGTCATCGATGCGAGGAAGAGGATATCAGTTTTTAACCGTCAATTTGTTTAGTTCACGATAATCAATGCACATTCGTAGGGATCCGTCTTTCTTCTTAACGAACAAAATCGGAGCGCCCCATGGTGAATGGCTAGGTTGAATGAAACCACGGTCAAGTAACTCTTGGATTTGACTTTACAATTCTTGCAATTCGGATGGAGCGAGTCTATACGGTGCACGCGCTACGGGTGCGGCTCCTGGAATAAGATCGATTTGAAATTCAACCGGTCGATGAGGTGGAAGACCCGGTAATTCGTCGGGAAATACATCGGAAAAGTCACTAACAATTGGCACATCTTCGATGCACTTTTCATCGGCCTCGACTTTCTTAACGTGAGCAAGAATCGCGAAACAACCCTTGCGAAGTAGCTTTCGAACTTTAAGGCACGAAACGAGGTTGAGTCCGGTGCAATTTTTGTCGCCATAGACAATCAATGGTTCACCATTCTCGATAGGAATTCGGATTGCGTGAAGATCGCAAAGAATGTGAGATTTATTTTTGACCATCCAATTCATACCGATTATTACGTCAAAACTCCCTAATTCCATGGGTATCAAGTCAATTTCAAATTCCTTACCCAAAATGTTCAAAGTACACCCCCGGTAATATGTGTCGGCACTTAAGAGTTTTCCGTCGGCCACTTCGATGGAATAAGTAGTATCTAAAGGGTGTGGTGGAGTGCAAAGGGTAGGAGCCAAAGTCTTAGACACAAAACATTTATCGGCACCCGAATCGAATAAGCAAGTAACATAAGAGTTGTTGAGAAGAAACGTACCCGTGACTAGTTCATTGTCATCTCGGGCTTCCTCGGTGTTGATGTTAAAGGCTCGGCCTCGGTTGTTGGGGTTGGCTTTCTTTTTCGGGCATTCGTTCTTATAATGGCCCATTTGGCCACATTCGTAACAAGTGACCGTTTTTGGAGGATTGGGCCCCTTTCGAGCAACGGGGGCGGCGCTTATGCAATTGTTGGCCCTATGACCAACACCTTGGAAACGGTGACAAACTAGCTTGTTACATTCGCCGTGATGATGCTTGTGGCATTTGTTGCAAAAAGGTAAGTTTCCGACATAACCCTTCTTGCCGTCATTGTTGAAAGGCTTTTTGGTGAAGGTGTTGTTGTTGTAGTTGGTTGATGGAGTGGCTTCCCATTTCCTTTTGTTGCCACCCGACTTGTCCTCGGCCTTAGGAGTCGGCACTACGACTTCGTCAACCGTTTCAATTAGTTGGCGAGCCATGTTCATAGCGGCTTGATGAGTAGTGGGTTTGGATGACATCACCCCTTGTTTGATGCTTTTTGGAAGACCGAGCATGTAGAGCTCAATCCTTTGAGATTCGGGGTTAACAAGATTAGGACACATCAAGGATAGTTCGGCGAAGCGATGATTATAAGCTTTAAGATCGTTTCCGACCGCTTTCAAAGCTCTTAGTTCTTCCTCAAGCTTGCGGGTTTCTTCACGCGGAAAATATTCAACAATCATCTTTTCCCTTAGATCGGCCCAAGAGAGGGCATGAGCTTCATCTGTACCCACCGATTGAACATAGGTGTTCCACCATGTTAGAGCAATCCCGGAGAAAGTGTGGGTGGAGTATTTGACCTTGTCTTGATCCCGACAACCGCTTATGCTAAAGACGGCCTCGGTTTGTTCAAACCAACGAGTAAGCACAACCGGTCCCCCAGTTCCATCATAAGTGTGAGGTTTGCACCCCATGAAAGCTTTGTAGGAGCACCCTTCGCTAGAGTTACCGGCTCCTTGGTTATTGTTGTTGTGGTTGGTGTTATTGTTGTTGTTAGACGAGTGACCGGCCATGGCCGCATCCACGGCGGTGGCTATCATGCGTTGTAAGGCTTGTTCGGGAGTTTCATTGCGTCGTACACGGCGAGGAGCCATTGTTCCTTCAAAACAAAAGAATACCGTTGGTTAGTATTCTAAATAATACTAACCGTGATATGGGATAAAGATAGAGAGAAAAGTATCCTTGAACCGCCTTAAATTCTTTATGTCATAATGTCGGTATGTTCATATGAGTCACCGTAATATAATTTCCGGGAATTATATTACCCTAATTCATATGTGCATTCGACATTACATCATATAGTCAAGGTGGCGTGTCAATTAAATTATATAACGCAAGATTTAGATAGAATAAGAGTAGATATGAGTAGAAGAGTCAGAGTATAAATGCACAATTTGTCAGGTAATTCCTATGTCAAGTCTATATGCCGGTTGTAGTCTAGACTCACCAATGTACCCTATGACTCGGGGTTGACACCAATGAACTCTAAATCCCTACAACCAAGGCTCTGATACCACTTGTAGAGACCCCGACAAATCGTCAAATGACGGCGTCATCTACGTATGGTCCCATTACATGGTCGTAAGTCTTTATAACAAAGTTTGACCGAAAAGTATGTCGCATTCATTTCATAAATAAGGGTGTTTCAAAGTTTACAAAAGTAGTTTCCATAACAAGTACATAACAATGTTTAAAGTTTGTATGAAACACGTGCGACACGATTAAAAGTAGTCAAAAAGACGCTCCACGTATGCAAGTATACTCGACATCCAATGCAAGTATCAAAAAGTATGAGCGGAAGCATATATCACCTAAGTTCAAGGACCTGAGAAAAACATAGAGAATCTGTCAACGAAAACGTTGGTGAAATCATAGGTTTAAATAAGTAAGTGAGTAAAAGTAAGTTGAACCACAAGATTTGCAACATCGATAAAGTCATAGTACATTCTAAAAGTTAATATTCACGAGCACTCAATTATCAAAGCTTAACATTCCGTCCGTTGAACCCCGTAATAATAGTGTTAGAACATACACTGTTTCCCGAAAATATATTTCACCCGTAGACGGTAGCGAACCGTCCGAAGTGAGGGTTTGTCAAACCCATATGGCCATATAACATAAGTTCTCGCTTACACCATCTGATGTAACTAATGATAATCGAATTGAGGATTTGTGTTCAAACTCGTATGTAGAATGTTTGTTTTTCCTGTACTTGTGTTCACGTAGTTTAAAAGAACGTTTATGTTTTCTCATCCCAAAAGTAAGTTCAAAAAGAGTAAAAGTGGGACTATGATCTCACCTTGTATGCACGAACCAAAAAGTACTTCGACAAGTAACGTGTGCAAAGAACAATGCTAGTCTTGACCTAAACAAATAGGTTGTATCAATAACGATAGTCACGAAGGGTCAAAGATGTTCAATTAGTCCTATGGCTCAATACGACTCGATTAATAAAGCATGTGAATCAAATTGTCAAGTTTCATGCAAGATACAAGTAGTTGAGCATGTTAGAACGATTGTATAATCGTTTGGTTAAGGTTGACTAAAAGTCAAACTTGGTCAAAGTCAAAGTCAACGGGGTCGGGTCGGGTGTCCGACAATTTTCTCATGATGAGAAGTCATATACGAGCATAATAGTCAAGTTTCATGGTAAACGGGGTTATAGTAAAGCGGGAAACATTTTTGTGACATGAAAAACAAAGACAAAATGAGCTGGGCAGTATGCGCGGCGCGCTATGGGTTGCGCGGCGCGCACCCAAGTGTAAATCCTGGTCAGAACTTAACCACGAAGGCAAACATCTGGGATTTCTAATTCTGCGCGGCGCGCGGGTATATGCGCGGCGCGCAATACCTGGGAAACATGCAGTTTGCAGAAAAATGGTCCAAGTCACGAACCAAAATACAATTTAACACATCTCATGCACCGAAAACACTTAAAACGCATATCATATATCATTAGAAAGGTAATTTGACAAGGAGAATAACTAAACGCATTTACTCAATCAAAACCAAACAAACTCATATCAAAATCACCATTAATGCTCATCATTTATTACTCCAAGTTCATAAACGCCATATTATGATTCGGGAAATTAATGCACATGTGTAATACGCCGTTTTGAAGATAATCAAGCATACAATACAACTAAACGCAAACAAAACAACATGGCAATCATTCAATGCATCTAAGATTCATTTCAAGTTCATCAAACCCTAAACTAAATTCACCAAATTTCATAATCAAGTTTAGGAGGTTTCCTTAATCAAACTTTACATCAAAATAAAGCTAGTAACACTAGGAGCATAATTAAAACATGAAGTCTTAGCATCTAACAACATATAAACACTCAAATCTCAAGGTTAAGCATGTTATCTTTCAATATGAACTAGTTACATCAAAATAACAAGAACAAGCATACAAATCACATAATCATACTAGACTTGAGCCATAGACACTAATCAACAACCTTTTAACTCAAAAATCTCAAGAACACATAAAATTAGTGATTTTAGAAAGTTACCCAAAATTGATGAAATCGGTATGGAATCGAAGATGATGTTGCAAGGATTCCAAATATGTATTTTGTTTGAATTGAAGCTTGCTAGAAATTAAATGGATGATGATTCCTTGATGTGGTGAATTGAAAGAAAATGTGAAAGTAGGAGAAGAAAAGAGAAAAGAAATTGAGAAAATGATGAGTGGATGAGGTTGAAGGTTTGACTAGTTGACCTAGTCAAATCTTTGGCCTCTTGGCAAAACTAGTCCCTCAACTTTGAATCGGGTGCGTTAAATTACCTACACAAGATATTTTGAAACGCGTATTAACGGGAGATGTTATAAACATATAACGGAGTTTGAAATAGTATAAAGGAAAAATAAACGGAAAAAGGCGGGATGTTACATATATGGGGTCAAAAGTATTATATATACCGACCACAAAAGTCTTCAACACATATTTAATCAGAAACAACTGAATATGAGGCAGCGTAGGTGGATTGAATTGTTGAATGATTATGACTTTGAGATTCGTTACCACCCGGGGAAGGAAAATGTGGTAGCCGACGCCTTGAGCAGGAAGGACAGAGAACCCATTCGAGTAAAATCTATGAATATAATGATTCACAATAACCTTACTACTCAAATAAAGGAGGCGCAACAAGGAGTTTTAAAAGAGGGAAATTTAAAGGATGAAATACCCAAAGGATCGGAGAAGCATCTTAATATTCGGGAAGACGGAACCCGGTATAGGGCTGAAAGGATTTGGGTACCAAAATTTGGAGATATGAGAGAAATGGTACTTAGAGAAGCTCATAAAACCAGATACTCAATACATCCTGGAACGGGGAAGATGTACAAGGATCTCAAGAAACAGTTTTGGTGGCCGGGTATGAAAGCCGATGTTGCTAAATACGTAGGAGAATGTTTGACGTGTTCTAAGGTCAAAGCTGAGCATCAGAAACCATCAGGTCTACTTCAATAACCCGAAATCCCGGAATGGAAATGGGAAAACATTACCATGGATTTCATCACTAAATTGCCAAAGATGACAAGATGGAGAAGTTAGCACGACTGTATTTGAAGGAAGTCGTCTCCAGAAATGGAATACCAATCTCTATTATCTCTGATAGGGATGGCAGATTTATTTCAAGATTCTGGCAGACATTACAGCAAGCATTAGGAACTCGTCTAGACATGAGTACTGCCTATCATCCACAAACTAATGGGCAGAGCGAAAGGACAATACAAACGCTTGAAGACATGCTACGGGCATGTGTTATTGATTTCGGAAACAGTTGGGATCGACATCTACCATTAGCAGAATTTTCCTACAACAACAGCTACCATTCAAGCATTGAGATGGAGCTGTTTGAAGCACTTTATGGTAGAAAGTGCAGGTCTCCGATTTGTTAGAGTGAAGTGGGGGATAGACAGATTACGGGTCCAGAGATTATACAAGAAACTACCGAGAAGATCATCCAAATTCAACAACGGTTGAAAATCGCCCAAAGTCGACAAAAGAGCTACGCTGACATTAAAAGAAAAGATATAGAATTTGAAATTGGAGAGATGGTCATGCTTAAAGTTGCACCTTGGAAAGGCGTTGTTCGATTTGGTAAACGAGGGAAATTAAATCCAAGGTATATTGGACCATTCAAGATTATTGATCGTGTCGGACCAGTAGCTTACCGACTTGAGTTACCTCAAAAACTCGCGGCTGTACATAACACTTTCCACGTCTCGAATTTGAAGAAATGTTTTGCTAAAGAAGATCTCACTATTCCGTTAGATGAAATCCAAATCAACGAAAAACTCCAATTCATCGAAGAACCCGTCGAAATAATGGATCGTGAGGTTAAAAGACTTAAGCAAAACAAGATACCAATTGTTAAGGTTCGATGGAATGCTCGTAGAGGACCCGAGTTCACCTGGGAGCGTGAAGATCAGATGAAGAAGAAATACCCGCATCTATTTCCAGAAGATTCGTCAACACCTTCAACAGCTTAAAATTTCGGGACGAAATTTATTTAATGGGTAGGTACTGTAGTGACCCGAACTTTTCCATGTTTATATATATTAATTAAGATTGATATTTACATGATTAAATATTTCCAACATGTTAAGCAATCAAACTTGTTAAGACTTGATTAATTGAAATATGTTTCATATAGACAATTGACCACCCAAGTTGACCGGCAATTCACGAACGTTAAAACTTGTAAAAACGACATGACGATATATATATATGGGTATACATATGGTTAACATGATATTATGATAAGTAAGTATCTCCATAAGTATATTAACAATAAGTTTTATACATATAAACAAGACTACTAACTTAAGGATTTCGAAACGAGACATATATGTAACGATTATCGTTGTAACGACATTTAAATGTATATATATCATATTAAGATATATTAATATATCATAATATCATGATAATATAATAATTTAACATCTCATTAGATATAATAAACAATGGGTTAACAATTGAGATCGTTAACTTAAAGGTTTCAAAACAACACTTACATGTAACGACTAACGATGACTTAACGACTCAGTTAAAATGTATATACATGTAGTGTATTTAGATGTATTAAAATACTTTTGGAAGACTTCAAGACATATATCAAAACACTCATACTTAAAGAAAATGGTTACAGTTACTTTTCCATTCTTTTCTTTCATCAAGAATTCTAGTCGTATTCTTACCCGTATTATACACAGCTTCAAAACGTACTTACTATGAGTATATACCAATAGGAACTAGCATGGGATTCCACTCTTGATTATGTCATGTATGACTAATCAATTTTAACTTCTACCATGAGCTAGTCAACTAACTAGAACTCCTTTTAACCCCACTCACCACTCACCAATTACCACTCATCATTCACTCCATTTCACTTCCAATTCTCTTTCTAATTCTCTCTCAACACACACACACACTATTATGAACGTATTTTTCCAGTAGTTAATCATCATCTTCATCAAAAATCACTTCAAGAATCAAGCTATAATCATCATAGGAAGAACACTTCAAAAATCCCTTCAAGTTTACTAATTTACTTCCAAGCTTTCTAATCCATTCCATGTAATCATCTAAGATCAAGAAACCTTTGTTATATACAGTAGGTTATCTTTCTTATTCAAGGTAATATTCATATTCAAACTTTGATTCAATTTCTATAACTATAAACTATCTTAATTCGAGTAAAAATCTTACTTGAACTTGTTTTTGTGTCATGATCCTACTTCAAGAACTTTCAAGCCATCCAAGATCCTTTGAAGCTAGATCATTTCTTGTCACTTCCAGTAGGTTTACCTACTAAACTTGAGGTAGTAATGATGTTCATAACATCATTCGATTCATATATATAAAACTATCTTATTCGAAGGTTTAAACTCGTAATCACTAGAACATAGTTTAGTTAATTCTAAACTTGTTCGCAAACAAGAGTTAATCCTTCTAACTTGACTTTTAAAATTAACTACACACATGTTCTATATCTATATGATATGCTAACTTAATGATTTAAAACCTGGAAACACGAAAAACACCGTAAAACCGGATTTACGCCGTCGTAGTAACACCGCTGGCTGTTTTGGGTTAGTTAATTAAAAACTATGATAAACTTTGATTTAAAAGTTGTTATTCTGAGAAAATGATTTTTATTATGAACATGAAACTATATCCAAAAATTATGGTTAAACTCAAAGTGGAAGTATGTTTTCTAAAATGGTCATCTAGACGTCGTTCTTTCGACTGAAATGACTACCTTTACAAAAACGACTTGTAACTTATTTTTCCGACTATAAACTGTAGGGATTTAACAAATTTGAAACTCTTAAAACCATTTAAGAATCATTATAAAACGGAAGCGTGAAATTACCAATTTTACTTGTTATCATTAAACCAATTAAATCTAAATCCCATCTTGGATCAAGTTGTGAAATAATGCTTACTAATTAACAAGAAAGGAAGAGTTTTATACCTCCTTAAAACAAGTTTAAGGACTGAATTGGACAGCTGCAATGATGAAGAAGAAGATGGCTTATAAGCTTCTAACTTGAAGCCTCAAACAAGTAATACCCCAAGCTTTAGTGCACCAACACCACCCTTAATGTAGTTAGGATTTAGAGACACTTGAATGACCAAAAACCAAGCTTGAAGACCCCTTCTTTCTGTCCAAAAATTTCGAACAGCAGCAGCAGTTTTTGGACAGAAATCTCAGCTGTTTTGGCACTTGAAATGTTGTATCTTTTGAGTCTTTCTTTGGTCTATTAAAACTAGCATGCACTTAGGGAGTTGTGGTCTTTAAAAGTCACAAGAATAAGTATGGGTGGACTCTTCTTGGAGCCTACAAAACTGCCCACACTTACACATTTATTTTATACAAGATTCAATTTTATAAAACTTGTATATAAGTTTATAAAACTTATATAAAACAAACATGTATTTGTTACTTGCAACAATTTTATAAACCATTTTATAAAATATAACACAACATAATTATTTAAACCTATAAATAATTACATATAAATTATCCAAATAATTTATCCCAAGTGATGATATTTTAGAAAACCGATTTTCTAAAATCCAAGTGTCGCGTATTTATTTAACGATCCATTCGTTAAGATTAAATACTTATAAGGTGTCGATAAGCTTGTTATTGGGTATGACCCGACTTGGATCATGACATATTAGCCACATTAATTTAATATGTCTCTCGGGCATACGAAATACCTTCAATCTCCCACTTGCACGAGAAACATAAGAAATTAATGCAAGTGATGGATACCACCTAACTACCGTCCATCACCCCCAATATGTTATGACTTTGTGCAACATCATCCCCTTCGAGTTCTCATCTCGAATATGAATAGGTGAATCTTTTCATTATATCCTTTCATCCTAGATGTCATGTTAAATCCAAGAGATACAGAGTGATCACTCTCTTTTAGATTTAACTTTATCAGGCCTTAGACATCTGACTCTCAACGAATAAGAGGGACAAATTCCATCTTGATTACATACGTCCTAGATATATACTTTGTATTACACCTGAGCTCTTCCTTATGAACTACCCTTATTTCAGAATAGCGAAGGAAAGAATCAAGGCACAGTACTTGGTAAATATCCGAACCGAATATGTATCTCAGGTCAGAGGATACAATGATATTCACCTTTACTCAAGATTACGTGTGATCAACCACAAAGGCTCCATTTAGTAAATCTTGAGAGCGGGTCTTCCAATATTTGTATTCCACAAATATCTATGAACCTTGGTTGCAACCTTGCCCCACATTCATCCCGTGAATGTATACCAATCCAAGTTCATAATAGTCTAAACCTCACACTTGTTCCCACAACTGTGATCGACTACGGAATTTAGAATAATTACTTATTCATGGATAAAATATGCAAAATAGGAACATAACTCAAAATAAATTAATACCATAATTATATTAATGAGTTTGAACAATTTCGTTCCGTTACAATACTTAAAACAGATCATGACCAATCACTAGAATATCGAAGTCCTAATGCACTAACATGCCCTTGATGTTTTGCACCATGTAAGAGCTTCGTGAGTGGATCCGCTATATTTAGATCTGTGTGAACTTTGCGAATACATATCTTTCCTTTTTCAACTTCATCCCTTATGTAGTTGAATCTCCGCTCAATGTGACGGGTCTTTTGGTGAGCACGAGGCTCCTTGATTTGAGCAATCGCACCTTCGTTGTCACAAAAGATCTCAAGAGGGTCTTGAATGGTAGGGACCACTCCTAAGTCGTCGATAAATTTCTTCATCCATGCAGCTTCCTGAGCTGCCAATGAGGCAGCAATGTACTCTGACTCTGTATGGATAATGCAACAACATCCTGTTTTGAACTCTTCCAAGAGACCGCACCTCCATTTAATGTGAAGACATAACCGGATTGTGATCGAGAATCATCTCGATCAGTTTGGAAACTCGCGTCTACGTAACCCTTTACAGCGAGTTCCTCCTCACCAGACCCATATATCAGAAACATATCCTTAGTCCTCCTAAGGTATTTCAATATACTTTTAACAGCAATCCAATGATTGTTTCCTGGGTTATTCTGGTATCTACTTGTCAGGCTAAGAGCGCATGACACATCCGGTCTAGTGCATATCATTGCATACATGATTGACCCAATGGCAGAAGCATATGGGACTTTCTTCATTCTCTCCTGTTCATCTTTCGTGGTGGGGCACTGAGATGAACTGAGAAGTGTTCCCTTTTGAATAGGTACCAAACCTTTCTTAGAGTTCTCCATCTTGAACCTTTTCAAGATCTTTTCAATGTATGCACTTTGATTTAAACCTATCAGTTTCTTGGATCTATCCCTGTAGATCCCAATCCCCAAAACGTATTGTGCTTCTCCAAGATCCTTAATGGAGAAGCATTTGCTTAACCAAGTTTTAACACCTTGCATTGCCGGAATATCATTTCCAAATAACAATATATCATTCACATATAGTACAAGGAACATGATAGATGATTCCACATTTCTTGGCCTCCTCATTAAAACGATGATTCCACATTCTAGATGCTTGTTTCAATCCGTAGATTGACTTCTTTAACTTGCATACCTTTTTAGGATATTTCGGATCAACAAAACCCTTAGGCTGAACCATATAGACATCTTCCTCAAGATGTCCGTTTAGGAAAGCGGTCTTGACATCCATCTGCCATATTTCATAATCATAATGAGCAGCAATGGCAAGTAATATCCTAATAGACTTTAGCATCGCCACAGGCGAAAAAGTTTCATCATAGTCAACCCCTTGAGTTTGAGTGAAACCTTTTGCTACAAGTCTAGCTTTATATGTATCCAAGTTTCCATGTATGTCAGTTTTCATTTTGAACAGCCATTTACAATCAACTAGCCTAGAGCCAGGAGGTTGCGCAACAAGTTCCCAAACTTGGTTGTCATACATGGATTGCATCTCAGCGTTCATGGCTTCCTGCCATTTATCTTTTTCAATCCTTGATAAAGCATCTTGGTAGTTTATTGGTTCATCCAAATCAACCACATAGCAACCATCCATGAGAAACCCATATCTCTTAGGAGGATTACTAATCCTACCAGATCTGCGAACGTCTTGTGTATTTTGATCATCCATCTGATCACTCTCAACATTTTCATGTTGAGTGCTAGTGTCAGCCAATTGTGTATCATCTACTTGATCTTGAACCTCTTCAAGATCTATCTTCCTTTCACTTTTGCCTTCCATTAGGAACTTAGTTTCAAGGAATTCAGCCTTCCGAGCAATAAATACATTCTGCTCGGAAGGATCATAGAAATAGTATCCCATATCATCCTTGGGATATCCTATGAAGATACACTTCGTGGATCGAGCATTCAACTTATTAGGGACGTAACGCTTAGGGTAAGCTTCACATCCCCATACCTTTAAGTATGATAGAGATGGAGGTTTTCCAAATCACATCTCATGAGATGTTCGTTCCACTTTCTTGGTTGGTGCCATATTTAAAATACGAGCCGCTGAGCATAGACAATAACCCCAGAATGATATAGGTAACGAGCTTCTAGCCATCATAGATCAAACCATATCCATTAGGGTTCGGTTCCTCCTTTCGGACACACCATTAAGCTGTGGTGTCCCGGGTGGAGTAAGTTGCGAGATAATCCCACAACTTCTAAGATGATCTTGGAAGGCATCGCTTAGGTATTCACCTCCTCTATCGGTTTGAAGTACCTTAATTGTCTTATTGAGTTGATTTTGTACTTCGTTTTGATACTCTTTGAATGCTTCAAAAGTTTCGTCCTTATGTCTTAACAAGTAGACATATCCGAAACGACTGAAGTCATCAATGAAAGTAACGAAGTATCTTTCACCATTCCTAGCTATGGGCTTAAAGGGTCCACATACATCCGAATGTATTAATCCCAATAAGTCCTTAGCCCTTTCGTAGGTCCCTTTGAAAGGTGCTTTAGTCATTTTGCCTTGTAAACAAGATTCACATACATCAAACGAGTCTAGTTCATTTGATTTCAAAAGGCCATTCTTTTGGAGTGTATGCATTCGATTCTTGTTTATGTGACCAAGGCGAGAATGCCATAAGTAGGAATCACTCAAATCCCTTTTGAGTTTCTTGGTGCTAGTATGGTATATTGAGCTACTAGATGATGTGTCATCATGGACCAATTCATAAATTCCATTTGAAGGCGAAGCCTTAAAATAAAATACATTATCTAAATAAACGTGGATATCATCATTAACAAAATTAAGATAAAAACCACATTGTTTTAAACGGGAAACTGAAATAATGTTTCGACATAAATCCGGTGCATACAAAACATTGTTCAAAATAAGTTCCAAACCACTTGGAAGTTTTAATACAAAGTCTCCTTGAGCCTTCACTTGCACTTTGGCTCCATTACCCATAAAGAGACTTGATGTTCCCGTTTCCTTGCTATTTCTTTTGAACCCCTGCAAAGAATTGCAAATGTGAGTTCCACATCCAGTGTCTAATACCCATGTATTAGAAGAAGTAATACTAAGCTCTATATATACCATATATATGTTACCTGAGGATTGCCCCGCATCCCTCTTTTCCTTCAACTCCTTAAGGTAGACCGGGCAATTGCGTTTCCAGTGACCCATTTCACCGCAACCGAAGCACGGGTCTTCCTTGGGGTTTGCTTGTCCAGCAACCTTTTGCTTCTTGTTCTTGTTTTTGGTTGGGGTAACCATCCTCCCCTTTCCCTTGCCTTGATGGGCGGGTCCTTTCCTCTTAGCCGCCTTTGGCTTAGAGGTGTTGTTACCTTTGGACCTACTATCATTGATCATTAGCACGGGTGAAGCCCTCTTACCCATGCTAGTTTCGGCCGTCCTTAACATGCCATGAAGTTCACTAATGGTCTTATCCATCCCATTCATATTGTAATTAATTACAAATTGGTCAAACCTCTTTGACAAGGGGTTTAGGATAAGATCAGTTGCTAGCTCATTAGATATGTTGAGATTAAGACGGTTTGCGCGATCAATAAGGCTTTTCATTTTGAGGACATAAGAGGATACGGATTGGGTGTCATCCATACGACATGCATGTAACGCTCGAACCGTTTCAAAGCGCTCGACACGTGCTTGTTGAAGGAACATCTCCTTCAATTGCGTAATCATGTCATATGCACTATGATGTTCGAAATCCATTTAGAGTTCGGGTATCATAGTCCCAAGCATTAGGCAAGCGACTTGCACCGAATCGGCGCAATACTTGTCATAATAAGCCATGCCCTCTAGATCTTCCTCATCCGGTTGGTCGGGAATAGGGTCCTCCAACACATACGCTTTATCCTCAAGTTTGAGGACAATTCTAAGATTGCGGAACCAATCCATAAAGTTCGTATGGTTGAGTTTGTCTTTCTCGAGGAGAGACCTTAACGATAGGTTGTTCAAGTTAATAGGTGCATTTTTCATGTTGTTGTTATTGGCGGCCATCTACAAAATTTAACAAAGTTCATTTAAGTATCAATTTTAAATTTAATAAACAATACCCTTTTAAATTTTAATTGACTTATTAAATATTAGAATCTAATGGTAAATCAAATTTCGGTTAGGTGACCTTTATCCCGTTATTTGATTTAGCTAGGTAGTCATTTATATGACAATTGCAATCCTTTTGCAACTTCTAAATTATGGGATCATACAATCCTTTTGCATGGCATATTTATCCCATCAACGCCTATTTGTTTCTCATGCTTCGGTGACCCTAAGTTCATGATTCCCAAATCAAGTCATCCTACTTGTGTAAACATGTAAAATTAACATACAAGTGGTTAGGTGACCTTTATCCCACAAGCATGCGAATTTTACCTTAACCATATTAGTTAGCTCATAACGGTTAGGTGACCTTTATCCCATTATGAGTTCCCTACTATGTTTAAGTGTCCCACAAAAGGATGGCGTTAAACTTGTTTACCTTGTCGATTAAGGGATTTTAAGTTTTCGTTAATTCTAGTTTAAGAAAACATTTATGCCATACACCAACATGCATTTAGTGTATGGTTCATTTGAAATCCATTTTCAAGTCTTGTAATTTGCCAATTACTTGATATAAACCATTATATATATATGTGATCCTTTTCTTGTTCTTAATAACCATTTATTAAGGTCTTTAGTTGCTTTTAATTTAACCAATTAAATTGTCGTCTTGCATGTTATTAATACGTCTAATTTAACCAATTAAATTGTCGTTTTGCTTGTTGTTATCTTGTGATTAATTGTATCAACCAAACATACAATACAATAAACAAACAAACAACCACACATGCAAAACAAGTATGTTCACAATCTAGCCATTTTGGTGGACATTTGTTTAGCCGAAAACAAATGTCACCGGGTTAAGGGGTAATAATTCAAAGTAGGAGATTTCAAATCTCCCACTTAACCTTGCATCCATATGTTCCTTGTGTTCTTCAAGTCTTCATCATCTTGTATCTTCATTTTACAAAATATGTATCCTAATACATTTTTATCTAGAAAATGAAAATACAACCTATTCTATTTTACATACCAAATGTAAAACAAATTACATAGCCAAAATAAATATTACATCCAATTGAATGAATTAATATTACATACCAAATGAATATTACAAATTAACCAAACATACAACCATAACATGCATTCAACACAAGGTCAAGGCTATGATTGTGAATATGAACATGCAACCAAATATGACCAAATGAAAGAGCCCAAAACCCGCTTTTGGAACCCAAACAATTCGGCCTAACACATAAACCCACCCAAACCCATTGATTTTTGCAATCTACATTCATGCATGTTCATAGATTGCAAATATAGTGGGTTTAAAACAACATTACGAAGCATATTTCAACAACCTCAGCTCTGATACCATTGTAGGGATTTAACAAGTTTGAAACTCTTAAAACCATTTAAGAATCATTATAAAACGAAAGCGTGAAATTACCAATTTTACTTGTTATCATTAAACCAATTAAAGCTAAATCCCATCTTGGATCAAGTTGTGAAATAATGCTTACTAATTAACAAGAAAGGAAGAGTTTTATACCTCCTTAAAACAAGTTTAAGGACTGAATTGGACAGCTGCAATGATGAAGAAGAAGATGGCTTATAAGCTTCTAACTTGAAGCCTCAAACAAGTAATACCCCAAGCTTTAGTGCACCAACACCACCCTTAATGTAGTTAGGATTTAGAGACACTTGAATGACCAAAAACCAAGCTTGAAGACCCCTTCTTTCTGTCCAAAAATTTCGAACAGCAGCAGCAGTTTTTGGACAGAAATCTCAGCTGTTTTGGCACTTGAAATGTTGTATCTTTTGAGTCTTTCTTTGGTCTATTAAAACTAGCATGCACTTAGGGAGTTGTGGTCTTTAAAAGTCACAAGAATAAGTATGGGTGGACTCTTCTTGGAGCCTACAAAACTGCCCACACTTACACATTTATTTTATACAAGATTCAATTTTATAAAACTTGTATATAAGTTTATAAAACTTATATAAAACAAACATGTATTTGTTACTTGCAACAATTTTATAAACCATTTTATAAAATATAACACAACATAATTATTTAAACCTATAAATAATTACATATAAATTATCCAAATAATTTATCCCAAGTGATGATATTTTAGAAAACCGATTTTCTAAAATCCAAGTGTCGCGTATTTATTTAACAATCCATTCGTTAAGATTAAATACTTATAAGGTGTCGGTAAGCTTGTTATTGGGTATGACCCGACTTGGATCATGACATATTAGCCACATTAATTTAATATGTCTCTCGGGCATACGAAATACCTTCATAAACCTATACTTTTCTATTTAGATTCATAAAATAGAGTTCAATATGAAACCATAGCAATTTGATTCACTCAAAACGGATTTAAAATGAAGAAGTTATGGGTAAAACAAGATTGGATAATTTTTCTCATTTTAGCTACGTGAAAATTGGTTACAAATCTATTCCAACCATAACTTAATCAACTTGTATTGTATATTATGTAATCTTGAGATACCATAGACACGTATACAATGTTTCGACCTATCATGTCGACACATCTATATATATTTCGGAACAACCATAGACACTCTATATGTGAATGTTGGAGTTAGCTATACAGGGTTGAGGTTGATTCCAAAATATATATAGTTTGAGTTGTGATCAATACTGAGATACGTATACACTGGGTCGTGGATTGATTCAAGATAATATTTATCGATTTATTTCTGTACATCTAACTGTGGACAACTAGTTGTAGGTTACTAACGAGGACAGCTGACTCAATAAACTTAAAACATCAAAATATATTAAAAGTGTTGTAAATATATTTTAAACATACTTTGATATATATGTATATATTGTTATAGGTTCGTGAATCAACCAGTGGCCAAGTCTTACTTCCCGACGAAGTAAAAATCTGTGAAATTGAGTTATAGTCCCACTTTTAAAATCTAATATTTTTGGGATGAGAATACATGCAGGTTTTATAAATGATTTACAAAATAGACACAAGTACGTGAAACTACATTCTATGGTTGAATTATCGAAATCGAATATGCCACCTTTTTATTAAGTCTGGTAATCTAAGAATTAGGGAACAGACACCCTAATTGACGCGAATCCTAAAGATAGATCTATTGGGCCTAACAAACCCCATCCAAAGTACCGGATGCTTTAGTACTTCAAAATTTATATCATATCCGAAGGGTGTCCAGGAATGATGGGGATATTCTTATATATATGCATCTTGTTAATGTCGGTTACCAGGTGTTCACCATATGAATGATTTTATCTCTATGTATGCGATGTGTATTGAAATATGAAATTGAAAGGACCCGTTCATATACATTATAAATGATTCACAATAGTTGATTACATCGCGAGGTATTTGACCTCTATATGATACATTTTACAAACATTGCATTCGTTTTTAAAAGACAAACTTTCTTTACAACGAAAGTTGACGGCATGCACACCATTTCATAATACATCCAACTATAATTGGTTTAATAAGAATCTTGATGAACTCAATGACTCGAATGCAAAGTCTTTCAAAATATGCCATGAATGACTCCAAGTAATATCCTGAAAATGAGCTAATGCACAGCGGAAGATTTCTTTAATACCTGAGAATAAACATGCTTTATGAAAGGACCCGTTCAAATACATTATAAACGATTCACAATAGTTGATTACATTGCGAGGTATTTGACCTCTATATGATACATTTTACAAACATTGCATTCGTTTTTAAAAGACAATCTTTCTTTACATAAAAATTGACAGGCATGCATACCATTTCATAATATTCACTATCCAACTATAAATTGATTTAATAATAATCTTTGATGAACTCAATGACTCGAATGCAACGTTCTTCGAAATATGCTATGAAAGACTCCAAGTAATATCTTTAAAATGAGCAAATGCACAGCGAAAGATTTCTTTAACACCTGAGAATAAACATGCTTTAAAGTGTCAACCAAAAGGTTGGTGAGTTCATTAGTTTATCATAATCATTTATTTCCATCATTTTAATAGACCACAAGAATTTCATTTCCAGTTCTCATAAATATACGTCCCATGCATAGAGACAAAAAATAATCATTCATATGGTGAACACCTGGTAACCGACATTAACTAGATACATATAAGAATATCCCCTATCATTCCGGGATCCTCCTTCGGACATGATATAATTTTGAAGTACTAAAGCATCCGGTACTTTGGATGGGGTTTGTTAGGCCCAATAGATCTATCTTTAGGATTCGCGTCAATTAGGGTGTCTGTTCCCTAATTCTTAGATTACCAGACTTTAATAAAAAGGGGCATATTCGATTTCGATAATTCAACCATAGAATGTAGTTTCAATTACTTGTGTCTATTTTGTCAAACATTTATAAAAGCGCATGTATTCTCAGTCCCAAAAATATAAAGGGTAAAAAGGTAAATGAAACTCACCATACTGTATTTCGTAGTAAAAATACATATAACGTCATTGAACAAGTGCAAGGTTGGCCTCAGATTCACGAACCTAAATTAATTATATATATTTATGTGTTGGTCAATATTTGTCTAACAAATTAGGTCAAGTCATAGTGTACCACAATCCTAATGCTCGAGACTAATATGCAAAAGTCAACAAAAGTAAATTTGACTCAAAATAATTTCCAAAAATCTATACATGATTAATATATAGTTTAAATATCGTCGTTTTATATTTTTAAAAGATTTATTAGAGTAAATAATATAATTATTTATTAATAAATAAAATTTTATATTATATTTATATAATAAAATATACTTTTATATATATTAAGTAATAAAATTTATAGGGTTCATTTAATATTATAAAGATAATATGATAGGTATTATTAAAGTAAGTTATTACACGTAGTAAAATATGTTTGTATCAAATATTTATTTGATAAAATAATATCTATAATGATAGTAAGTAAAAGTTGTATTATTTTGTAATAATAATTATTATTATAAAAATATCAATATTTATAATTACTAAGATGACATTATGATAAAACGATAATTCTAATTATGATAACTTTAATATTTACGATAATTTTTAATATTATCTTTAAAATAATAATTCTATTTGAAATAATAATAATAATGATATTTTATAGTAACAATGACATTTCTATTAAAATGATATTTTTTGTTAAAATGATAGTTTTAATACTAACGATAATTTTAATAATAATAGTAATGATAAAAATAATAAGAACGATAATTTTATCTAAATCAATATCTTATAATATTTTAATTTCATCATGATACTCTTACCCATTATTTCCTAATCGTTTCGTTTAATTGCTTTTAATCGTCTTTTATATCGTGTTCGTAATAATGATAATAATAGTAATCAAAATAATTATGTGTTACAAATATTTGTTTTAATTACACTAATATTAATAATGATAGTTACTATAACATTATTAACGATAATACTAATAATTATCTTAATGATAATATAGTAATAATAATATTAACAATAACAATAACCATTTTTAAATAATGATATATATATTAATAATGATAATAATAATAATAATACCAATAATAATAATAATAATAATTGGATAATAATAATAATACTAATTATAACTTTAACGATAATAACGATAGTAATAATAAAAAAAATAACAATTTTTTTTAATGATAAATCCTTTTATTGATAAAGGTAATAATAATAATAATAATAATAATAATAATAATAATAATAATAATAATAATAATAATAATAATAATAATAATAATAATAATAATAATAAGATAAAACTGGAACGACGATAATAACGACGATAATAATAATCATTTTTAATAATAATACAAAAATTCGATGGACTATAACTTCAAATCCGTTCATCGAAATCCTTCGATATTTAAATGAAAAGTTCTTAATTTTTCGCTAGCTTTCCAACAACATGCATATCTTATACCTTATCTTAGTCGCATATATAACTAATTCAGGATTCAACATAACCTAACTAAAGGCAATATCAAAAGTACAAACATGCATAATCCTATATACTCGAGCACTAGTCATGGATACACTATTAGTATGTAAAAGTTAAATTATGAGTACTCACGTATCAATATTGAGATTCAATATTGCAGGAAAGGTACGTAGACGCAACGGAGATGATAAATACTATATTGACCTCACGAGCATACCCATGAACCATACCCAATCACCTCCATAGCTATAACCCATAATTTCCTTAATCCAATCCCACTCGAAAAACAATTTCGAAATCACTCGGACAGTACTCTGACGTAATATTTTATGTATACTAATAATATCTTGAAATAATATGTAGTAAATATATATATGTAAATCGATTGAGAGAGTTTAGAGAAAAATATTTTCAAGTTTCTATGAAATAATGAAACCTATTGAATTCTATTTATAATAGATTTTTGAATTATTAAAGTGAATTATTAAAGTATGAATTATTAAAGTGAATTATTAAAGTTTGAATTATTAAAGTGAATTATTAAAGTATGAATTATTAAAGTGAATTATTAAAGTATGAATTATTAAAGTGAATTATTAAAGTATGAATTATTAAAGTGAATTATTAAAGTTAAAGTAAAGTAAAAATAAAGTAAAGGTAAAGTTTAAGTATAGTAAAAGTATAAAACTATGTACGTATAATACGCGTATAAATATATATAATATTAATTTAAATTGTTATATATATTTAATAAAATAAAATATAAATATCGTTATCTTTATCATACTGGTTAAGTAATGAGTTGTCAAAAGTGGTTCTAGATATTTATAAAAGTTATATACGTTTTAATAATAAAGTTCTTTTTAAACTGAAAACGTTTTTGTACCTTTGAAACTAAATCAAATAAATATAATAATTTTGTTTTCCAAAACCAAATATATTTTTAAGAATCATTTTGTTTAAAGGTTAAAATAATGGAATTCGTTATATCATAAAATGTTTTAGAAAAGTAGAATCATATATATTCATAATAGGTTTCAAGTTTTTAAATTACAGTTTGTTGGTGAAGCATGGGATAAAGTTCAAAGGTTAAATAAACGTATGAAATCATCTTAATGAAAAATGTCGAGTTACTTAACTTGTCGATATCCAACATCTAAGTTATTTACACTTCACGTTCTTACTTATAAATCACTTTACCATTTTTCGAATGTTGTCAAAAAGAATAGATTTCTTAAATCACAGTGGACCTCATAACATAGACCCGTAATCATATCATAATGTATCTGATAAATCAATCATTTGATATTATCTTCTAATTCCATCGATAAATATATTGAAACACATACGTTCATGTAAAGTATTATATGTTTAATACTTTATTAATATTCTCAAGTTATAATATATATATATACATATATATACATATTTATTTATATATAACGGTTCGTGAATCGTCGAAATTTGGTCGAGGTTATAATGAATGTATGAACACAATTTAAAATTCTTGAGATTTAACTTAACAAACTTTGCTTATCGTGTCGGAATAATATAAAGATAAAGTTTAAATTTGGTTGGAAATTTCCGGGTTGTCACAGTACCTACCCGTTAAAGAAATTTCGTCCCGAAATTTGAGTGGAAAGGTAGTGAATGATAATAAGTATGTTTTAATGATGCATACAGCCTGAAAATTAGAGTTTTATCATCAGCGAATAATTTGGATAAACAATCCATTTATATGAAGAGTACGAATGAAGCTAACATAGAAGAGTGAAATGAGTAAGTGTTGATTCATCTTATCATTTGACGTAGATATGATTGATTTCCAGATTTCAAGGGATTTGAAAAAAATCTTTGTAATAAGATTTGATTCTCCGGTAACAAAAGGAATTAGGATCCGCTTTAAATGCGATCGTCCATTTTAATTGTTCTGTCAGAGATTTTCTTATAAATTCTCCTCCTTCGTTTTCTTACAACTCACACCTTCTGTTGATGCATTTTATGCAAATCCCTAGACATCTACCCAGGTCCATTACAGGTACAACAGTTTACAGGCCACCATGATCATTCGTTATTATCCTATTCGTGTTTGTATGTGGTTACATCAACTGCAGGAACGAGATTTGGATGTTTGACTATGTTAGACTTAGTCAGACGTCCGAGTGAAGCCTCACTCATACGGCTGATAGGCTCATACGCACGGTTGATACTGAGCTAAGTCACAGTTACAACCTAAATGAGAAGACACGAGTGAGTGATCACCCGTACGGCTGATGAAGCCAACTCGTATGTGTGATGGATGAATCGTACGGGTGAGTCAACAACAGGGGTATATAAAGTCTTATGTTCTTCATTTTAGGTTAAGCCTCTCATTTGTTACACACACTCAGATCTGGTGAGCTCCTCCGATTCTCTCTCAACCCAAATCACCCAGATGGTGAATAATAGCTCTAGGTGTTGATCTAATCACACTTGATTTAGTTATGGTATGACTAAATTAATCCCAAAAAGCTTAACCTATTTACTAGAGGGTTTGATTCACTTATTCCGTCATTGTGTGAGTTAAATCTGTTGATTTCTAAGTTCCTAGTCATGTTTCATCACCTTCTATTCTTTCCCCCTCAACTCATATTTTAAAGTGTTCATCAATATGCTCCATCTAGTTCTGATTCTCGATATACTTATAACTTTCATATCGGTCATTCTTCTTTTTCATCTACCGCCGGAAGAATCTATTTACTTCTACTATACTCTTGGGTTTATAGTGTTTCTAGTTCTTCCGTATCTTTATATTGCTATATGCATCGATATATATGGTTTATAATTTTTGGTTTGTCGTTGGGCTTTATATCTTCCCTTATATTTCAAAGTCTCTGTTTCTATCTTCTATAATCATTGTCATCCACAGTTAATGCTCTCTTTTATTTACTGCAATTTATACCCCAATTTCAATTTCGGAGTTTTGTCCTTTCATTTCTTCTTCTTGCGATTAAGCACCACTTGTAATGGTCCAGAATTCACAGATATGAATTTCAGAATGAACATTGTTAATGTTCTAGGAAGGAAATTGTGATGGCACGATCTTGACTTGTCAAATTACTAGAATACCTTGGAAAAGGCTGAATCATCAAGAAATATTTTCTTGATATTTTAGAGGTTAAATAGAATACAAGAGTCGTATAACATGGCACATGATGATGTTATGATCTGTGAATCATCACGTTCCATTTAGAAACTCAGCATAAATTACTGTAATATAATCACGTTGATCAAGTGTCATTATATTATACTAACTCATGCTTCAGTTTCCAACACTACTTCAAAAACATTCATATTTTAAACTCAAAGGTTTACAGAGTATAGGAACTAAACAGTTTCCTTTTTGATGTAATACAGATAGCGCAAAGAGATAAATGATTCCAGATAAGAATAGTTATGGAAATATCTTCAGAAATATGGAGGATATTTATAATGAAAGATACGATGATATCTTAGAATTTCTAATATCAGAGGATGATGAAGAATATTATCTGTAAGGGTTTAGTGTCAGGAGCAAGGTATTCGTTAATGACTTCAGCAGACACTGAATCATTTGGATTCTTTAAAGGCAGGTTCAGTCTTTGTGATTTGTCCACAGCCTCCTTCATACTTTGCTCAATCCGTTTTCCAGTTCCAAAACTTCTCTATTTCTGAGCTTTGTTAATACACTAATCTTTATCATCAAACTTTTTACTGCTAAGGTCGTTTACAGTTTTTGTTGCTTCATCAGCATTTCGAGAACTTGTTCGAGGTTCAGAGTGTTTTTCAGAAACTTCACATTCGAAGTATGTAAGCCTTGGAAATATACGTTATGTATAACTGTTGGCGTCAACATGCTGTGAGATTTCAAAATACTGATTGCTAATTCCCAATGATTCGTATGGCAATTCTCGTTACAAGAGGCAGATGAGTAAATGATGAGGTTTCGATAAATATAAAGATTCTTCGGAATGCCCAAGATCAGTGAAGTTGTTGGTAAGTTTATTGCTAATGTGGTGGAATATGAAAGGTTCTCCGGTAACAAAAGGGTAATCACATATATCAAAATTATGATAAGGCTACTCCGAATGAAAAAATCGAAGTTGTCTTGCTGGAGCTGTGATATAATTTGCTACTTTGCAAAGGAATTGCAAGGTTATTTTTGCTAATAAATGCCAAAAGATCTGACACAGATATGTGTTGAATTATGACTTTGGTTTCGAGAGCTTTTTAAGTACATAACTGTAGGTAATATGTGGTTGGATCATCATCTCGATTGCTCATTATTTGAAGTGTCTTCAGAGATTTTCGAAGGGTTTGAACACAGATTGTAATTGTTTGTATACATTTGATGTTCTAACACACTTTTGAAGTCAAAGTATAGCTTTGAAAGATGTAGGAATCTAAAAGTGATGGTACCGATTATATCTCGAATTAAATTCTGAGATTTTAAAATCAGAATATGTAATTGTGTTTGAATGAGTATGGTTGTTTTGATTTCTATGAAAGAATGTATATTATTGTGAAAGTAGGAAGTATAATTGATAATTTGCTTAATCTGATTCGAAGAATGTAACATATTAATTGTGAATTTATATATATCTCTCGGATATTACCTACCCGTTAAAAAATTTTCACAATTAATATTTTGTACATAAGAATTTTATTACAGTCTTTATGAAAATATATATGTATATATTCTCCTCAGATGTAACATAGATTTTAATGAGTTAATACTAAATTAAACTCATTCGATTTACGATTGGAACTAGAATTGAATAATTCCTTGAAGGCTTTAGAGGTTACATAAGTATTTCTTCAATAATATTGAAATTATGAATCAATACTTCGTTATTTGTTGAGATGTGATGTTGGTTTTCGTTAAATTCTTGTGAACTTCGCAAAGTACGAATGATGTTATCTGAAAAGGTTCGGTTACATCAATGATGAAGTGTAAAATCAAATATATACTTGATTTATTAGGAATTGGAATTTGTTGAATTGAGACAGAGATTGTAGTTAACGATGGTTAAGTCGCGGGCGAGGGACGTACATTATTGCATATTTGTAATATGAATTAACCGAGTAGTTAAGATTCACACACAATAGCTTAGCACGGAAAGATTTATTTTTTATTTCAATATATATATATATATATATATATATATATATATATATATATATATATATATATATATATATATATATATATATATATATATAATTTCTTCAGAGGGAATGAGTTAATTCTTCATAACTTGTTGATACAATATACACGTTATTGATTCGTAATGATGTCCACAGTGATTCTTGAACTGACGGAGTTTGTGATATTATAGGTATTGTTGATTCTGATGTTGACTGTACTGACGATGCTGGTGACGTTGACGGTACTGTTGATGCTGTTGGTAAAACAAGTTTTACTTGTTAATCACACACCATTTTTGTCAGGGTTTCTACTCTTCCTTCTATCATTTTGGTTCGCTTAACTGATTTATGGTTAGGGCTAGATTAGATAATCTCTAAGACTTTAGAGATTATATAATCGCCGCGGAATGTTTCTCCAATGAAGTTATGAATTAATACTTCGTCAGTTATTGTTGTTGGTACTCCTTGGTATCTATGGTGCGTATGACGTTGATGCTAGTGGGACAGATTGTGAAGTTGAGGTTTACAACGCGGTTGTGGTTGGAGGTGGTAATGGTACTGTTGGCGTTGATGATGGTGGTACTGGTTATGCTGCTGGTGCTGCTGCTGGTGTTTGTAATCTCTGCACCATATTCTTCAAAGCCACTACCCGAGCGCGAAGTTCGTTGACTTCTTCTATTATTCCAGGATGATTGTTGGTCGGAACGAGCGGATAAATAAAATCTAGAATTTGATGTAGTATATAATCGTGACGAGATACCCTGGAAATGAGAGAGAAAATGGTGTCTCGAACAGGTTCGCCGGTAAGTGCTTCAGGTTCTTCGCCAAGAGGGCAATGTGGTGGATGGAAAGGATCGCCTTCTTCTTGTTTCCAATGATTGAGGAGGCTACGAACCCATCCCCAATTCATCCAGAATAGGTGATGACTGATTGGTTGATCCATTCCGGTCACACTGCTTTCGGAGCTTGAGTGAGATTCCATTTCGGAATCCGAGTGACTTGAACTGATGACAAATTCCATTTCGTACGATTGGATAAAGGATTTTCGATATAAAATGATTTTTCGGCTATCGGGTGGTATTCTATTTACATAGGATATCTATATATAGAGATCAAAAGATTTCATAGATTACGGAGGAATTTGCGGGATATGTCAGGCAAAGTTTAAAGTAACAGATACGATAAGATATGATTTAGCAGATACGCTAAGATATGAATTTTGTCTATACACTACTCATGCAATTAATGTAGCAAGACGTGTCTAGACTAATTAGGTAATTTCCTATGGATGATAAGCAGATGATTTCTGACTAGAAATGATAAGCAAAACTTTTGATATGCAGACACGGTCGAAGTCCAGACTCACTAATGCAACCTAACGACTTATCAGTTAGACACACTAATGCAGACCTGGTTCGCTAAGACCACCGCTCTGATACCAACTGAAAGGACCCGTTCAAATACATTATAAACGATTCACAATAGTTGATTACATTGCGAGGTATTTGACCTCTATATGATACATTTTACAAACATTGCATTCATTTTTAAAAGACAATCTTTCTTTACATAAAAATTGACAGGCATGCATACCATTTCATAATATTCACTATCCAACTATAAATTGATTTAATAATAATCTTTGATGAACTCAATGACTCGAATGCAACGTTCTTCGAAATATGCTATGAAAGACTCCAAGTAATATCTTTAAAATGAGCAAATGCACAGCGAAAGATTTCTTTAACACCTGAGAATAAACATGCTTTAAAGTGTCAACCAAAAGGTTGGTGAGTTCATTAGTTTATCATAATCATTTATTTCCATCATTTTAATAGACCACAAGAATTTCATTTCCAGTTCTCATAAATATACGTCCCATGCATAGAGACAAAAAATAATCATTCATATGGTGAACACCTGGTAACCGACATTAACTAGATACATATAAGAATATCCCCTATCATTCCGGGATCCTCCTTCGGACATGATATAATTTCGAAGTACTAAAGCATCCGGTACTTTGGATGGGGTTTGTTAGGCCCAATAGATCTATCTTTAGGATTCGCGTCAATTAGGGTGTCTGTTCCCTAATTCTTAGATTACCAGACTTTAATAAAAAGGGGCATATTCGATTTCGATAATTCAACCATAGAATGTAGTTTCAATTACTTGTGTGTATTTTGTCAAACATTTATAAAAGCGCATGTATTCTCAGTCCCAAAAATATAAAGGGTAAAAAGGTAAATGAAACTCACCATACTGTATTTCGTAGTAAAAATACATATAACGTCATTGAACAAGTGCAAGGTTGGCCTCAGATTCACGAACCTAAATTAATTATATATATTTATGTGTTGGTCAATATTTGTCTAACAAATTAGGTCAAGTCATAGTGTACCACAATCCTAATGCTCGAGACTAATATGCAAAAGTCAACAAAAGTAAATTTGACTCAAAATAATTTCCAAAAATCTATACATGATTAATATATAGTTTAAATATCGTCGTTTTATATTTTTAAAAGATTTATTAGAGTAAATAATATAATTATTTATTAATAAATAAAATTTTATATTATATTTATATAATAAAATATACTTTTATATATATTAAGTAATAAAATTTATAGGGTTCATTTAATATTATAAAGATAATATGATAGGTATTATTAAAGTAAGTTATTACACGTAGTAAAATATGTTTGTATCAAATATTTATTTGATAAAATAATATCTATAATGATAGTAAGTAAAAGTTGTATTATTTTGTAATAATAATTATTATTATAAAAATATCAATATTTATAATTACTAAGATGACATTATGATAAAACGATAATTCTAATTATGATAACTTTAATATTTACGATAATTTTTAATATTATCTTTAAAATAATAATTCTATTTGAAATAATAATAATAATGATATTTTATAGTAACAATGACATTTCTATTAAAATGATATTTTTAGTTAAAATGATAGTTTTAATACTAACGATAATTTTAATAATAATAGTAATGATAAAAATAATAAGAACGATAATTTTATCTAAATCAATATCTTATAATATTTTAATTTCATCATGATACTCTTACCCATTATTTCCTAATCGTTTCGTTTAATTGCTTTTAATCGTCTTTTATATCGTGTTCGTAATAATGATAATAATAGTAATCAAAATAATTAGGTGTTACAAATATTTGTTTTAATTACACTAATATTAATAATGATAGTTACTATAACATTATTAACGATAATACTAATAATTATCTTAATGATAATATAGTAATAATAATATTAACAATAACAATAACCATTTTTAAATAATGATATATATATTAATAATGATAATAATAATAATAATACCAATAATAATAATAATAATAATTGGATAATAATAATAATACTAATTATAACTTTAACGATAATAACGATAGTAATAATAAAAAAAATAACAATTTTTTTTAATGATAAATCCTTTTATTGATAAAGATAATAATAATAATAATAATAATAATAATAATAATAATAATAATAATAATAATAATAATAATAATAATAATAATAATAATAATAATAATAATAATAATAAGATAAAACTGGAACGACGATAATAACGACGATAATAATAATCATTTTTAATAATAATACAAAAATTCGATGGACTATAACTTCAAATCCGTTCATCGAAATCATTCGATATCTAAATGAAAAGTTCTTAATTTTTCGCTAGCTTTCCAACAACATGCATATCTTATACCTTATCTTAGTCGCATATATAACTAATTCAGGATTCAACATAACCTAACTAAAGGCAATATCAAAAGTACAAACATGCATAATCCTATATACTCGAGCACTAGTCATGGATACACTATTAGTATGTAAAAGTTAAATTATGAGTACTCACGTATCAATATTGAGATTCAATATTGCAGGAAAGGTACGTAGACGCAACGGAGATGATAAATACTATATTGACCTCACGAGCATACCCATGAACCATACCCAATCACCTCCATAGCTATAACCCATAATTTCCTTAATCCAGTCCCACTCGAAAAACAATTTCGAAATCACTCGGACAGTACTCTGACGTAATATTTTATGTATACTAATAATATCTTGAAATAATATGGAGTAAATATATATATGTAAATCGATTGAGAGAGTTTAGAGAAAAATATTTTCAAGTTTCTATGAAATAATGAAACCTATTGAATTCTATTTATAATAGATTTTTGAATTATTAAAGTGAATTATTAAAATATGAATTATTAAAGTGAATTATTAAAGTTTGAATTATTAAAGTGAATTATTAAAGTATGAATTATTAAAGTGAATTATTAAAGTATGAATTATTAAAGTGAATTATTAAAGTATGAATTATTAAAGTGAATTATTAAAGTTAAAGTAAAGTAAAAATAAAGTAAAGTTAAAGTTTAAGTATAGTAAAAGTATAAAACTATGTACGTATAATACGCGTATAAATATATATAATATTAATTTAAATCGTTATATATATTTAATAAAATAAAATATAAATATCGTTATCTTTATCATACTGGTTAAGTAATGAGTTGTCAAAAGTGGTTCTAGATATTTATAAAAGTTATATACGTTTTAATAATAAAGTTCTTTTTAAACTGAAAACGTTTTTGTACCTTTGAAACTAAATCAAATAAATATAATAATTTTTTTTTCCAAAACCAAATATATATTTTAAGAATCATTTTGTTTAAAGGTTAAAATAATGGAATTCGTTATATCATAAAATGTTTTAGAAAAGTAGAATCATATATATTCATAATAGGTTTCAAGTTTTTAAATTAAAGTTTGTTGGTGAAGCATGGGATAAAGTTCAAAGGTTAAATAAACGTATGAAATCATCTTAATGAAAAATGTCGAGTTACTTAACTTGTCGATATCCAACATCTAAGTTATTTACACTTCACGTTCTTACTTATAAATCACTTTACCATTTTTTGAATGTTGTCAAAAAGAATAGATTTCTTAAATCACAGTGGACCTCATAACATAGACCCGTAATCATATCATAATGTATCTGATAAATCAATCATTTGATATTATCTTCTAATTCCATCGATAAATATATTGAAACACATACGTTCATGTAAAGTATTATATGTTTAATACTTTATTAATATTCTCAAGTTATAATATATATATATATATATACATATTTATTTATATATAACGGTTCGTGAATCGTCGAAATTTGGTCGAGGTTATAATGAATGTATGAACACAATTTAAATTTCTTGAGATTTAACTTAACAAACTTTGCTTATCATGTCGGAATAATATAAAGATAAAGTTTAAATTTGGTTGGAAATTTCTGGGTTGTCACACTTTAAAGTGTCAACCAAAAGGTTGGTGAGTTCATAGGTTTATCATAACAATCATTTCAATATATTAATAGACCACAAGATTTCCGTTTATAAATATATGTACACTCGCAAGTGTATAAAAGTATTCTATAAGTTGTAGGCACCCGGTAACAAGCCTTAACGTTCATGTTTTACCCTCTGAAGTACACCAGATCAGGTGTGTTTAAAATAACCTCGAAGTACTAAAGCATCCCATAGTCAGGATGAGGTTTGTCAGGCCCAATAGATCTATCTTTAGGATTCGCGCCTACCGTACATAGACAAGTAGTTTAATGTTATCAAGCTAAGGGTATATTTCTGGTTTAAACCCACATAGAATTAGTTTTAGTACTGGTGCCTATTTCGTAAAATATTTATAAAACAGCGCATGTATTCTCATCCCAGAAATATATATAAAAAGGGAGCAAATGAAACTCACCATACTGTATTTCATAGTAAAAATACATATAACGTCATTTAACAAGTGCAAGGTTAGCCTCGGATTCACGAACCTATATTAAGTATATATATTTATATGTTGGTCAATATCTGTCTAACAATTTAGGTCAAGTCGTAGTGTATCACAATCCTAATGCTCGAGACTGACATGCAAAAGTCAACAAAAGTCAACTTGACCCAAAATGACTTCCAAAATCTATACATGTTTATTATATAACTTATATATAGTCGTTTTATATATTTAAGTATATTTATCAGATCTTATTATACTAAATAATACCAGTCATTTATTAATAAATAAAAATTTATATTTAAATTTATATATGATAAAAATATACTTTTATATATCTCAAGTAATAAAATCTATAAAATTCACTTAATATCATAAAAATATAATGGTATGTATTATTAATGTAATTATATTACGTGTGGTAAAAATATCTTTGTACGTATATTTATTTGATTAAATAATATTGATAATAATAATAATAATGATAAAAATAATAAAATGATAGTTTCAATAAAAATATTAATTTTTAGTAATAAAGATAATTTTAGTAATAACATCAACTGATAACAATTATAATAATCGTTTTAATAATAATATTAAAATTAATAATAATTCAGTTGACCATATCTTTTAATCCGTTCATCGAACCCACATGATTTCTAAATGAAAAGTTATTAATTTTTCTTTAGATTTTCAACGACATGCATATCATATACCTTATCTCAGTAGCATATGTATCAAATTCGTGATTTATCATAAACTATTTAACGACAAAACTAAGCATACAAACATGCATAATCATATATACTCGAGCACTAGTCAGGGATACACTATTAATATATAAAAGATAAGATATGAATGCTCACGTATCAATATTGTGATTCAATATTGCAGGAAAGTACGTAGACGCAATGAAAATGATAAACGTTAGGTTGACCTCACGAGCAATACCCTCGAACAATACCCATAACCTTCATAGCTATAACCCATAATTTCCTTAGCTCTATCCCGTTTGAAAACTTATTTTGAAATCGTCTGAATATAACTCCATCATAGTATTTTATGTATACTAATAATATCTTGAAATAATACTAAGTAAATATATATATGTAATTTGATTGAGAGAGTTTAGAGAAATATATTTTCAAATTTCTATGAAATAATGAAACCTATTGAATTCTATTTATAATAGATTTTTGAATTATTAAAGTGAATTATTAAAGTATGAATTATTAAAGTGAATTATTAAAGTATGAATTATTAAAGTAAATTATTAAAGTATGAATTATTAAAGTGAATTATTAAAGTATGAATTATTAAAGTGAATTATTAAAGTTAAAGTAAAGTAAAAGTAAAGTAAAAGTAAAGTAAAGGTAAAGTTAAAGTATAGTAAAAGTATAAAACTATGTACGTATAATACGCGTATAAATATATTTAATATTAATTTAAATCGTTATATCATAAAACATTTTAGAAAAGTAGAATTATATATATATTCATAATAGGTTTCAAGTTTTTAAATTACAGTCTGTTGGTGAAGCATGGGATAAAGTCCAAAGGTTTAATAAACGTATGAAATCATCTTAATGAAAAATGTCGAGTTACTTAACTTGTCGATATCCAACATCTAAGTTATTTACACTCCATGTTCTTACTTATAGATCACTTTACCATTTTCCGAATATTGTCAAAAAGAATAGATTTCTTAAATCACAGTGGACCTCATAACATTGGCCCGTAATCATATCATAATGTATCTGATAATTCAATCATTTGATATTATCTCTTAATTCTGTCGATAAATATATCGAAACAAATACGTTCATGTAAAGTATCATATATATCAAATACTTTGTTAATGTTTTCAGTTATTATATATTATATATACATATCTATATACACATAATTGTTCGTGAATCGTCGAACATGGTCAAAGGGTAATTGATTACATGAATGTAGTTCCAAACTTTTTGAGATTCAACATTACAAATTCTGCTTATCGTGTCGGAAACATATAAAGGTTAGGTTTAAATTTGGTCGGAAATTTCCGGGTCGTCACAGTACCTACCCGTTAAAGAAATTTCGTCCCGAAATTTGATCGAGGTCGTCATGGCTAACTTTAAAAATGTTTTCATGATGAATATGAGTTGATAAATAGAGTTTTATCATCATTGAGTAATATAGATAAAACAATTTGATTACGCGAAGAGTATAAGTGAAGTTATCGCAAGAGAGTGAAATGAGTAAACGTATATTCGTTTTAACCGATGACGTAGTTATGATTGATTTTCGGAATTCATGGAATTTAAAGAAAATCTTTGCAATAAGATTTGGTTCTTCGGCGATTAAGGAAATCATGATCTTATTTGATTAAATGCGATAATCTGTCTCGATTTCTCTGTCTGATATTTTACTATAAATCCACCCCCTTCGTTTCTTTATTTCCACAGCTCACACCTTCTAGTCTTTCTCCCCAATTCATACTTTAAAGCATTCGTTAATATGCTTCATCCAGTATTGATTCTTGATATACTCTTAACTTTCATATCTGTCATTCTTCTTTTTCATCTACCACCGGAGGAAGTTATTTTCTTCTACCATTACCTTGGGGTTATTGTGTTTTTCATTCTCCCGTGTCTTTATATTGCTATACGCATTGATATACAAGGTTTTTAATTTCGGGGTTGTTATCGGGCTTTATATTCTCCATTATATTTCGGAGCTTCATGCTTTCGTTTTCTCTTCGCGACCTTAAGTCAAGTGGATAATGGTCCAGAATTTGTAGATATGAATTTTTGGATGAACATAGTTAATGTTCCAAGAAGAAAATCGTAATGGCATGATCTTGATTTGGCAAATTACCAGAATATCCGAAAATATAGAGCTATCAAGATGATATGTTCTTAATATGTTTGGAAATTGGGTAGAATGTAAGAGTCGTGTAAATAGTACATGATAACGGTATGTTCTGTGAATCATCACGTTCCATTAGAAACTCAGTATGACTTACTGTAATATAATCACATTGATCAAGTGTCATTATATTATACTAACTCATGCTTCAGTTCCCAACACTACTTCAAAAAATTCCTATTTTAAATTCGAATTTTTTTTTTCTTCAGAATTTAGAAACTAACACAGTTTCTTTTTATGTTGTAACGCAGATATTGTGAATAGATAGAATATTTCGGATAAGAATAGTTGTGAAAATATCTTCAGGAATATCGAAGATATTTATAATAAAAGATACGATGATATCTTAGAATTCTTAACATAGATGGACGATGAAGAAGATTTGTCTGTGAAGGTTTAGAATAAGAAGTAAGGTGTTTGCTAACGATTTCAGTAGACACTGAATCATTTGGATCCTTTGAAGGCAGGTTTAGTCTTTGTGATTTGTCCACAGCCTCCTTCATGGTCTGCTCAATCCGTTTTCCAGTATCAAACCTACTCTTTTTCTCAGCTTTACCACCATACTATTCTTTATCATCAAACTTTTGACTGTTAAAGTCGTTTACAGTTTTTGCTGCTACATCAGCATTTTTCCAATTTCGGAGAACTAGTTCATAGTTTGGGATGTTTTTCAGAAAATTCACATTCGAAGTATGTAAGTCTAGGAGATAGACGTTATATGTATACATATAACTTTTGACGTAAAATTGTCGCGGAATTCAAAATACTGATTGCTAATTCCCAGTAGTTGGTGTGACAATTATTGTTACAGGATGTAGGTGAGTACATGATGGGGTTTTAATGAATAAGTATAGTGGCTTTTCGGAGAGGCTTAAGTCGAAGGTTAATGCAGTTGTTGATAAGTTTACTGCTAATGTGGCGAGATATGAAAGGTTCCCCGGTAACAATTGAAAGGACCCGTTCATATACATTATAAACGATTCACAATAGTTGATTACATTGCGAGGTATTTGACCTCTATATGATACATTTTACAAACATTGCATTCGTTTTTAAAAGACAATCTTTCTTTACATCAAAAATTGACATGTATGCATACCATTTCATAATATCCAAACTATAAATGACCTAATCTGTCATTTACTTAATAATAATCTTTAATGAACTTCAACGACTCGAATGCAACGTCTTTTGAAATATGTCATGAATGACTCCAAGTAATATCTTTAAAATGAGCTAATGCACAGCGGAAGATCTCTTTCAAACCTGAGAATAAACATGCTTTCAAGTGTCAACCAAAAGGTTGGTGAGTTCATTAGTTTATCATAATCATTTATTTCCATCATTTTAATAGACCACAAGAATTTCATTTCCAGTTCTCATAAATATACGTCCCATGCATAGAGACAAATATAATCATTCAAATGGTGAACACCTGGTAACCGACATTAACAATATGCATATAAGAATATCCCCTATCATTCCGGGATCCTCCTTCGGACATGATATAAATTTCGAAGTACTAAAGCATCCGGTACTTTGGATGGGGTTTGTTAGGCCCAATAGATCTATCTTTAGGATTCGCGTCAATTAGGGTGTCTGTTCCCTAATTCTTAGATTACCAGACTTTAATAAAAAGGGGCATATTCGATTTCGATAATTCAACCATAGAATGTAGTTTCAATTACTTGTGTCTATTTCGTCAAACATTTATAAAAGCGCATGTATTCTCAGTCCCAAAAATATAAAGGGTAAAAAGGCAAATGAAACTCACCATACTGTATTTTGTAGTAAAAATACATATAACATCATTGAACAAGTGTAAGGTTGGCCTTGGATTCACGAACCTAAATTATTTATATATAATTATGTATTTGTCAATATTTGTCTAATACATTAAGTTAAGTCATAGTGTACCACAATCCTAATGCTCGAGTCTAGTATGCAAAGGTCGACAAAAATTAGTTTAACTCCAAATGATTTCAAAACTTTATAAATGTTTTATTATATAATTTAAATATCGTCGTTTTATATTTTTAAAATATATTTTTTTTTTTTAAAGATTTAATAAAGTAAATAATATAATTCGTTTATAAATAAAATTTTATATTAAAATATACTTTTATATATCTTAAGTAATAAAACTTATAAAGTTCATTTAATATCATAAAAAATACTGCGATAGATTCTATTAAGGTAGTTATATAATTTGTATTACATTTCTAGTTAATAATATAGTATTGATAATAATAATAAGTAACAGTCGTGTTATTTTGGAATAATAACAATTTGATAAAAAAAATTAAGACAACGATATTAACGACGATAATAATCATTTTTACGAAATTTTAATTGACTATAACTTTTAATCCGTCCATCAAATCTATTTGGCATCTAAAGGAAAAGTTCTTAATTTTTTTCTAGCTTTTTAAGGACATGCAAATCTTATATCTTCCTTCAACTATAATATAACAACCTTTAAGATTCGGCATAACCTATCTAAGGGCACTATCAAATTTACAAGCATGCATAATCCTATTTTCTCGAGCACTAGTCAGGGATACACTATTAGTATGTAAAAATTAAATTAGGAGTACTCACGTATCAATATTGAGGTTCAATATTGTAGGAAAGGTACGTAGACGCAATGGAGGTGACAAACACTAGTTTAACCTCACAAGCATACCCATGAACAATACCCATCACCTCCATAACCATAACTCATAATTTCCTTAGCTCTATCCCGCTCATAAAACCCGTTTTGAAATAACTCGCCCATGACCTCGTCGTAGTATTTTATGTATAATAATACTAATAATAATAATAATAATAACACTAACAATAATAATAATAAATATAATTATAGAGAGAGTGTGAGAGATAGATAGTTAGAAAACAATTATGATCGATCCTATATATATAGATTTATAAATAATATAATAATATAATATAATATTAATAAAAATTAAAAACATGTTGCATAGTGAGCCGCCACCAAAATATGTCGGCACAAGATTACACGTTTCGTGTAGATAGCTACACGATTCGTGTATGGTGTCTTCATGAAAGTTGTAGATTTTTGAGTTACGGTCGTTTGGACACCGGAATCACCCTTTTTCGAGTCAGTATGATTTAGTTATGATTTTTCTCGTGCAAGTGCGCAGGTTTAGTGATTTCCAACATTTTAACTTTCAATCTTGTGATGAAATGTTGTAGTCTTTTGGTGCTCATTAGAAATATTTATTTTATATTTATTTTTATTTTTATATCATTGAAAATCCATAAAAATATTTTATAATCAAATTCTATTATATCGAAAAAAATGTGTTTGTACTAAATTGAATAAATATAATTTAGTTTTCCAGAATTAGTTATATTCAAAATCATTCTTTAAAAGGTTTCATCTATATCGTAAAACGTCTTCAATATTAAGAAAACTAAATAATTAACCTACCAAGTGACACAAGTCAATCATTGCAAGGTACGCTTTTGATAATTAAACGAGACTCTCCGCTAACCTCTGTCTAATCCTCAATAATAACACTTTTGTTCTTACATGGAATCATTTTACTAAATATTCCGAATACCGTTAAAAGTAAGAGTTTTCTAATTCAAGTGGACCTCATAACAAAGACTCGTAATTATAATTCAATGTACCTGATAAATCAATCACTTGATATTATCTTTTAATCTCATTGATAAACTTACATCGAACAAATACGTTCAAGTAAAGTATTATTCACTAACTACTGTGATAGCATTTCTATGTTCATAAAATAGATCTCGTAGCTTATATTCATATCAACTAATTCGTTCAATGCTTTCAAGTCACATAATAATCTCATAATCTATTTTTGTATCACCAAGCTCTTAAATGTTTTATCAATATTTCTTAGCTTAAAAAAAAATACACATATGTACATACACATACATTTCTATTTACACATTTTTGTTCGTGAATCGTCAGACATGGTCAAAGGGTAATTGATTACATGAATATAGTTTTCAAACTTTTCGAGACTCAACATTACAGATTTTGCTTATCATGTCGGATACATATAAAGATTAAAGTTTAAATTTGATCGGAAATTTCTGGGTCACTACAGTACCTACCCGTTAAAAGAAATTTCGTCCCGAAATTTGATAGAGGTCGTCATAGCTAATAGTAAGAATGTTATTATGACGAATATAAGCTGATACATAGAGTTTTATCATGATTAAGAAGTACGGATAAAATAATTCGATTTCTCGAAGCGTATGAGTGAAGCTATCGTAAAAGAGCGAAATGAGTAAATGTAGATTTGTTTTAACTGATGACGTAGCTATGATTGATTTCCGGAATTTAAGGGATTTAAAGAAAATTTTCGTAATAAGATTTGGTTCTTCGGCGACTTAGGAAATCAGGATCTTCTTTGAGTAAATGTAATAATCTGTTCCGATTGCTCTGTCGGATATTTTTCTATAAATCCACCCTCTTTGTTTCCTTACAACTCACACCTTCTATTCTTTCTCCTCAGTTCATACTTTAAAACATTCGTCAATATGCTCCATCCCATTTTGATCCTTGATATACTCTTAATTTTTACATCTGTCATCCTTCTCTTTCATCTACCACCGGAAGATTTTATTTACTTCTACTATTATCTTGGGGTTATAGTGTTATTAATTTTTCCGTGCCTTTACGTGGCAATACGTATTGATATGCACGGTTTGTAGCTTCAGGGTGGTTGTTGAGTTTTATATCTTCCCTTATATTTCGATGCCCCTGCATCTGTCTTCTATAATCATTGTCACCCATAATTAATATTCTCTTTTATTTGCTGCGGTTTATGCTCCAATTTCTAGTTTGGAGCTTCATTCTTTCGTTTCCTCTTCCCGTCCTCGAGTCAAGCGAGTAATGGTCCAGAATTTGCAGTTATGAATTTCGGAATGAACATAGTTAATGTTCTAAGAAGGAAATCTTAATGATGCGATTTTGACTTGTCAAATTACCAGAATATCCTGTAAAAGATCGAATCATCAAGAAATATTTTCTTGCTATGTTTAAGGATTAGATCGAATGTAAGAGTCGTGTAAATGGCACATGATGATGGTGCTGTGAATCATCACATCCCATTAGAAACTTAACATGACCTACTGTAATATAATGACGTTGATCAAGTGTCATTATATTATATTAACTCATGTATCAGTTCCCAACACTACTTCAAAAACATTCATATTCGAATTTTTCAGTATTTAGAAACTAACACAGTTTCTTTTTATGTTGCAGATATTACAGAGAGATAATTGATTTCAAATGAGAATACTTATGAAAATATCTTCAGAATTATCAAGGATATTTATAATGAAAGATACTATGATATCTTAGAATATTCAAGATATGATGATGATGAAGAATATTTGTCTGTGGAGATTTAGAATAAGAAATAAGGTGTTCGCTAACGAGTTCAGCAGGCACTGAATCATTTGGATCCTTTGAAGGCAGATTCAGTCTCTGTGATTTGTCCATGGCTTCCTTCATACTTTGCTCAATCCATTTTTCAGTACCAAATCCTTTCTTTTTCTGAGCTTTACCAACTCACTATCTTTTATCATCAAACTTTTGACCGTTTAAACCATCTACCATTTTTATGTTTCCTCTGCATTTAATGCAATAATATCTGAATCTCTGGTTATCAATCTGAGGTGGGTTCAGAAGAATCGTGTTTTAGATGATTAAATGCTGGTGGTAATATGGTGGAATATGAAAGGTTCCCCAGTAATAATGACGAAAAGGCAACGTATCTATCAGGGTTATAATAAGACTGGTCCGACTGAAAAAATCGAAGTTGACTTGCTGGATCCGTGACAAAATTGGCTACTTTGAAAAGGAATCGAAATGTTGTTCTTGCTAGAAGAATTCGACGCAGGTACATGTTAGATTATGACTTTGGTTTCGAGAGTTTTTCAGGTACAAAACTTCGGGTAACGTGTGGTTGGATCATCATCTCAATTGTTTATTATTTGAAGTGTCTTCTAGAATTTCGGAGGGTTTTGATTGCAGATTGTCATAGTCAATATCCAAATGATGAAATCGTCCTAAATCCCGAATGATTTCTCATATCCATCTTGTGTGTTACGATTAAAAGTGATGTGCTATCACAGTTTTGAAGTCAAAGTAGAGCTTTGAAAAATATAAGGATCTAAGAGTGATGATTTTGGTTGTATCTCGAGTTGAATTCTGAAATTCCCAAAATCAGAATATGTAATTAGATTCGAATGAGTATGATTGTTTTGATTTCTATAGAAGAATGTATATTGGTTTAGTTGATGATTATTGAATCAGAATTGAAGAATGTAACATATTAATTGTGATTTTATATATCTCTCGGGTATTACCTACCCGTTAAAAAAAATTTCACAAATAATATTTTGAACAAGAATTCTCATTACAATCTTTATGAAAATATATGTGGGTATATTTTCTTCAGATGTAGTACAGATTCAATGAGTTAATATCATACTAAGCTCATTTGATTTTTCGGATTGAATTAGAAATGAATTTTCTCTAAAACATTAGAGATTACATAAACTTTGCGGAGTATTTCACTAATGTAATCAATGCTTCAATATTTATATGTATTTCCTTAGTGAATCATGCTGATGCTCATGGAACTCTTGCTAACTTCGCAAGATACGAATATTGTTTTCCCGTAAATTTCGGGTATATCAAAGATGAAAGTGTATAATCAAACATGTTATTGAATGATACACTTGATTTATTATGAAATAAAATTCATTGAGTTGAAGCAGAGATTGTAGTTAACAATGATTAAATTGTTAACGAAGAATGTACATCATAGCAAATTAGTAATATGAATTAACCAGATAGTTAAGTTCCATACATAATAGCTTAGTACAGAAAGATTTATTATGGTAAAAATTTTTTTTTTATAGAATATACATATAAATTCTTCGGAGGAACTGAGTTAATACTTCATAACTCGTTGATACAATATACTTGTTATTAATTTGTAATGGTTTCCACCGTGATTCTTGAATTGGCGAAACTTGTGAGGTTAGAGGTCCTGACGATTCTAACAATGTTGACAGCATTGACTGTGTTGGTGAGGCTATTGGTACTGCTGATGATGTTGGTAAAACAAGTCTAGCTTGTACCTTACGCACCAGTCTTGTTAGGGTTTCGGTTCTTCTCTCTATCATCTCTGTCCACTCATCTGGTTTACGGTTAAGGCTGAGATAGATAATCTCTAAAACTTTAGAGATTACCTAATCACCACAGAATGTTTATCCGATGAAGTTATGAATCAATACTTCATCGTTTGTTGTTGTTGGTACTCCTTGGTATCTTTGGTGCGTGTGACGTTGATATCCGATATACAGATTGGGATATTGAGGTGTGTGATGCGGATGTGATTGTTGGTGGTGGTAATGATCCTGTTGATGTTAATAATGGTGGTTGATGTTGATGTCGGTGATGCTGCTGGTGCTTTTAGTATTGAGACTTGCGATGTGGATGTTACTGGCGGTATTGGTTACGCTGCTGGTGCTGCTGATGGTGTTTGTAACCTTCGCACCGTATTCTCCAAAGCCACTACCCGAGCGCGAAGCTCGTTAACTTCTTCTATTACACCGGGGTGATCGTCGGTTCGGACGAGCGGATAAATATAATCAAGAATTTGGTGTAGTATATAATCGTGACGAGATACTCTGGAGATGAGAGAGAAAATGGTTTCTCGAACAGGTTCGCCGGTAAGTGCTTCAGGTTCATTGTCAATAGGGCAATTTGGTGGATGGAAAGGATCACCTTCTTCTTGTCTCCAATAATTGAGGAGGCTACGAACCCATCCCCATTTCATCCAGAATAGGTGATGACTGATTGGTTGATCTATTCCGGTCATACTGCTTTCGGAGCTGGAATGAGACTCCATATCGGAATAGCTGTCGTAATCTGAGGAATTCGAACTGGTTGAGGGATCCATCTCGTATGATCAAGGGAATGAATTTTTTTTGATATGAAATAGATTATAGGAGTTAGATTTGATATCTTTCTATACATAATTTACATATGTATATATAATACCAAAATCCCATAAATTACGGAGAATCTTTGAAAAATGTCAGTCAAAGTTCACAGTATCAGATATGCTAAGATAAGAATTCGTCTATACACTATTATGCAATAAATGCAGGAAAGCGCGTCTAGACTTAAAAATGATAAGCAGGTAATTTTCGACACGAAATGATAAGCAAAACTTTTGACATGCAGACACGGTCGAAGTCCAGACTCACTAATGTATCCTAACGACTTATCAGTTAGACACACTAATGCAGACCTGGTTCGCTAAGACCACCGCTCTGATACCAACTGAAAGGACCCGTTCATATACATTATAAACGATTCACAATAGTTGATTACATTGCGAGGTATTTGACCTCTATATGATACATTTTACAAACATTGCATTCGTTTTTAAAAGACAATCTTTCTTTACATCAAAAATTGACATGTATGCATACCATTTCATAATATCCAAACTATAAATGACCTAATCTGTCATTTACTTAATAATAATCTTTAATGAACTTCAACGACTCGAATGCAACGTCTTTTGAAATATGTCATGAATGACTCCAAGTAATATCTTTAAAATGAGCTAATGCACAGCGGAAGATCTCTTTCAAACCTGAGAATAAACATGCTTTCAAGTGTCAACCAAAAGGTTGGTGAGTTCATTAGTTTATCATAATCATTTATTTCCATCATTTTAATAGACCACAAGAATTTCATTTCCAGTTCTCATAAATATACGTCCCATGCATAGAGACAAATATAATCATTCAAATGGTGAACACCTGGTAACCGACATTAACAATATGCATATAAGAATATCCCCTATCATTCAGGGATCCTCCTTCGGACATGATATAAATTTCGAAGTACTAAAGCATCCGGTACTTTGGATGGGGTTTGTTAGGCCCAATAGATCTATCTTTAGGATTCGCGTCAATTAGGGTGTCTGTTCCCTAATTCTTAGATTACCAGACTTTAATAAAAAGGGGCATATTCGATTTCGATAATTCAACCATAGAATGTAGTTTCAATTACTTGTGTCTATTTCGTCAAACATTTATAAAAGCGCATGTATTCTCAGTCCCAAAAATATAAAGGGTAAAAAGGCAAATGAAACTCACCATACTGTATTTTGTAGTAAAAATATATATAACATCATTGAACAAGTGTAAGGTTGGCCTTGGATTCACGAACCTAAATTATTTATATATAATTATGTATTTGTCAATATTTGTCTAATACATTAAGTTAAGTCATAGTGTACCACAATCCTAATGCTCGAGTCTAGTATGCAAAGGTCGACAAAAATTAGTTTAACTCCAAATGATTTCAAAACTTTATAAATGTTTTATTATATAATTTAAATATCGTCGTTTTATATTTTTAAAATATTTTTTTTTTTTTAAAGATTTAATAAAGTAAATAATATAATTCGTTTATAAATAAAATTTTATATTAAAATATACTTTTATATATCTTAAGTAATAAAACTTATAAAGTTCATTTAATATCATAAAAAATACTGCGATAGATTCTATTAAGGTAGTTATATAATTTGTATTACATTTCTAGTTAATAATATAGTATTGATAATAATAATAAGTAACAGTCGTGTTATTTTGGAATAATAACAATTTGATAAAAAAAATTAAGACAACGATATTAACGACGATAATAATCATTTTTACGAAATTTTAATTGACTATAACTTTTAATCCGTCCATCAAATCTATTTGGCATCTAAAGGAAAAGTTCTTAATTTTTTTCTAGCTTTTTAAGGACATGCAAATCTTATATCTTCCTTCAACTATAATATAACAACCTTTAAGATTCGGCATAACCTATCTAAGGGCACTATCAAATTTACAAGCATGCATAATCCTATTTTCTCGAGCACTAGTCAGGGATACACTATTAGTATGTAAAAATTAAATTAGGAGTACTCACGTATCAATATTGAGGTTCAATATTGTAGGAAAGGTACGTAGACGCAATGGAGGTGACAAACACTAGTTTAACCTCACAAGCATACCCATGAACAATACCCATCACCTCCATAACCATAACTCATAATTTCCTTAGCTCTATCCCGCTCATAAAACCCGTTTTGAAATAACTCGCCCATGACCTCGTCGTAGTATTTTATGTATAATAATACTAATAATAATAATAATAATAACACTAACAATAATAATAATAAATATAATTATAGAGAGAGTGTGAGAGATAGATAGTTAGAAAACAATTATGATCGATCCTATATATATAGATTTATAAATAATATAATAATATAATATAATATTAATAAAAATTAAAAACATGTTGCATAGTGAGCCGCCACCAAAATATGTCGGCACAAGATTACACGTTTCGTGTAGATAGGTACACGATTCGTGTATGGTGTCTTCATGAAAGTTGTAGATTTTTGAGTTACGGTCGTTTGGACACCGGAATCACCCTTTTTCGAGTCAGTATGATTTAGTTATGATTTTTCTCGTACAAGTGCGCAGGTTTAGTGATTTCCAACATTTTAACTTTCAATCTTGTGATGAAATGTTGTAGTCTTTTGGTGCTCATTAGAAATATTTATTTTATATTTATTTTTATTTTTATATCATTGAAAATCCATAAAAATATTTTATAATCAAATTCTATTATATCGAAAAAAATGTGTTTGTACTAAATTGAATAAATATAATTTAGTTTTCCAGAATTAGTTATATTCAAAATCATTCTTTAAAAGGTTTCATCTATATCGTAAAACGTCTTCAATATTAAGAAAACTAAATAATTAACCTACCAAGTGACACAAGTCAATCATTGCAAGGTACGCTTTTGATAATTAAACGAGACTCTCCGCTAACCTCTGTCTAATCCTCAATAATAACACTTTTGTTCTTACATGGAATCATTTTACTAAATATTCCGAATACCGTTAAAAGTAAGAGTTTTCTAATTCAAGTGGACCTCATAACAAAGACTCGTAATTATAATTCAATGTACCTGATAAATCAATCACTTGATATTATCTTTTAATCTCATTGATAAACTTACATCGAACAAATACGTTCAAGTAAAGTATTATTCACTAACTACTGTGATAGCATTTCTATGTTCATAAAATAGATCTCGTAGCTTATATTCATATCAACTAATTCGTTCAATGCTTTCAAGTCACATAATAATCTCATAATCTATTTTTGTATCACCAAGCTCTTAAATGTTTTATCAATATTTCTTAGCTTAAAAAAAAAATACACATATGTACATACACATACATTTCTATTTACACATTTTTGTTCGTGAATCGTCAGACATGGTCAAAGGGTAATTGATTACATGAATATAGTTTTCAAACTTTTCGAGACTCAACATTACAGATTTTGCTTATCATGTCGGATACATATAAAGATTAAAGTTTAAATTTGATCGGAAATTTCTGGGTCACTACAACAATGATGAAGGGGTAATTGTTATAATAAATTTTATTCGTATAAACAAATGAAGGTGATTTGTTGAAGCTATGACAAAACTGTCTATTTTGGAAAGAGATTGAAAAATTATATTTAGTAATAAATATCAAAGGATCTGACAACGATACGTGTTAAACTATAACTTTGGTTTCGAGAGCTTTTCAGGTGCATGACAGTGGGTAATGTGTGGTTGGATCATCATCTCGCATGTCTTTAAGAATTTTGAAGTGTTTGAACACATATTGTAATTGTTAATATACATACGATGTTCTAAGATTTTGAATGATACAAATATTTTGTGAGTTCCATGAATAGAAATGAGGTTCTAGGACAGTTTTGAAGTCAAAGTATAGTTTTGAAAGATGTAGAAATCTAAGAGTGATGATTTCGGTTATATCTTGAATCGAATTCTGAGATTTCAAAATCAGAATATGTAATTAGATTTTGAATGAGTATGGTTGTTTTGATTTCTATAAAAGAATGTATATTGTTGTGAAAGAAGGGAGTATAATGGATGATTTGCTGAATCTGATTCGAAGAATGTAACATATTAATTGTGAATTTATATATATCTCGGGTATTACCTACCTGTTAAAAAATATTTCACAATTAATATTTTGTACAAAAGAATTTTATTACAGTCTTTATGGAAATATATATGTGTATATTTCTTCAGATGTAATATAGATTTAATGAGTTAATATTAAATTAAACGCATTTGATTTATGGTTAAGGCTAGGATAGATAATTTCTAAACTTTAGAAATTACATAATCGTCGTAGAATGTTTTCCCAAAGAAGTTATGAATCAATACTTCATCGTTGTGGTATTCCTTGGTATCTACATGGCGTATGACGTCGATGCTCGTGGGACAGATTGTGAAGTTGAGGTTTGCGATGCGGTTGTTGTTGGTGGTGGTAATGGCACTGTTGATGTTGTTGATGGTGGTACTTGTTATGCTGCTGGTGCTGCTGCTGGTGTTTGTAACCTTTGCACCATATTCTCCAAAGCCACTACCCGAGCACGAAGCTCGTTGACTTCTTCTATTACACTGGGTGATTGTCGATTCGGACGAGCGGATAGATAAGATCTAGAATTTGGTGTAGTATATAATCATGACGAGATACTCTGGAAATGAGAGAGAAAAAGGTGTTTCGAACAGGTTCGCCGGTAAGTGCTTCAGGTTCATTGCCAAGAGGGGAATGTAGTGGATGAAAGGGATCACCTTCTTCTTGTCTCCAATGGTTAAGTAGATTACGAACCCATCCCCAATTCATCCAAAATAGATGATGGATAATTGGTTGATCCATTCCGGTCACACTGCTTTCGGAACTTGAGTGGAATTCCATTTCGGAATCTGAGGGACTTGAACTAATGACGAATTCCATTTCGTACGATTGAATAAAGATTTTTTTCGATATGAAATGATTTTCCGGCTATCGGGTGGTATTCTAATTATATAGAGCAAAAGTTTTCGTAGATTACGGAGGAATTTACGAAATATGTCAGTCAAAGTTTACAGTAACAGATATATGCTAAGATATGAATTAGCAGATACGGTAAGATATGAATTTTGTCTATACACTATTCATGCAATCAATGCAATAAGATGTGTCTAGACTAAGAATGATAAGCAGGTAATTTCCGACAAAAATGATGAGCAAAACTTTTGACATGCAAACACGGTCGAAGTCCAGACTCTCTAATGCATCCTAACGACTATCAGTTAGACACACTAATGCAGACCTGGTTCGCTAAGACCACCGCTCTGATACCAATTGAAAGGACCCGTTCATATACATTATAAACGATTCACAATAGTTGATTACATCGCGAGGTATTTGACCTCTATATGATACATTATACAAACATTGCATTCGTTTTTAAAAGACAAACTTTCTTTACAACGAAAGTTGACAGCATGCACACCATTTCATAATACATCCAACTATAATTGGTTTAATAATAATCTTGATGAACTCAATGACTCGAATGCAAAGTCTTTCAAAATATGCCATGAATGACTCCAAGTAATATCCTGAAAATGAGCTAATGCACAGTGGAAGATTTCTTTAATACCTGAGAATAAACATGCTTTAAAGTGTCAACCAAAAGGTTGGTGAGTTCATAGATTTATCATAACAATCATTTCAATATATTAATAGACCAGAAGATTTCTGTTTATAAATATATGTACACTCGCAAGTGTATAAAAGTATTCTATAAGTTGTAGGCACCCGGTAACAAGCCTTAACGTTCATGTTTAACCCTCTGAAGTACACAAGATCAGGTGTGTTTAAAATAACCTCGAAGTACTAAAGCATCCCATAGTCAGGATGAGGTTTTTCAGGCCCAATAGATCTATCTTTAGGATTCGCGCCTACCGTACATAGACAAGTAGTTTAATGTTACCAAGCTAAGGGTATATTTCTGGTTTAAACCCACATAGAATTAGTTTTAGTACTTGTGCCTATTTCGTAAAACATTTATAAAACAGCGCATGTATTCTCATCCCAGAAATATATATAAAAAGGGAGCAAATGAAACTCACCATACTGTATTTCATACTAAAAATACATATAACGTCATTTAACAAGTGCAAGGTTAGCCTCGGATTCACGAACCTATATTAAGTATATATATTTATCTGTTGGTCAATATCTGTCTAACAATTTAGGTCAAGTCGTAGTGTATCACAATCCTAATGCTCGAGACTGACATGCAAAAGTCAACAAAAGTCAACTTGACCCAAAATGACTTTCAAAATCTATACATGTTTATTATATAACTTATATATAGTCGTTTTATATATTTAAATATATTTATCAGATCTTATTATACTAAATAATACCAGTCATTTATTAATAAATAAAAATTTATATTTAAATTTATATATGATAAAAATATTCTTTTATATATCTCAAGTAATAAAATCTATAAAATTCACTTAATATCATAAAAATATAATGGTATGTATTATTACTGTAATTATATTACGTGTGGTAAAAATATCTTTGTACGTATATTTATTTGATTAAATAATATTGATAATAATAATAATAATGATAAAAATAATAAAATGATAGTTTCAATAAAAATATTAATTTTTAGTAATAAAGATAATTTTAGTAATAACATCAACTGATAACAATTATAATAATCATTTTAATAATAATATTAAAATTAATAATAATTCAGTTGACCATATATTTTAATCCGTTCATCGAACCCACACGATTTCTAAATGAAAAGTTATTAATTTTTCTTTAGCTTTTCAACGACATGCATATCATATACCTTATCTCAGTAGCATATGTATCAAATTCGTGATTTATCATAAACTATTTAACGACAAAACTAAGCATACAAACATGCATAATCATATATACTCGAGCACTAGTCAGGGATACACTATTAATATATAAAAGATAAGATATGAATGCTCACGTATCAATATTGTGATTCAATATTGCAGGAAAGTACGTAGACGCAATGAAAATGATAAACGTTAGGTTGACCTCACGAGCAATACCCTCGAACAATACCCATAACCTTAATAGCTATAACCCATAATTTCCTTAGCTCTATCCCGTTTGAAAACTTATTTTGAAATCGTCTGAATATAACTCCATCGTAGTATTTTATGTATACTAATAATATCTTGAAATAATACTAAGTAAATATATATATGTAAATTGATTGAGAGAGTTTAGAGAAATATATTTTCAAATTTCTATGAAATAATGAAACCTATTGAATTCTATTTATAATAGATTTTTGAATTATTAAAGTGAATTATTAAAGTATGAATTATTAAAGTGAATTATTAAAGTATGATTTATTAAAGTGAATTATTAAAGTATGAATTATTAAAGTGAATTATTAAAGTATGAATTATTAAAGTGAATTATTAAAGTGAATTATTAAAGTTAAAGTAAAGTAAAAGTAAAGTAAAAGTAAAGTAAAGGTAAAGTTAAAGTATAGTAAAAGTATAAAACTATGTACGTATAATACGCATATAAATATATTTAATATTAATTTAAATCGTTATATCATAAAACATTTTAGAAAAGTAGAATTATATATATTCATAATAGGTTTCAAGTTTTTAAATTACAGTCTGTTGGTGAAGCATGGGATAAAGTCCAAAGGTTTAATAAACGTATGAAATCATCTTAATGAAAAATGTCGAGTTACTTAACTTGTCGATATCCAACATCTAAGTTATTTACACTCCACGTTCTTACTTATAAATCACTTTACCATTTTCCGAATATTGTCAAAAAGAATAGATTTCTTAAATCACAGTGGACCTCATAACATTGGCCCGTAATCATATCATAATGTATCTGATAATTCAATCATTTGATATTATCTCTTAATTCTGTCAATAAATATATCGAAACAAATACGTTCATGTAAAGTATCATATATATCAAATACTTTGTTAATGTTTTCAGTTATTATATATTATATATACATATCTATATACACATAATTGTTCGTGAATCGTCGAACATGGTCAAAGGGTAATTGATTACATGAATGTAGTTCCAAACTTTTTGAGATTCAACATTACAAATTCTGCTTATCGTGTCGGAAACATATAAAGGTTAGGTTTAAATTTGGTCGGAAATTTCCGGGTCGTCACAGTAATCTTGTGGTCTATTGTTACGATTTGATATATATAGGTTAAACCTATAACTCACCAACATTTTTGTTGACGTTTAAAGCATGTTTATTCTCAGGTGAATACTAAGAGCTTCCGCTGTTGCATACTAAAATAAGGACAAGATTTGGAGTCCATGTTTGTATGATATTGTGTAAAAACTGCATTCAAGAAACTGATTTCGATGTAACATATTTGTATTGTAAACCATTATGTAATGGTCGTGTGTAAACATGATATTTTAGATTATCATTATTTGATAATCTACGTAAAGCTTTTTAAACCTTTATTTATGAAATAAAGGTTATGGTCCATATTAATTGATTTCGTTGCAAGGTTTTGACCTCTATATGAGACGTTTTCAAAGACTGCATGCAGTCTTTGAAAACGTCTCATATAGAGGTCAAAACCTTGCAACAAAATCAATTAATATGGAACGTTTTTAATCAATAAGAACGGGACATTACATGCGTACTGTGTTACTTTATACTCTGGAAACTTGATTTACGTGGTTTACTTCCATTTATATGTTAAAAAGTTCCTTAGAGTACGTAGGATATATAACTTGATCATTGGAGGCCTTTATAACCGTTAGTGTTATTTGACGTTTCGAATAAACCGCGAACTTGCGCGCACGTTTAACTTTTGTCATAATCGGAATATTATGACTGCGAAATATTAATTATTATTTTATAATAATAATTACCTGGGTTTTTGGATGCTTAATTACGCGTAGTAATTTAATTATGCACAATAGTTAGTCTTGTTGGACATTCTACCTTGTTGGGCTCAAGCCCACCCTACTCTAGCTAGTGACCTAATTAATTAGCCCTTGTCCATGTCATCAATCCTTGTCAAATTCCTTGCTTATAAATACTAGCCCTTGTCCATGTCATCAATCCTTGTCAAATTCCTTGCTTATAAATAGTAGCCATTTACCTCTTATTCAAATCACTTGCTCATTTGGTTTTCACACACACTTGTTCTTTCTTTCTTTCCTTTCTATTATTGCTTGTAAGTCTTCTTTTTCTTCTTCTTTTCCTTTCATTTTCGTGGCCATCATCATCATATTATGGAGATCAAAGTTCCTTTTAGCTTTGATCTTGCTTATATCTTGTTGATTCAAGCATGAATCTTTCAAGAACATGGAAGATTCAAGCTTTCTAGCTTTGAATCTTCATCAACTTTGTAGATTCATCTTTCTTTTACTTTAATCTTGTTATTTTGTGATAAAGATTCAAACTTTTGTTTGTTATCTTCATATATCTTAAAGATCCAAGCTTTATGCTTCAAGATCTTCAAGAACACTAAATGTTCAAGCTTTCTAGCTTTGTGACCTTATAAATTGTGTGAAAGGGATCCAAGCTCTCTAGCTTAGGGTTCCATCACCTCTTTTGACTTGGATCGTGTTCATACTTGTTTGATTGATGTAAAGTTTGTAACTTTGTTTGTAAATAGGACTTGTAATTGTGTTAAGACTAAGGATATGATGTAACCTTGGTTCATCATCCATCTAAGACTCTTAAATGAGTTGTGTTACCACTTGGTCTTAACATATTGTGTATTGATGGTAGAATCTTGGTCAAAAGTGATGCTAAACCATCAACGAGTTGTACACTTGAAGCTACGAGCATCAAGGATGAGAACCGTGATGAGCATCAAGCACCAAGAACCTCACTAGAGCATGTGTCCACCGATTTTCTTATCTGATCAGACCACCTGGGCTACTGGAAAGCTGATTTTCAGTTAGTTCGGTTCGAGTAGATGATTTTCCGTTTAGGCCTCGTCTTAATCCGAGTTACGGTTTAGGATTTATGGCCCTCCGAGAGTCACTACACCCTATTAACGTTGTGCTGAAATTTCTGACCTACTCGCACTTAAACCGTCTCCACGGTCAAACGAAGACGAGTTAGGTTCTGAAAATTGGTCAGAGGTTAGGGGACTCACATACGGAGCCATAGCCACTGACTATGCATGTTTTTGATTTACGTAGAGGTCGCAACAGCTGACCGAATTCAGCCTATTGTTTCGATCTCTATTCTTGTCGAACTTACTTAGCTTTTATGATGATGAATGATGATGATGATGACACTTAAACTTATTTTATGCACTATTAGAATTTATAAAAACAACCTACTGACCTAGTAACCCTTGATTTAGGTTGACGACCTTTCGGACCGACTTACTACTTGCGTACTTTCATTACCGACTTTACCGCTTTTATCACTGTGAGTTATAGCATTCCCTTTTTACTTTAACTTATTTTGGGAACTGAGAATACATGTGGATTTTATGTTTTACATACTAGGCACGAGTACTTAAACTTATATATGTGTGGGTTATACAACGGCATAAACATTCCCTTTAGCTCGGTAACGTTTAATCATCGGTTTTTGAACCGTGAACGCGAATCTTAGATATGGATCCATAGGGTTTGACATCCCCACTCGGGCTAGTAGCGCTAGCATTTAACGAGTGTTTAATACTTTGTAAACATACGCACTTTCCAAGTGTACTTTCAGGGGGTATAAACGTTAAGTTAGTTACCGAGTGCCCACGGTTGAGCATATACTTAATCATACTGATTTGAATTACTGATTTGAAATGCTTGTTTGAAGCACTAAAATCTCGTGGCCTACATTACATTACTGAATACAAACAAACTATAGCTCACCAACATTCGTGTTGACTTTTTAAGCATGTATTTCTCAGGTGTTTAGACGTTGTTGCTTCTGCTGTTAGCCTTGCTGTTCTAGTCTCGGTGTATAGACTTGCTGTTACAGACTTGCTGTGTTAGACTTCCGCTGCATTACTTAGAGATGTCTCAAACATGAAAATTTTACTTTGCATTCCCAACTTATGTTATTTTCAAAACAATAGCTTTGTAATGACCTTAGTATCATGTACTCATGTTAATGTTTCCTATTCATCTTTTGTAAAACATTATATGTTCATGAATGCAAAACTGGTTTTCAAACAGCATATAGTGTTTGACCTTGTAATGATCCTGTTGTTGATGTACCGTACACGATGATTTTGTACGGGGTGTCACAACATCCATCTGCCATATTTCATAATCATAATGAGCAGCAATGGCAAGTAATATCCTAATAAACTTTAGCATTGCCACAGGCGAAAAAGTTTCATCATAGTCAACCCCTTGAGTTTGAGTGAAACCTTTTGCTACAAGTCTAGCTTTATATGTATCCAAGTTTCCATGTATGTCGGTTTTCATTTTGAAAAGCCATTTACAATCAACTAGCCTTGAGCCAGTAGGTTGTTCAACAAGTTCCCAAACTTGGTTGTCATACATGGATTGCATCTCAGCGTTCATGGCTTCCTGCCATTTATCTTTATCAATCCTTGATAAAGCATCTTGGTAGTTTGTTGGTTCATCCAAATCAACCACGTAGCAACCATCCATGAGAAACCCATATCTCTCAGGAGGATTACTGATCCTACCAGATCTGCGAACGTCTTATGTATTTTGATCATCCATTAGATCACTCTCAACATTTTCATGTTGAGTGCTAGTGTCAACCAATTGTGTATCATCTACTTGATCTTGAACCTCTTCAAGATCTATCTTCCTTTCACCATTTCCTTCCATTAGGAACTTAGTTTCAAGGAATTCAGCCTTTCGAGCAATAAATACATTTTGCTCTGTTGGATCATAGAAATAGTATCCCATATCATCCTTGGGATATCCTATGAAGATACACTCTGTGGATCGAGCACTCAACTTATTAGGGACGTAACGCTTAGGGTAAGCTTCACATCCCCATACCTTTAAGTATGATAGAGATGGAGGTTTTCCATACCACATCTCATGAGGTGTTCGTTCCACTTTCTTGGTTGAGGCCAAATTTAAAATACGAGCCGCGGTGCATAGACAATAACCCCAAAATGATAGAGGTAACGAGCTTCTAGCCATCATAGATCGAACCATATCCATTAGGGTTCGGTTCCTCCTTTCGGAAACTCCATTCAGTTGGGGTGTTCCAGGAGGAGTGAGTTGCGAGATAATCCCACAACTTCTAAGATGATCTTGGAAAGCATCGCTTAGGTATTCACCCCCTCTATCGGTACGAAGTACCTTGATTGTCTTATTGAGTTGATTTTGTACTTCGTTTTGATATTCCTTGAATGCTTCAAAAGTTTCATCCTTATGTCTTAACAAGTAGACATATCCGAAACGACTAAAGTCATCAATGAAAGTGACGAAGTATCTTTCACCTTTCCTAGTCATGGGCTTAAAGGGTCCACATACATCCGAATGTATTAATCCCAATAAGTCTTTAGCCCTTTCATAGGTCCCTTTGAAAGGTTCTTTAGTCATTTTGCCTTGTAAACAAGATTCACATACATCAAACGAGTTTAGTTCATTTGATTTCAAAAGTCCATTCTTTTGAAGTGTATGCATTCGATTCTTGTTTATGTGACCAAGGCGACAATGCCATAAGTAGGAATCACTCAAATCCCTTTTGAGTTTCTTGGTGTTTGCATGGAACATTGAGCTATTGTATGATGTGTCATCATGAACCAATTCATAAATACCATTTGAAGGTGAAGCCTTAAAATAGAACACATTATCTAAAGAAACATGGATATCATCATTAATGAAATTAAGATTAAAACCATATTGTTTCAAACAGGATACAGAAATAATGTTTCGCGATAAATCGGGTGCATACAAAACATTTTTTAAAATAAGTTCCAAACCACTTGGAAACTTTAGAATAAAGTCTCCTTGAGCTACTACGTGCACCTTAGCTCCATTTCCCATGTAGAGACTTGATGTTCCCGCTTCTTGTTTACTTCTTTTGAACCCCTGCATAGAATTGCAAATGTGAGTTCCACATCCCGTGTCTAATACCCATGTATTAGAAGAAGTAATACTAAGCTCAATGTATACCATATATATATTACCTGAGGATTGCCCTGCATCCCTCTTTTCCTTCAACTCCTTTAGGTAGACCGGGCAGTTGCGTTTCCAGTGACCCATTTCACCGCAACCAAAGCATGGATCTTCCTTGAGGTTAGCCTTTCCGGCAACATTTTGCTTCTTGTTGTTGTTGGGTCCTTTCCTCTTAGCCGCATTTGGCTTAGAAGTGTTATTGCTTTTGGACCCGCTGAAAGGACCCGTCCTAATCCATCCGGACGAAGTCCATATCGATTACAAACGATTCACAATAGTTGATTACATCGCGAGGTAATTGACCTCTATATGTTAAATTTTATAAACATTGCATTCGTTTTTAAAAGACAAACTTTCGTTACATCGACAGTTGACAGGCATGTAAAGCGTTTCATAATATATCCAAATATAATTGACTTAATAATAATCTTGATGAACTCAACGACTCGAATGCAACATCTTTTGAAATATGTCATGAATGACTCCAAGTAATATCTCTAATATGAGCAAATGCACAGCGGAAGATTTCTTTCGTACCTGAGAATAAACATGCTTTAAAGTGTCAACCAAAAGGTTGGTGAGTTCATTAGTTTATCATAAAGAATCATTTCATAATTTTAATAGACCACAAGATTTCATACTTCCATTTCTCATAACCATACGTCCCATGCATAGAGACAAAAATATCATTCATATGGATTGAACACCTGGTAACCGACATTCACAAGATGCATATAAGAATATCCCCATCATTCCGGGATCCTCCTTCGGACATGATATAAATTTCGAAGTACTAAAGCATTCGGTACTTTGGATGGGGCTTGTTGGGCCCGATAGATATATCTTTAGAGTTCGCGTCAATTAGGGTGTCTGTTCCCTAATTCTTAGATTACCAGACTATATAAAAAGGGGCATATTCGATTTCGATCATTCAACCATATAATGTCATTTTAATTACTTGTGTCTATTTTGTAAAACAGTTATAAAAGTTGCGCATGTATTCTCAGTCCCAAAAATGTAAAGAGTAAAAGGGGATCAAAGGAACTCACGCATATAAACATTGTAAAACAGTTAATAAAGCATTTGCATGTATTCTCAGCCCAAAAATGTAAAGAGTAAAAGGGGCAAATGAAACTCACAATACTGTATTTTGTAGTAAAAATACATATGACGACATTTGAACAATGCAGGGTTGGCCTCGGATTCACGAACCTATATCAGGTATATATATTAATACATATATTCAGAATCAAATAAATTTATATGTTATATCTTAAATCATGTATCTTTTATATTTACTTTGTATCTATTTAAAATAGTTAATATTTATATACTCTAATATTATATAAATAATTTGTAATATGTAAATATTTATATAAATAATCTTAATATATATAATTATATGTAATATTAGGGTAGTTGTAATAAATATACTCTTATATGAAAAATATTTATTTGTTATAATAATAATATTGTTAATATAAAAGTAATAATGATAATAATAATAGTAACTTTAATACTAATATTTATGTTCATACAAAATATAATAATACTCATAATACTTATTTTAATTATGATAATGTAAACTAAATTAGTAAAAAAAATCATGATAATAATAATTAACATAATAATAATAATAAAGATAGTAATCATAACAATAATAATAATAAAGATAATAATGCTACCTCAAAGAGTAGCCCTTAAAAAAATGCCCAAGTCGCGATTTGAACCCGCGACATCCCGCTAACCCGATAACTCCCTAACCATTACGCTCTCTCCACTTTCCTGCTTTAGTATCACAAGCGAATATTTAGTCCGTATTTTCCATTTTCATTTTCTTTCATAACCTTAATCACAATCATCGCTTAAAATGTGTATACGTCTGAGTTGTCCTTGAATCAAGAAAACAGGTAGATGATATTGCAACTTTGTGCAAAAGTTACTCCAAGACTCACTAATAAACGAATTAATTGGCCCACTCAATTAACTTCGACCCAACAATTTATTTGAAGAACTAGTCCACAAATTCATATAATCCCAAGTCTTGTTTTACTTTAACTTGCATCAAAAAATTCAAGGTGGGGCTCGATTGACAAAAAAAAAAATTATTGCAGCCGCTAGTTTGCATCTTGTATTCCCACTTCCACTTGCTTTAATCATACTAATCAATCAATTTAATAAATTATAAAATACTTACAATTTGTTTAAATTACTCGATTAATTTGGTCCAAAGCAGAAACATTGTGACAAAAAAATTTATTTCACGGCCCACAAATAAAAATAAATACTCCATGCGTTGAATGCTGTTATCTTAATGAATATACAAAAGTAAAAGCAACTTGGCTCTTTTTTCTTAATTATTCAAATGGGGTTGTTTATGTTATCATGGATCAGCGAGAAAAATAACAAAAAGAAGGAAGAGGCACACGATAATAAACAATTCGATACCTTTGCAACTTGTCGACCAAACTAGTTCCTTTTGTTCCACTTGTAATAAAAAAACTCGTCCAGTATTTTCGATGCATTCAATTGTCCGATTATTAAATCGTGACCCACACTCCCATAACCACATCTTTGTAACCCACTAATGAAAAGGTTGGCAAGTGGGAAGCTCAAGTAATATAAATATTTGGTGATGATAGTTCAATTTATTCGAACGTGATTAATAGACAAGGCTCAATTATCTTCTTTTGAGTTAAACGAATGGAGTAGCAGGAGTGACGTACGTGTTCGAGAAGAAGAAAAAAAAATAACGTTGTTGGTGATGGGTTCTTTTATGGGTTTCATGGAGGATTGATCGATGGTGGTAATGGTCCTAACGGGTGACGTAAAGTTTGAAGGTGGTGATTTGGTTTGCGAATTGTAACATAAAAAGTAGAGAGGGAGAGAGAGAAATTAATGGTTGCGGTTGTGATGATGGTTGTTTGTTGTTGTAATGGTGGCGTAAGGTGACTGTGTTTGGTGGTGGTGGTTTTAGTTCTTAAACAAGAACATTGTGCAGGTGGTTGTTTGGTTAGCAACCAAAACTGAAACCGTAGTTCATACATCGGTTTTACACGACAAAAGTGAACCGTAGTAGGAATGAACGATGATAGTGTTGTTGTGCTTTTGTGGTTGAACCGATGAATAACTAGAACGAAATAGAGGAATGGCAATAGTTAAAAGTAGTAGAAGATGATGAGATTTCGATGATGGTGATAGATAATATATTCACGTATATGTATGTATATCTATAGAGGTGGTGATGGTTGTCGGTATCCTTGGTCAGAAACAGAAACATAAAAGGAATGCAGCAGCGTAGTTTTGATGGTGGTGTGGTGATGATCATTATTAATCGAGGTAAGTAACGTGTGGGTTTAATCGAGCAAGAATCCTAACAGGTAATTAGTCATGGTGATGGTAGTTAATGTGTTCGAAGATCGAAATGATTTGAGGTTGTATCGAATAAGATAGTGTTGGAGAAGGTGTTTGTGACTCTCATCAATATTAGTATGAAGAGAATATGAGATGGTTGATTGATTTTTGTAGAGTTGTTGATCGACAAGGAATCACAAGTAATACAGGAAATCAAAAATAAAAGTTGATGTTGAAGTATAACTAATCTGTACTGGTAATCGTTCACCCACAGTTATATTGACAAATTGAAACAGATTTGGATCTCATGATTTAATTACGGATTATCTGTATATTAAATATATAAATAATCATAAGGACATTAATTATTCAAATGCTAATATCTGGTTTTAATGAAAGGAATAATAACAATAACAATAGAATTAATAATGATAATAATACTAATATTAATAATAGTAATCGTACGTATCAAATTTTATATATATATATATATATTACTTATGTATAGAACTTATTTATACACATATATTTACATATTTATTTACACAGAATTGTTCGTGGGTAAATGAAACCATATAAATAGTTCAAAAATTTTGAGACTCGATTTAATAGACTTTGCTTATCGTGTCGAAATCATATAAATATTAAGTTTAAATTTAGTCGGAAATTCCCGGGTCATCACAGTACCTACCCGTTAAATAAATTTCGTCCCGAAATTTGAGTGAGGTGATCATGGCTAACAATAAAAATGTTTTCATGACCAATATGAGTTGATAATTAGAGGTTTATCATCATTGAATAATAATGATACAATAATTCGATTATTCTAAGAATATGAATGAAGCTATAGCAAAAGAGTGAATTGAAGAAAATAAGATTTTCCTTAGCTTTTGACGTAAACAGGGTTGAATTCTGGAATTCAAGGGATTTATAGAAAATCTTCAAAATCGAAAAGATTTGATTCTTCGGTGAGTAAGGAAATTAAGATCTCTATAATTAAATACGGTGATCTGCCTCGATTACTCTGTATGATATTTCCATTATAAATTTACCTTTTCTGTTCCATTAGTTTCCATCACTTCTATACCTTCTTTTTCAGTTCATATATCCAAAAGATTATAATAATGCTTAATCCGGTTCTAATCCTTGTTCTTATTCTGACTATCGCAATGATCGTTTTTCTTTTCCAACTCCCACCAAAAGAATCTGTTTATTTCTACTATGCCCTAGGGATTATTGTATTTATAATCCTCCCGTGTCTTTATATTGCTATACACACTGATATCCACGGTTTGTAATTTCGGGGTTGTCATTGGGCTCTATATTTTCTCTTATATTTTGGATCTCTTTGCCTTTTTATTATCCTCTCGACTTCTATTAAAGCGAGCAACGGTCCAGAATTCATAGATATGAATTTCGAAATGAACATAGTTAATGTTCTAAGAAAGAAATGGTAATAACACGATCTTGATTCGTCAAATTACCAGAATATCCGGGAAAGATAGAACTATCAAGAAAATATGTTCTTGATATGTTTATATATCAGATAGAATGTAAGAGTCATGTAACATGGCACATGATGACGTTATAATCTGTGAATCATCATGCCCCATTTAGAAACTCAGCATGACTTACTGTAATATAATCACGTTGATCAAGTGTCATTATATTATACTAACTCATGCATCAGTTCCCAACATTACTTCAATAACATTCATATTTTAAGCTCGAAAGTTTACAGAATATATAGAAACTAACAGTTTCTATATGATGTAACACTGATATCAGGAAGAGATTAATGATTTCAGATAAGAATAGTTATGAAAATATCTTAAAAAATATGGAGGATATTTATAATGAAAGATACGATGATAACTTGGAATTTCTAATATCGATGGATGATGAAGAAGATTTTGTCCGTAAGGGTTCAGATTCGGAAGCAAGGTATTCGCTAAAGATTTCATCAGAAACAGAATCATTTGGATTCTTTGAAGTCAAACTTATTCTTTGTGATTTGTCCACGGCTTCCTTCATAGTTTCGCATAATCCTCTTTTCGGTACTAAATTTTCTGTTGAATGTTTCCAATATAATGATACACAGGAAGCACGAGGAGGTATATAATTTCGGATGAGAATATTTATGAAAATATCCTCAGAAATATCGAAGATATTGATGATGATATTTTGGAATTTCTAAGTTCGATGGTTGATGGAGAAAGATTTTCCGCAAGATTTTAACATGACTTCGGAGCAAGATATTCTCTTAAGATTTCAACGGATCCAGAATTACCTGAATTCTTTGAATATAGGGTTTGGTTCTTGTATTTGTCCTTGGTCTCCTTCATGGGTAGCTCAATCTGTTTTTCAATACCCAATTTTCTATCGAGCGTTACTAACACTCCTTTCTTTATCATCAAACTTTTGGTCATTTAGACCATCTACCATTTTTCTGTTTCCTCTGCATTTAATGCTATGATATCTGAATCATCGGTTATTAATCCGAGGTGGTTTCAGGAAAATTGTGTTTTTAGATGATTAAACGCTGATGGTAATATGGGGGAATATGAAAGGTTCCCTGGTAACAATAAAAGAGCACGCGTATATATCAACGTTATAATAAGGTTGTTTCGTACGAAAAGTTGAAGTTGTCTTGCTGGAGCTGTGACAAAATTTGCTACTTTGAAAAGGAATCGCAAAGTTATTTTTGCTAATAAATGCCAAAGGATCTGACGCGGCTACGTGTTAAACTTTTACTCAGTTGCCGAGAGTTTCTCAGGTGTAATTCTATATACATAAATCTTTCCTTCCGTAGCCGAAGTGCGGTTGGTTCATCCTCTCGATCGAGGTGTTTTCAAGAATCATGAAGGGTTTGAACGCAGAATGTAATCATGAAGATACAAATGATGTTTAAGACGAAATCAAGTGGCAACTTGAAGAATTGTTTAGTTTCATATGTTATAATCAATATTTTAATTCATTTTAATTGTTCAATGGTGATAGTCCACAGTTACTAGCCCACAGTTAGCATTTCAATAATTCATATATAATATTCGAATTAATTAATACGTGTCGTGACCCGTATACGTCTCAGACTCGATCACAACTCAAATTATATATATTATTGTAGAATCAACCTCAACCCTGTATAGAGAACTCGATCATTACTGCATATAGAGTGTCTATGGTTATTCCAAATAATATATATATAAATGCGTCGATATGATATGTCAAAACCTTGTATACGTGTCCTGATATTTAAGGTGCAAAAAATAAATACAGAAATTAAATGACAATAAATAAAGTGCGTAAAGTAAATAACAGAAATTAAATGACGATAAATAAAATTGCGAGAGTATAAATTTTGATAATTAAACTGCGATAAATAAATTAAGTGGTAATAAGGAATTAACAGTTAGCTAGGAACAGTTAGCTAGGATTTTGTTAGCGTGGATTCTTAATAGAATTTCATGTTGTTAATTAGTCTGTTTCTAATCAATTTTTATTGTGTTTATTATTTCTTCATTATGCCACTTGTTGGATTCTGGTAAGTCAAAATCCAAATATGAAATTGAATTTGAATGAAAATGGTTATTCTGTGGTGAACGGATTCGTATATCGGTGGATGTAGGTAGGATAGTAAATGACTTGTTGAATCAGCTTCGAAGAATGTACAGTGTAACTTATTACTGTGAAATCTGAATACTTCTCGGGTATTACCTACCCGTTAAAATATTTTCACCAAGAGAATTTTTAATTACAATCTTTATGAAAACATATATACATATATATTTTCTTCAGATGTATTCATGGATTTAATGAGTTAATATGATATTAAACTCATTTGCTTTTCGGTTGGAACTAGAATAAATAATCTCTAAAACTTTAGAGATTACATATTCGCCATGTCGAACGAAGATAAATGAGGTAGAACGATACGTAGAACAAAGATCATACTCAAAGTACACATGATGATATTGAAGCAGGGATTGTTGATGGTACGCTGTTATTGATTGTACTGTTGGTGCTAGTGATGTTGCTGAAGCTGGTACATTTTGCACCATATTCTCCGAATTGATTATTCGAGCGCGAAGTTCGTTGACTTATTACTCCAGGATGATTGTCGGTCGGAACGAGCGGATGAATAAGGTTCAGAATTGTGGATAGAATATGTTCTTGTCGATTTACCCTGGAAATGGAACTGAAAATGGTGTCTCGAACAGGTTCGCCGGTAAGCGCTTCAGGTTCATTGTCAAGAGGTGAATTCAGTTGGTGGAAGGGATTGCCTTCTGCGCGTTTCCATTAATTAAGTCAACTACGAACCCATCAGATGAATTGGTAATGGATGATTGGTTGATTCATGCCGATGACGCTGTTTTCGGAGCTTAGGTGAACATCTATGTCGGAATAGCTGTCAGAATAACTATTGGAATAGCTATCGGAATATGAGGGACTCGAACTGGTTGCAGGATTCATCTCGTACGATTAGATGAAGGATTTTCGATAAGAAATCGATTATAGGATGTAGATTAGTACCCTGCAATACAAAATTTACATATGCATATATAATACTAAAATCCCATAAGTTACGGAGGAATCTACGGAAGTTGTCAGGCAAAGTTACAGTACCAGATACGCTAAGATATGAATTTTTGTCTATACACTATTCATGCAATCAATGCAGCAAGACGTGTCAAGACTAAGAATGATAAGCAGATGATTTCCGACTAGAAATGATAAGCAAAACTTTTGACATGCAGACACGGTCGAAGTCCAGACTCACTAATGCCTCCTAACGACTTATCAGTTAGACACACTAATGCAGACCTGGTTCGCTAAGACCACCGCTCTGATACCAACTGAAAGGACCCGTCCTAATCCATCCGGACGAAGTCCATATCGATTACAAACGATTCACAATAGTTGATTACATCGCGAGGTAATTGACCTCTATATGATAAATTTTACAAACATTGCATTCGTTTTTAAAAGACAAACTTTCGTTACATCGACAGTTGACAGGCATGTAAAGCGTTTCATAATATATCCAAATATAATTGACTTAATAATAATCTTGATGAACTCAACGACTCGAATGCAACATCTTTTGAAATATGTCATGAATGACTCCAAGTAATATCTCTAATATGAGCAAATGCACAGCGGAAGATTTCTTTCGTACCTGAGAATAAACATGCTTTAAAGTGTCAACCAAAAGGTTGGTGAGTTCATTAGTTTATCATAAAGAATCATTTCATAATTTTAATAGACCACAAGATTTCATACTTCCATTTCTCATAACCATACGTCCCATGCATAGAGACAAAAATATCATTCATATGGATTGAACACCTGGTAACCGACATTCACAAGATGCATATAAGAATATCCCCATCATTCCGGGATCCTCCTTCGGACATGATATAAATTTCGAAGTACTAAAGCATCCGGTACTTTGGATGGGGCTTGTTGGGCCCGATAGATCTATCTTTAGAGTTCGCGTCAATTAGGGTGTCTGTTCCCTAATTCTTAGATTACCAGACTATATAAAAAGGGGCATATTCGATTTCGATCATTCAACCATATAATGTCATTTTAATTACTTGTGTCTATTTTGTAAAACAGTTATAAAAGTTGCGCATGTATTCTCAGTCCCAAGAATGTAAAGAGTAAGAGGGGATCAAAGGAACTCACGCATATAAACATTGTAAAACAGTTAATAAAGCATTTGCATGTATTCTCAGCCCAAAAATGTAAAGAGTAAAAGGGGCAAATGAAACTCACAATACTGTATTTTGTAGTAAAAATACATATGACGACATTTGAACAATGCAGGGTTGGCCTCGGATTCACGAACCTATATCAGGTATATATATTAATACATATATTCGGAATCAAATAAATTTATATGTTATATCTTAAATCATGTATCTTATATATTTACTTTGTAACTATTTAAAATAGTTAATATTTATATAGTCTAATATTATATAAATAATTTGTAATATGTAAATATTTATATAAATAATCTTAATATATATAATTATATGTAATATTAGGGTAGTTGTAATAAATATACTCTTATATGAAAAATATTTATTTGTTATAATAATAATATTGTTTATATAAAAGTAATAATGATAATAATAATAATAACTTTAATACTAATATTTATGTTCATACAAAATATAATAATACTCATAATACTTATTTTAATTATGATAATGTAAACTAAATTACCAAAAAAAATCATGATAATAATAATTAACATAATAATAATAATAAAGATAGTAATCATAACAATAATAATAATAATAAAGATAATAATGCTACCTCAAAGAGTAGCCCTTAAAAAAATGCCCAAGTCGCGGTTTGAACCCGCGACATCCCGCTAACCCGATAACTCCCCTAACCATTACGCTCTCTCCACTTTTCTGCTTTAGTATCACAAGCGAATATTTAGTCCGTATTTTCCATTTTCATTTTCTTTCATAACCTTAATCACAATCATCGCTTAAAATGTGTATACGTCTGAGTTGTCCTTGAATCAAGAAAACAGGTAGATGATATTGCAACTTTGTGCAAAAGTTACTCCAAGACTCACTAATAAACGAATTAATTGGCCCACTCAATTAACTTCGACCCAACAATTTATTTGAAGAACTAGTCCACAAATTCATATAATCCCAAGTCTTGTTTTACTTTAACTTGCATCAAAAAATTCAAGGTGGGGCTCGGTTGACAAAAAAAAAATTTATTGCAGCCGCTAGTTTGCATCTTGTATTCCCACTTCCACTTGCTTTAATCATACTAATCAATCAATTTAATAAATTATAAAATACTTACAATTTGTTTAAATTACTCGATTAATTTGGTCCAAAGCAGAAACAATGTGACAAAAAAATTTATTTCACGGCCCACAAATAAAAATAAATACTCCATGCGTTGAATGCTGTTATCTTAATGAATATACAAAAGTAAAAGCAACTTGGCTCTTTTTTCTTAATTATTCAAATGGGGTTGTTTATGTTATCATAGATCAGCAAGAAAAATAACAAAAAGAAGGAAGAGGCACACGATAATAAACAATTCGATACCTTTGCAACTTGTCGACCAAACTAGTTCCTTTTGTTCCACTTGTAATAAAAAACTCGTCCAGTATTTTTGATGCATTCAATTGTCCGATTATTAAATCGTGACCCACACTCCCATAACCACATCTTTGTAACCCACTAATGAAAAGGTTGGCAAGTGGGAAGCTCAAGTAATATAAATATTTGGTGATGATAGTTCAATTTATTCGAACGTGATTAATAGACAAGGCTCAATTATCTTCTTTTGAGTTAAACGAATGGAGTAGCAGGAGTGACGTACGTGTTCGAGAAGAAGTAAAAAAAATAACGTTGTTGGTGATGGGTTCTTTTATGGGTTTCATGGAGGATTGATCGATGGTGGTAATGGTCCTAACGGGTGATGTAAAGTTTGAAGGTGGTGATTTGGTTTGCGAATTGAAACATAAAAAGTAGAGAGGGAGAGAGAGAAATTAATGGTTACGGTTGTGATGATGGTTATTTGTTGTTGTAATGGTGGCGTAAGGTGAGTGTGTTTGGTGGTGGTGGTTTTAGTTCTTAAACAAGAACATTGTGCAGGTGGTTGTTTGGTTAGCAACCAAAACTGAAACCGTAGTTCATACATCGGTTTTACACGACAAAAGTGAACCGTAGTAGGAATGAACGATGATAGTGTTGTTGTGCTTTTGTGGTTGAACCGATGAATAACTAGAACGAAATAGAGGAATGGCAATAGTTAAAAGTAGTAGAAGATGATGAGATTTCGATGATGGTGATAGATAATATATTCACGTATATGTATGTATATCTATAGAGGTGGTGATGGTTGTCGGTATCCTTGGTCAGAAACAGAAACATAAAAGGAATGCAGCAGCATAGTTTTGATGGTGGTGTGGTGATGATCATTATTAATCGAGGTAAGTAACGTGTGGGTTTAATCGAGCAAGAATCCTAACAGGTAATTAGTCATGGTGATGGTAGTTAATGTGTTCGAAGGTCGAAATGATTTGAGGTTGTATCGAATAAGATAGTGTTGGAGAAGGTGTTTGTGACTCTCATCAATATTAGTATGAAGAGAATATGAGATGGTTGGTTGATTTTTTTTTAGAGTTGTTGATCGACAAGGAATCACAAGTAATACAGGAAATCAAAAATAAAAGTTGATGTTGAAGTATAACTAATCTGTACTGGTAATCGGTCACCCACAGTTATATTGACAAATTGAAACAGATTTGGATCTCATGATTTAATTACGGATTATCTGTATATCAAATATATAAATAATCATAAGGACATTAATTATTCAAATGCTAATATCTGGTTTTAATGAAAGGAATAATAACAATAACAATAGAATTAATAATGATAATAATACTAATATTAATAATAGTAATCGTACGTATCAAATTTTATATATATATATATATATATATATATATATATATATATATATATATATATATATATAATATTACTTATGTATAGAACTTATTTATACACATATATTTACATATTTATTTACACAGAATTGTTCGTGAATCGCCAATAGTAGTCAGCGGGTAAATTTCCATATAAATAGTTCAAAAATTTTGAGACTCGGTTTAATAGACTTTGCTTATCGTGTCGAAATCCTATAAATATTAAGTTTAAATTTAGTCGGAAATTCCCGGGTCATCACACCCGCCTTCATTGATCATAAACATGGGTGAAGCCCTTTTACCCATACTCGCTTCGGCCGTCTTAAGCATGGCGTGTAATTCGTCAATGCTCTTATCCCATCCATTCATGTTGTAATTCATTACAAATGTGTCAAACCTCTTTGACAAGGAATTAAGGATAAGGTCCGTGGCTAATTCATTAGACACGTTGCAGTTTAGACGGTTTACTCGATCAATTAGGCTTTTCATCTTAAGGACATAAGATGAAACGGATTGGGAGTCATCCATCCGACATGCATGAAGCGCTCGAACCGTTTCGAAGCGCTCGACACGAGCTTGTTGAAGGAACATCTCCTTCAACTGAGTGATCATGTCATATGCACTATGATGCTCAAAATCCTTTTGGAGTTCGGGTATCATAGTCCCAAGCATGAGGCAAGAAACTTGCACCGAATCGGTGCAATATTTCTCCCAATAAGCCATGCCTTTCGTATCATCCTCGTCCGGTTAATCGGGAATGGGGTCTTCCAACACATACACCCTATCCTCTAGTTTGAGGACAATTCTTAGATTGCGAAACCAATCCATGAAGTTCATATGGTTGAGTTTTTCCTTTTCGAGGATTGACCTCAACGATAGGTTGTTAAAGTTTATTGGTGCGTTAGGAATGTTGTTGTTATTGGCGGCCATCTACAAAATTTAACAAAGTTATTTAAGTATTAATTTTAATTTAACAATCAATACCCTTTAAAACTAATTGATATTTATTAAATTTTAGAATCCAACGGTAAACCAAATTTCAGTTAGGTGACCTTTATCCCGTCATTTGATTTAGCTAGGTAGTCATTATATGACAATTGCAATCCTTTTGCAACTTCTAAGTTATGGGATCATGCAATCCTTTTGCATGGCATATTTATCCCATCAACGCCTATTTGTTCCTCATGCTTCGGTGACCCTAAGTTCATGATTCCCAAATCAAGTTGTCCTACTTGTGCTAACGTGTGAATTCAACATACAAGTGGTTAGGTGACCTTTATCCCACAAGTGTGCAAAATTCACCTTAATCATATTAGTTTGCTCATAACGGTTAGGTGACCTTTATCCCATTATGAGTTCCCTAATATTTTTCAGTGTTGCACAAAAGGGTGGCGTTTAACTTGTTTTACCTTGTTAATTAAAGGGATTTTAAGTTTTCATTAATTCTAGTTTAAGAAAAACTTTCATGCCACACACCAACATGCATTTAGTGTATGGTTCATTTGAAATCCATTTTCAAGTCATGTAATTTAGCCAATTACTTGATATAAACCATTTTATATGTGTGAACCTTTTAGTGTTCTTAATAACCATTTATTAATGTCCTTTTGCCATTTCAATTTAACCATTTAAATTGTCGTTTTACATGTAGTTGTTAACGTCTAATTTAACCAATTAAATTGTAGTTTTGTTTGTTGTTAACTTGTGTGATTTACTTGTAGCATACAAACATACAATCCACAATTATACAATAAACAACCAAGCATGCAAAACAATATGTTCACAATCAAGCCAATTTGGTAGACATTTGTTTAGCCGAAAACAAATGTCACCGGTTAAGGGTTATAACACAAAGTAGGTGATTTCAAATCTCCCACTTAATCTTGCATCTTCCTTGTCTTCATCTTGCATCTTCATTCTTACAAAAAATATATCCTAATACATTTTTATAAAAAATGAAAATACAACCTAATCTATTTTACATACCAAATATAAAATAAATTACATAACCAAAATTAATATTACATACCAAATGAATAATTAATTTTACAAACCAAATGAATGAATATAACAACCGCATAGAAAGATTAACAAATCAACCAAATAAATATTCATTCAAACACAAGGTCTTGGCTATGATGGTGAACATCAATATATCAACAAATATGAACCAAATGGCAAACCCAAAACCACTTTTAGAGCCCTCCCAAATTCGGCCTAAATCATATGCCCACCCAAATCCATTAATTTTGCATTTTACTTTCATGCATGTTAGTAGAATGCAAAGTTGGTGGGTTTTAAAGACCATATATAAGAAGCATATTTCATAGACTTCTGCTCTAGATACCATTGATGGAATTTAACATAATAACAAGTTTCTTAATGTTAATAAAACCATGAAACTAATTCATTTTAAGTTATAACAGCGGAGGCATAATTACAAGAAAACAAGTATGTATGTTAAACCATTTTTTAATTGAATTCCATGTAATATCAAGTCTTGAAAATAAGCTTACATATAATTAACAAGGAAGTAAGAATATATTACCTCCTCAAGTAAATTGAGGGCTGAATATGATGAGCAAAGTGATGGAAAAAGAGTGTAAAACCCCAAGCTTTTGATGCACCAACACCACCCTTAAAATAGTTAGGATTAAGACACCTAAACACTTATAAGACCAAGCTTTAAACCTCTTTTATATGCTGGAAAAATTTGGACAGCAGCAACTCAAGAGATGATGATGAATGTGAGCTCCAAAACTATGAAACCTCAAGAGATAATACCCCAAGCCAACCTCCAACACCTAGTACTTTAGTTAGGATTTAATTGGACACTTGAATTAGCTAGTAAACCAAGCAAGAACCCTTCTCTTTTTAGCTCCAAAATTCGGCCAGAATTGGAATGGTAAGAGAAAGAGATGTTTTCAAAGATCTATATTTTATCAATGAGTCAAAGTTCTTGGTTTTATGGTTAAGCATGCATATGTGAAGTTGTGCTATCTAAAAGTAACAAAATTGTGCATGTGAAGCTCCCTTGGAGAGAGTAAAACCGTCCCTCATGGGACTTTTATAAAACAATGGGATTTTTTTTTATAAAACTTGTTAATAAATCATGCATTTGTCAAGTTACTTTTATTTTATAAACCATTTTATAAAATATAACACAATTTAATTATTTAAAACCTATAAATAATTAAATCTTCATCATATAAATTATCCAAGTAATTAATCTTAAGTGATAATATTTTAGAAACCCAATTTTCTAAAATCCAAGTGTCGCGTATTTACTTAATGATCTAATAGTTAAGCTTAAATACGTTTAAGGTGTTGGTAAGCTTGTTATTGGGTATGACCCGAATTGGATCAAAACATATTAGCCACATTAATTTAATATGTTTTTCGGGCATACGAAAAACCTACAAAGTTTGTGGAGCACATATCTGATTACCCAATCACTACACCACCCATTGTGCTAGCAACTTTGGGTGTATATTCAGGGTTAACGGATCCACTTGATTTTTTGCAAAGATTTGAAGGAGTGGTTAGCACGTATAACTGGGATGAAGAAATTGTGTGCCGCGTTTTCCCAATGGTGTTTTAGGGATTAGCGCGTGAGTGGTTTCATAATCTAAACGCAAGAAGCATTGCGGGTTTTGTTGATTTAAGAGAAAAATTCCTCTTGCAATTTCAAAACTTGTTACCGCAGAAAAAGACCCACATAGAGTGCCACGACATCAAACAAGGCTTTAAAGAGACATTAGGAAGTTTGCTGACAAGATACATTTATGAGTGTCAACAAATTCCAAATCTCCATGAGGATCAAAAAATCTCTGGTTTTGTACATGAAATAAATCTGCAGAAACACCCAACTCTTGTGCGGCGTCTTCGCAGAGATGTTCCGCACAGTTTTGCTAAAGTCATGCAAGAAACATATGATTACATCCACTGTGGTGTAGACAGTAACATAATGCAAAACTGCGGCTGGGGCAAAGATAGGAGTTGGCGTGATGATAATGACACATACCGTGATGGTAACGGGGATGGTTACCGCGATAATAACCGCGGATCTGGTCAGCAAAGAAGGAACAATAATGGTGGAAATTGGCTCAATGACCGACAGCGTAATGGGGGACATGGTGGTAATCAAGGTTATAATAATCGCGACAGGAATTATACGCGTAAATGGAATAATGATTCCTTTGCGGGAATTCGAACTTTGACAAAATCACCAAAAGAGATCCTTTTGCAGGAGCGTGTTGCTAAAGCATTTCCAGATCCACCGCAGTTGAGTGATAATAATAGGCGTGACAAATCAAAATTTTGCATTTTTCATGACGACTATGGGCATGATACAAATCGTTGTCGCGACCTTGTTGAGTTAATCGCAGACGCGGTTGGACAGGGAAAATTCAATCATCTTTTGATTACCAAGGAAGCAAGTTCCACTGACGCGATGGTTGTTCCCGCTTTGGCAGCTACCCCAAAAACGCCAAATGTTAACACAGTGGTGCAACAAGAACGCAAAGCACCCGCGGTTAAAAACTTGGGTGCGAAGGTGGATGGGAAAAAGGATACTTTGCAGCAAATTCAAGTTATAAACATGGTGACTGTTAATGGTGATACACAACAGCAAAAGCCGTTGGGAAAGCTATGAAAATTGGCAGCTTGTGCCTATAACTTTTGCGGCATAAAATGATTGCGCATTTTTGGAGGAACCAATTGTTATATCATGCAAGATTGCGGAGTTGGGTATTCAAGTGATGAAAGTCCACATAGACACTGGTAGTAGTGTTGATGTTATGTATAACCAGTGTTTTCGCAAATTGCCAAAAGATGTTCAATCCAAGTTGAGGCCAACCGCAATGTCTTTGTCAGGCTATTCTGGTGAGTCTGCGTGGCCTATAGGGCAGTTAGAGTTGGAAATTGAAGTTGTTGATGAGCAAAACGCACAATTTTCGTGTAAAGCTTAATTGAGTTTGTATGTGATGAATAATGTTTCGCGCTATAACATTCTTTTGGGGCGCACAGCTGTTTGCAGACTGGGCATTATTTCCTCCCCAATTCACTGGATGGTAAAATTTGCAACAACCAATGGCATTGCGACAGTTACATCTGTGGTTCAGCAGTCATTATGTGCATCTGTAATGTTGAATGATAATGCGGGAACAGAAGGCCATATGGTGGTAACAAACGCAAATGTCATGGTGATTGAGTGATATTAAAATGTGAATATTTGAAGTTCCGCATAGAAGATTTAATGCGAATGATAGATCATCTGAATTGTGATTTGCATATTCTTGTTTAAAAGTAACAATGCCAAGTGTTTTCACCTATTGATTGTTGTTTGAAATCAATCAAATGTAAATAAATAAAGTGTGTTGATTTTTCTTATGATGTTGTTGTGCGTAAAGTTAATTATGATGCATAAAACAAGAAAGTTATTAAGGTATGGCATAAAAGTGATGGAAAAGCCCACTTTATGCAATATTCTGTTGAAACTAAGAATACAGTTGATTGCATCAAAATAATGTTAGCCATTGTGAAGCCGCATTAACTCTGTTATGTGAAATTAAATAATGCACATAAATGCGAAAATTATAAATCAGTAGCAACATGAGGATGCAAAGTTCAAAATTGAATAAGTGATGGAAAAGCCCACTTAGTGTTCAGTAATAAACATATGGAATGTGATCATATACATGGCATTGTATACGTATATTTTATTTGCTAAAAGCCAAAGGCAGAACTACGCGAATTATAAGGCAAAGCTATACAATATTCGCTGAAAATAAGTACAGCGGTTATGTTTTCGCATTAATGCAAGACCGCGGTTTAATCCGCTGAGTTTCCGCGGATAGTTAAGTAACTCACAGACCGCGGATATTTCGATTCCTATAAATAGAGAGCTTGGCCTCTCATTTATGGGTGGTTGATTCTCTGCCATTTTGCCTAAGCCTTTGTAATTTCCACTTGTGATCATGCCCAAGGGATTTTTTTTACACCGCGCAAAGGTGAATTAAGCTAATTAACAATCAAGACCGGGTCGGGGTGGTTGATCACTTGATAGTTAAAGTGAAAGACGATCATCGGGGCCCAAAATAATCATCAAACATTCCATCCTCCATTATAATCTTATTGCACTTAATCCGTAATTATGTAACATCATTAATTAAGGATTGATCAATTGGCGCCATCCGTGGGACACGTTTTACAAATTAACCTGAAAATTTTTTGTTTCGTGCCGTTAAACAATTAATTCGACGGTTTAATTGCAATCGTGTTTTTGTTGTGATGATTTGCAGGTGCTTTTACAATACGCAATCAGTCGATCTGCTCGACAATCATGATGACAAATGCAAAGCAAACTGGTGGTTCTGCGAATACTGATGCACTGCCTGGTGTTTCGCAGAATGTTGTGATATTTCCATTACAAACAAATGCTAGTATAACCGAGGGAAAATCGGTTCAAGAGCCGATCGCGAAAACATCTGCTGAAAACAATGCTAATGACTCGCAGCCAGAAGTTGCTGCTGAAAAAATGATTGCGCGAAGAAATTTGCTACAAAATCGCAGTGAAATAACCGCTGATGGGAAGCGACCAAAAGCTTTGGCTGGAAAATCTAGTCTGAAGACTGATAGAATTGTTGGTACATCAATCGAGCAAGCTAAACGAGATGCTAAGCGTAATTGCGAATCTCGCATACCGCGCACTTACTTATGGCCATTGAATGATTCAGGATCACAAGTTGATCGTCTAGTTATTGAGCATAATGATAGCGATAGTGATAATGCAGAAGATCGCATTCATTTGAACTCTGTGTATAAATCAAAAATGGCAAAAACGCCAAGAGAAGAGTGCGAATTTTCTGATGATTCGGACAGCGTAGAAGAGTTTGTTAAAAATCCACAAATTAAGCGAAAGCGACCACCAACACCTTTCCCTCGCTATGGAGAAAATGCCCAGAATTTTTTGGCAGATGCTTTCAGAAGCATTGCGCCAAAGTCCATGCAACATAAGTTTGATCAGCCAAACTTTTTGCAAGATATGCTTACCAAGTTTTGTGCGGAGAATGCAGATACTCGCACAAAGAAGGCAACAGAAATCACTACTGCTACGGACAAGTTTGCCCAGCATATTTCTGACTATCCAATTGTTTCTCCGCCGATCGTGCCAGCAACTCTGGGAGTGTATTCGGGTCTAACTGATCCTTTGGATTTTCTACAACGCTTCGAAGGCGTTGTGAGCACTTATAACTGGGATGAACCAGTCGCGTGTAGAGTATTCCCCATGGCCTTGCAAGGGTTAGCAAGGGAATGGTTCCATAGTTTGCAATCTCGCAGTATCATTGGCTTTGTAGATTTGCGCAAAATTTTTTTGCTGCAGTTTCAAAATCTATTACCGTAGAAAAAGACGCACATAGAATGTCACGATATTAAGCAAGGCAACAAGGAGACTTTGAATGCATTACTTACGCGGTACATCTACGAATGTCAAAAGATTCAAAGCCTGCATGAAGATAAAAAAATCTCTGGATTTTTGCATGCTATTAATCCGCAGAGACATCCAACTCTGGTGCGAAGGCTGCGAAGAGATGTCCCGCACACTTTTGCTAAAGTTCAACAGGAAACATATGATTACCTCCGTGGTGGAGAGGATAGCACTATAACCCCTGCGTGTGGATGGGGTAGAGACAAAAGTTGGCGAGATGATAATGACTCTTTTCGCGATGGTAATAGTGATAATTACCGCGGATCAGGTTTTCTGCGAAGAAATGGCAGTGGTGGATACCCGCGAAATGACAGGTTTCAAAGCCAAAATGATAACCATGGATATGGACGCCGTGATCGCTATTCTATGCGAAAGTGGAGCAATGAATCATTCAACATCATTCAGACGCTAACAAAAACATCCAAGGAAATTTTGTTGCAAGAAAGAGTTGCTAAGTCTTTTCCTGATCCGCAGCCTTTGGGAGAAAATAGCAGGCGCGATAGATCAAAATTTTGTGTTTTCCAAGACGATTACGGTCATGACACCAATCGTTGTAGAGATTTGGCAGAATTCATTGCAGAAGCATACGAGTAAGGCAAGCTGGAGCATTTAATCACACAAAACACCACGAATGCGATTATAATGCCTACAGAAGCTAATACCTCGAATGCGTCAAACGCGGTTGAGCGAAAGGCTCCTGCAGTAAAAAATCTGGGAGTAAAAATGGTGAGCAAAAAAGAAAATCAGCGCAGAATCCAGGTAATCAACATGGTAGAAGTGCAGGGCGACACGTCAATAATGCAAATTTCAGAACAGATTGTCAGTTGGAAATGTCCTTCTATTGCGTTTCCTCCTGCAAGTTTTACCGCGGATGATAATAAGCCTGTAGTGGTTTCATGTCGCATTGCAAATACTGGAATAATGATAATGAAGGTACATGTGGACACTGGTAGCAGTGTCGACGTCATGTACGAACAATGCTTTAGCAAGTTGCCCGCGAACATTCAAGCTTTGATGAAACCTACTGCAGTTTCACTTGCCGGGTTCTCAGGAGAGTCATCCTGGCCCGTTGGGCAGCTGGAAATACAGATGGAGTTAGTTGATGACAGCGATGAATCGCTAAGGCACCAAGCTTTATTGAATCTGTACATAATGCGAAATCAATCGCGATTCAATATGATACTTGGGCGCACAGCTTTGCGCATGTTTTGTAGTGACCCGGGAATTTTCGACTAAATTTAAACTTAATCTTTATATGATTTCGATACGATAAGAAAAGTATGTAATGTTGAGTCTAGAAAATTTTGAAACGATGTTCATATATTCAATTGACCTTCGACTGCTCCCGATGATTCACGAACCATTGCTTGTAAATATGTGGATACATATAAGTATGTGTATATATAAATATGTGTATAATATATATAATAGCATGAACATTAATAAACTATTATATACATTTATTGTTATAAATAAATATGTACAATAAAATACATTGTAATAAAAACTATTATTTTATATGTATATTTCATGTATATATATTGTAATATTTAATTTAATTATTTAATATATATTTATGTGCGTAGTAAATCTTGTTATTTAAAACTGTTTATATATATACGTAGTGTATATTAAATATAATTAATTTTGAGCTTAAATGGTAAATGTCTGTAACTTTCGGTTGACGTTTAATTATTTTTAAAATATGTCTAATATATATATATATATATATATATATATATATATATATATATATATATATATATATATATATATATATATATATGAAGTTTTAAAATAAAAGTTGTTCCAAAATTTGATTAAAAAGATAGTAGTTTTGATAAATATTTTTTTACCTTTTCAATCTAAGTTTTTGTACTCCGTACATATAAATTGGAACAGAAAAGAAAAAATTATCGAACCTTTTTGATCAGGTTTTAAACAGTTAATGACTGAAATAATTAAATATATTTAAGCTAAAAATTTGGTATTTTTAGGAACACTTTTATACGTTAACTGTTTAGCAATGGACACGATATAGCCATCCGGGATAAACCGTCGGTAGAGTCAGACAATTTAAATTCACATGCACTTGATTACTGTTTTGTTTCACTGTTTCCCTCTTTGAATTCATTCACTTTCGGTTTCATTTCATTTTCCACACTGTTCCTGATTGATTAAATTCAATTCACATGTTTTTAATTTTATTATTATAGTTAAAGTTACTGAATTATTATAGTATAATATATGTTATATATCTAAGCTTCTAAGCTATATATATATATATATATATATATATATATATATATATATATATATATATATATATATATATATATATATATATATATATATATATATATATATATGTATATATATATATATATATATATATATATTACACACATAGATATGAAAATGGTAAACATACTACTTCTTCTTCTTCAAACTCCCTTACGCCACCACCACTTTGGCTCACTCACCACCACAACATCCCAATAAATTTGTTACGGTTACAGTCACCACCCCAATTAAATTTTTGCTTCTCTGCAAATCTTCAAGATCACCACTCAAGCCACCTTCACCATCGAACTACCACAAACCAAATATTTATTCTCGTTCGAATAAACAAGACATCAAACTCAGCAACATGTTTAGTGTATCACACACCAACTACCGTTACAAGAACACGACATAACAACAACCATAATCTTTCCATTTTCAATCGCATATTTCAAATCAATACAAAATTTAACTAACGATCATCTTCATCGTATCTTCGATTATTCACCATCATGAATCAACAAATTCATCTTTCAATCTTCATAATAATTCTCATTTTTTTTATCTTTCTTTTTCTTTCACTCACCCAACATCAAACCATCATTTAAAACACCACTTAACTGCTACTACTTTAGATTATCATCACCAACGACAATTGCTACTTGTGGTTCAGTTTAAGCATCAACCATTCAACCATCTTGCTCGCTACTGCCATATGACGAAACCCGACACCCTCTTCAACCACTCCAACCATCCTGTTTACTTTTCTATTCTGAACAGCTGAATGAAGATGATGATGAAACTATGACCTGCGTGCAACTACTGCTGTGCAGTTTCTGTTTCATGTTTCTCCATCATAAACCAAACCTTCACATAATTGAAGACTGCTGTTCGAGCTGCTATTCTGTCTAATATAAATATCAATTGCAAAAAGTATGCGAAAGTGGGTCAAAACAAGGAAGGTGATAAAACAGCTGGAATACACTCAATGTTTAATGTTTTGTCAAATGGTATATGGAATATTACTATAAAATACATTATTTAACTTCTAAGACAAAGTTTATGCATGTGGAACCAATGGAATTATTTATAACCGACAGTTTGTACCCCACAAAGACCACAAACTTTTCTAATTCACTGCAATGCAAATCGATTTTATTAATCTGATGTAGAGTTGGGCTGAGTCCTATTTTAGGAGGTTAGGCTGAGAGCCATTGCTTGTTTGGGCCGAATGATCCTTTCTTTGTTGGGCCGAACTATCTGATAGGCGGCTGTCTTGTTGGGCCATGAGTTTGTGAGGTAAATTGGGCCATTAATTCGCTAGTCCATCGATTATGTTCTTTGTTTATTACTCGATGAAAGACAAAAACATACACATCATTTAATTTAATGTTGATTGCAAATGATAGTTAAGATAATTAGATGATTTGGTTTAGTTGATATCGATAAAGATTCTAGATGTTGACGAGTTGATATTGATGTGGTGATCGAGCTGATATTAATTGAAGATGAGATAGATGATAGAATAAGAATAATGAAGTCGAGTTTAATGATCGAAGTTAGTTAAATGGAACGACTTGATAATCATGGTGTCTGATGATGATGATGTTCTAAGAATGATGAGGGTAACGGATTTTGAAGCAGAAAAATGAGATAGACGAATACATTAGTTCAATTGATGTGGTGTGTCAACAGAAAAATGGGAAGCAGAGGTATGGTTTGGAGTGTTTGTATTTAACCGAGAGGTCTTGGGTTTGAGCCCGGGCGGAGGTTGTTTACTATTCTTTTTGGAAGCTATTTCTTTAAGGTAGTAATGTTATTATTATTATTACTATTATTATTATTATTATTATTATTTATTATTATCATTAATATTAACAAAATTAATTAGAAATATTATCATTAACAATATATCACCAAAAATTATTATTATTATTACTAATATTGATATTATTATCATTAGGATTAAAATTATTATTATTATTATTATTAAAAGAATCATTATTGTTAAAATTATCATTAATAACAAAAACCATCATTTTTACTAGAAAATATAATTTTTATTAAATTTATCTTTTTATTAAAAATTATCATTATAAAGATTATCAATTATTATTAGTATTTGATATATTAATATTTAAGAACTTACTTAAGTTAAAAATAAATATTAACTATTTATTAACAAGATAGAAAATAAAAATATAAAGTATATTACTAAAATTAATATATAAACTTACTTGATTATATTATAGGTTTTAATATATATACTTGATATAGGTTCGTGAATCCGAGGCCAACCCTGCATTGTTCAGTTCTGTCGTATGCATATTTTTACTACAAAATATCGTATAGTGAGTTTCATTTGCTCCCCTTTTACTCTTTACATTTTTTTTGGGCTGAGAATACATGCAAATTTTTTATTAACTGTTTTACAATAATTATTTGCGTGAGTTTCATTAATTCCTTTTTAAATGCTTTTGCAATATATATTATTGGGACTGAGAATACATGCGCTGTTTTTATAACTGTTTTACGAAATAGACACAAGTAATTGAAACTACATTATATGGTAGAATGATCGAAATCGAATATGCCCCTTTTTATTAAGTCTGGTAATCTAAGAATTAGGGAACAGACACCCTAATTGACGCGAACTCTAAAGATAGATCTATCGGGCCCAACAAGCCCCATCCAAAGTACCGGATGATTTAGTACTTCAAAATTTATATCATGTCCGAAGGAGGATCCCGGAATGATGGGGATATTCTAATATGCATATTGTGAATGTCGGTTACCAGGTGTTCAATCCATATGAATGATATTTTTGTCTCTATGCATGGGACATATGTTTATGAGAAATGGAAATATGAAATCTTGTGGTCTATTAAAATTATGAAATGATTATTTATGTTAAACTAATGAACTCACCAACCTTTTGGTTGACACTTGAAAGCATGTTTATTCTCAGGTATGAAAGAAATCTTCTGCTGTGCATTAGCTCATATTAGAGACATTACTTGGAGTCATTCATGGCATATTTCAAAAGACGTTGCATTCGAGTCATTGAGTTCATCAAGATTATTATTAAGCCAATTATAGTTAGATGTATTATGAAATGGTATGCATGCCTGTTAGCTTTCGATGAAATGAAAGATTGTCTTTTCAAAAACGAATGCAATGTTTGTGAAATGTATCATATAGAGGTCAAGTACCTCGCGATGTAATCAACTGTTGTGAATCGTTTATAATCGATATGGACTTCGTCCGGATGGATTAGGACAGGTCATTTCAGTTGGTATCAGAGCAGTGGTCTTAGCGAACCGGGTCTGCATTAGTGTGACTAACTGATAAGTCGTTAGGATGCATTAGTGAGTCTGGACTTCGACCGTGTCTGCATGTCAAAAGTTTTGCTTATCATTTTTATCGAAAATCATTTGCTTATCATCCTTAGTAAATTACCTGCTTATTATTCTTAGTCTAGACACATCTTATTGCATTGACTGCATGAATAGTGTATAGACAAAAATTCATATCTTAGCGTATCTGCTAATTCATATCTTAGCGTATCTGCTAATTCATATCTTAGCATATCTGTTACTGTTATCTTTACCTGACAGCTTCCGTAGATTCCTGCGTAACTTATGAGATTTTAGTATTATATATGCATATGTAAATTATGTATTGCAGGATACTAATCTACATCCTATAATCTATTTCTTATCGAAAATCCTTCATCTGATCGTACGAGATGAATCCTTCAACTAGTTCGAGTCCCTCGGATTCCGACAGCTATTCCGATAGTTATCCCGATAGTTATTCCGAATCAATAGTCATCTAAGCTCCAGAAGCAACGTCACCAGAATGAATCAACAAATCATCCATCCCCAATTCATCTGATGGATTCGTAGTCGACTTAATCAATGGAGACGACAGAAGGCGATACCTTCCACTAACCGAATACACCTTTTGACAAAGAACCTGAAGTACTTACCGGCGAACCTATTCGTAACACCATTTTCACCCTCATTTCCCGAATATCTCGCCACGACTATATCATAACTCAGATTTTAAACCTTATTCATCCGCTCGTTCCGACCATAAATCATCCCGGAGTAATCAAAGAAGTCAACAAGCTTCGCGCTCGAGTAATCAATTTGGAGAACATGGTGCAAAAAAAAAAAAAAAAATTTACCAGCTTCAGCAACATCACTGGCACCAACAGTACCATCAGTAATAGCACCAGTACCATCAACAATCCATGCCTCAACATCTCATTCTGTACCTCGAGTATAATCATCGTTCTACAAATCGTTCTACAAATCGTTCTACATCATTTATCATCGTTCGACATGGCGATTATGTAATCTCTAATGTTTTAGAGATTATATATTCTTGTTCTAACGGTAAATCAAATGAGTTTCATACCATATTGACTCATTAAATCCATGATCACATCTGAAGAAAATATATATGTATATATATTTTCATAAAGATTGTAATTAAAAATTCTTTAGTACAAACTGTTAATGATGAAAATATTTAACGGGTAGGTAATACCCGAGGAATATTTAGATTTCACATTAATAAGTTACACTGTACATTCTTCAAATCTGATTCAACGATCAATTATCATCCTACTTACATCCACAGATATACGAATCTGATTCGCCAAAGAATAATCATTTTCATTCAATTTCATATTTGGATGTTAATCTATCAGAATTCAATAAGTGGCATAATGAAGAACACATTTGACGAAAAAAAATTTGATAGAAACTAACAAATTAACTATGAAAAATTTTGTTAAGAATCCACGCTAACTGTTTCCAGCTAACTGTTCCTAGCTAACTGTTAATTCCGTATCGCAATTTATTTATCGCAATTTATTTATCGCATTTTCTTTATCGCAATTTTAATTCTCGCAATTTTATTTATCGTCATTAAATTTCTGTTATTTACTTTACGCACTTTATTTATCGTCATTTATTTTCTGTTATTTATTTTACGCACTTTAAATATCGGGACACGTATACAAGGTTTTGACATATCATATCGACGCATCTATATATATTATTTGGAATCACCATAGACACTCTATATGCAGTAATGATCGAGTTCTCTATACAGGGTTGATGTTGATTCTACAATAATATATATACTTTGAGTTGTGATCGAGTCTGAGACATGTACACGGGTCACGATACGAATATTATATATTAAACTTTATATGAATTATTGGACTGTCAATTGTGGACTATCGACTGTGGACTAATAATATTGGACAATTAAAATGAATTAAAATATTGATTATAATATATGAAACTAAACAATTCTTCAAGTTTGCCACTTGATTTTCATCTTAAAACATCCTTTGTAACTTGATTTCATCTTAAACCTCATTGTATCTTGACGATTACAATCCGCGTTAAAACCTTTCGTGATTCTTGAAAACATCTCAATTGAAAGGATGAACCAACCGCACTTCATCTATGGAAGAAAAGATTGACGCATATAGTTATGCACCTGAAAACTCCCGGATCCTAGGTAAAAGTTTAACACGTGTCTGTGTTAGCTCCTTTGGCATTGTTATTACCGAAAATAACATTGCAACTCTTTTTCAGATTAGCCAATTTTATCACAGCTTCAACAAATCAACTTCAACTTCCATTCGAATTAGCCTTATTATAACCTCGATATATAAGTTTGCCTGTCGTCATCATTACCAGAGAACCGTTTATATTTCAACACATCAGCAGTAAAATTACCAGCAACTTCAATGAATTTGGACTTTCTGAAAAATCATTATATTCATTGAAACCCCATCTTGTATTCATCTATACCTTGTAACAATAATTACCATACCAATTACCGGGAATCAGCAATCAGTATTTCGAATCTCGTAGCATTTCTACATCAATAGTATATGTATACATATAACAATTATCTCCTAGAATTACGATCTTCAATTCTAAAATTTTGAAAAGACACCCAGTTTACAAATCGATACTCTGAATGTTGAAAAAGCTGAATGAAGCAGCAGAAACTGTAGGCAATCGTAAACGACCTTAGTCGTCGGAAGTTTGATGATAAAGAATAATATGTTGGAAAAGCTCAGAAACGTTGGAACTGGAAAACGGATAGAGTTAACCATGAAGGAGACCAAGGACAAATACAAGGACCATACCCTATATTCAAAAAAAAAAAAAATCCAGATAATTCTGGATCCGTTGAAGTCTTTAGAGAATATCTTGCTCCGAAGTCAGGTTAAAATCTTACGAAAAATCTTTCTCCATCAACCATCGAACTTAGAAATTCCAAAATATTATCATCAATATCTTCGATATTTCTGAGGATATTTTCATAAATATTCTCGTCCGAAATTATATACCTCTTCGTACTTCCTGTGTATCATTATATTGGAAACATTCAATAGAAAATTTAGTACCGAAAAGCAGATTATGCGAAACTATGAAGAAAGCCGTGGATAAATCACAAAGAATAAGTTTGACTTAAAAGAATCCAAATGATTCAATGTCTGCTAAAGTCTTTAGTGAATATCTTGCTTCTTACTCTAAACCCTTGCAGACAATAATTTCTATTATCCGCTGATCTTAGATATTCCGAGATATTATCGTATCTTTCATTATAAATATCCTCCATATTTCTGGAGATATTTTTATAACTATTCTTATCTGAAATCATTAATCTCTTCGTGCTATCAGTATTACATCATATAGAAACTGTTAGTTTCTATATTCTGTAAACTTTCGAGCTTAAAATATGAATGTTATTGAAGTAATGTTGGGAACTGATGCATGAGTTAGTATAATATAATGACACTTGATCAACGTGATTATATTACAGTAAGTCATGCTGAGTTTCTAATGGGACGTGATGATTTACAGATCCTAACGTCATCACGTGCCATGTTACATAACTCTTTCATTATGCTTGACTTCTGAACATATCAAGAAAGTATTTTCTTGATAGTTCTATTCTCAGTGATTCTGGTAATTTGATAAATCAAATCGTGCTAATACATTAATTCTTATATAGAACACGATGTTTATTCGAAATTCCATACTTATGAATTCTGGACCATTACTCGCTTTACTAGAGGTCGGGAGGATAATAAAAAGGCAAAGAGCTCCAAAATATAAGAGAAAATATAAAGCCCAACAACAACACCGAAATTACAAACCGTGGATATCAGTACGTATAGAAATATAAAGACACGGGAGGATTATAAATACAATAATCCCTAGAGCATAATAGAAATAAACAGATTCTTTAGGTGGGAGTTGGAGAAGAAGAACGATCATTGCGATAGTTAGAATAAGAACAAGGATCAGAACAGGATTAAGCATTTTCATAAATCTTTTGAATTTGGGAATTTAGTATAGAAGTGGTGAAAACAAATGGAACGGAAAAGGTAAATTTATAAAGGAAATATCAGATGTAGTAATCGGGGCAGATTACCGTATTTAATTAAAGAGATCTTAATTTCCATAAATCCCGAAGAATCAGATCTTATAGATCTTCAAGATTTTCTTTTAAATCCCTTGAATTCCGGAATTCAAACCTGAGTACGTCAAAAGTTAAAAACAAATCTTTGTTTCTCATTTCATTCTTTTGTGAATAGCTTCACTCGTGCTCTTCGAATAATCAAATTGTTTTATCCATATTACTTAATGGTGTATCCTATCGTATACACACATAAAAGGCATAATGGTTGCATAAAAGTAGCATCAAGAAGGCTGGAAACAACAATTCTGTAGAGTTATCCGTCCAGCGTTCTCCTCTGTACATGCTGCTCCGTCATGCGTAAGCCCTGAAGGCCGCCTAGCGCGTAAGCCCTGGCCGGAGAACGCCACCTTCAGCATAAATTTCGAATCACGAATAACAGAACGTATCATCATTTGACACGTGTCCCCGAGCAATCTGGTGGATCTGACACTATAAATAGACCCCTTGGGTCGTCATTTTACAGGATTCAGATATTCTGACAACTTTGAGAGCTGAGACTTCATTTCTCTTTCTCTCTCTACTTTCTCTCACTAGAAGTCATCCGGCTAGCACTCTTACGCTCTACGGATGACAGATTGATTAAGCCACCCCACAAGTTTCTACACTTGTGAACCGGGTCTGCAGGGATTATTTCTCGAGGGTAAAAATCAATCGGCAACACTCCACCCTCCTAAAGCTAGATTACTTATAGTATCTTGTTGGCACACTAAGCCTTATCTCATAAGGAAATAGGTGTTAACAATGGCGCCATCCACTAATGCAAAGAACACACGAAACGGAAAAGGAACAAAAACAACTGAAGCTCCATTTGTACTTGAAGCAGTCAACAATCCATCAACTGATGACATGATAACTGTGGAAGATGTACCCGTTCAGCCACTAGATGGTACGATTGAAGAAACAGTTGCTAAAACTGCAGAAAGACTTAAACATTTGGCAACTAATTCGAAGAAAAGGCCAGTAATCGAAGAAGCGACAGCGAAAAGTGCAGAAAGACTTTCAAATTTTGTTACTAATACAGAGCGACGACCATTGATGCAACCACGGCGATGTCCATCATTTATACCTCTTCGGCGGATGGCGGATGGCAGAGACAAGCAAATAATGAAGAGGCAATCTATATCAAAATACAAGTTATCCAGGCTACTCTATAAGCTGGGCAGTCTTATTGATGATTCTGGGGATGATAACGCCCTGAGCTATGATAATAATGACTCTGATGATGAAACTGACAAAGATGAGTTCATGTCAGAGAAGCAGGCAGTGTTGCTTTTGAATGACATTCTTAAGCAGACAGCTCCGGCAAAGTATAATCAACGCTTAGCGTAGCCCGCCGTCTGTGATGTGGCCGTGGACAATTTCTTTGCCCTCATTACTAGAGAGCAAGCCACCAAGCCACCGACCATGGCAGAATCTACACAGTGTTTCATTGATCGAATTGCTAATTATCCATTGCCCAGAAATCTTGCTATACCAGCAATTGGAGTTTATGATGGCACAACGGATCCGGAAGATTTTTTGACTATGTTTGAAGGTGTTATGAGGTTGCAGCATTGGGAGGATGAAACTGCGTGCCATATGTTTCCTATGGTATTGCTGAAAATGGCACGCGAATGGTTTGCTAGTTTGCCACCAAGGAGTATTACCAGTTTTCTTGATTTGAGAGCAAAATTTGTGATGCAATACCAAAATCTACGGAGTTGTACTCTGACACATCTTGACGCACACGAGATCACAATGCATCATAATGAAACTTTGAGCAATTTTATGAAGCGTTATACACTTGAAGCACAGAAGATTCCTGATTGTCCAGAATCACAGCTTGTGTCTGGCTTCATTTTCAGTCTGGACCAGCGACGGTTTAGTGCACTTGTTCATGCATTACGGTATGACTTGCCAAAAACATTGCATTAAGCGTTGGAGGTTGCACAGAGGCATGTTCGAGCTGGTGAGCGTGGGTTGAACAAGTTTGATACTGGCAGTAGTAGCAAACTGCACAACGGAGGACGGTATTTTGATAGAAATCAGAGAAGGAATGATAATTCAAATGGAGGATGGAGAGGAAACAATCACCCTAATGATTTTCACCACAATAGAAAGCCAATAGAAAGGCACCCGTTGATTATGGCGCTTACCAAAACTCCGAAAGACATCCTCTTCACTGAACCAATTCGGACCACTTTCAATGCTCCAGCACCTATGGAAGAAAGGGAGGGTCCAAAGAGTGAGTTGTGGTGCGATTCCATGAGGCATGGGGCCATGATACGGATAATTGCAAATCTTTGATGAGGGAAATCATAGCGAAAATCAAGGCAGGAGAATTGAATCATTTGTTGCCTGGCAAACAGTACAGGAGGAATGATCCTCGCAGGAAATTTGCGTGGCAAAGGAATGATGGTAACACTGGATGCCGTGGAGAGAACAGAAGAGAGCAGCATGGTGGAAGAGATAATCGGAACCAACCGCAGTACGGAGACCGGGTCACAGAGCGTGAGACAACTCCATAAGTTGTAATTAGGATGGTTTTGATCAACAACAGTTATTATGCAGAAGGTGAATCATCAAACAGCAATTTGGACAGCTCGAGATATGCTCCAATCATCTTTCAGCCAATTCAGAATTGGGCGTTGTCCGTTCAGCCAGTGATCATTTTAGCAGAGATAGCCAATAAGTTTGTCAATTGTATCTACACAGATACGGGAAGTGAAGCTGACATCATTTACTGGCATTGCTTGAAGACTTTTTCAAGGCATGTGCAGGACAGAGCTAGGCAAACGAGATTGAAAGTTTCTGGATTAACGGGAGCACCGGTAAATGCCATGGGGCAGATTCGTTTGGAAGTTGTTATGGGCACATTCCCATTGTTAAGAACAGAAACAATTGATTTCACAATCATAGATGGAAATTCTCGGTTTAACGTCCTTTTTGGAAGGACAACGTTGGCTAATTCTGAGCAATAACATCGACAGCTCATGCAGAGATCAGGTTCCCAACTCCTAACGGAGTAGCCGCCATACATTCACAGTATGTGACACCGGCTAGGGAGAGATCCACATTTGTGAACTTACCAAAAGGCAACATAAACTGGAGAAAGCATGATCGGTTGTTTAGTGATGATGAAGTTCAGGAGTTTTTCATTCCATAATCAAGTGTGTAGGCCGGATAGCGCTGGGCGCTGGGCGTATGAAGAAGCAAATCTTAGCATGTTATCAAGAACAGAAGTTTACTATCAAGAGCAGTTTTTTAGCATTTTTATGAAGGCATTGTCTTTTACAATCGTTGTATTCATGCCAAAATACACATGTTTGGCATTTGAAGAACATATTTTCGCATTATAATGAAGAGCAGTGTTTATCAATTTACTGTGAGCCATTGTGCTAATTTTACAGTGCATATGTTAGCAATTTCATACATTAAACATTCATGGCTTACTAATTAGGCTTGATCAACCTAAATTCGTCATCAGTCGTTTATTTACTGCACAGTACCGAACAAAATATTATATATTTTTCTTAAACAAAGTGTTGACCGTGACAAATGTAAAACATTACATTTATAACCTGCCCACAGAAGGAGTGTATTTTTAAATACCTCCGATGGTGGAAGCTTTTGTGCCGGCCAGTAAAGGCACAAGGGATCGGCTAGAAAATGAAAGGACCCGTTCATATACATTATAAACGATTCACAATAGTTGATTACATTGCGAGGTATTTGACCTATATATGATACATTTTACAAACATTGCATTCGTTTTTAAAAGACAATCTTTCTTTACATCAAAAATTGACAGGCATGCATACTATTTCATAATATCCACTATCCAACTATAAATTGATTTAATAATAATCTTTGATGAACTCAATGACTCGAATGCAATATTCTTCGAAATATGCTATGAAAGACTCCAAGTAATATCTTTAAAATGAGCAAATGCACAGCGGAAGATTTCTTTAACACCTGAGAATAAACATGCTTTAAAGTGTCAACCAAAAGGTTAGTGAGTTCATTAGTTTATCATAATCATTTATTTCCATCATTTTAATAGACCACAAGAATTTCATTTCCAGTTCTCGTAAATATACGTCCCATGCATAGAGACAAAAAATAATCATTCATATGGTGAACACCTGGTAACCGACATTAACAAGATGCATATATAAGAATATCCCCATCATTCCGGGACACCCTTCGGATATGATATAAATTTCGAAGTACTAAAGCATCCGGTACTTTGGAAGGGGTTTGTTAGGCCCAATAGATCTATCTTTAGGATTCGCGTCAATTAGGGTGTCTGTTCCCTAATTCTTAGATTACCAGACTTTAATAAAAAGGGGCATATTCGATTTCGATAATTCAACCATAGAATGTAGTTTCAATTACTTGTGTCTATTTCGTCAAACATTTATAAAAGCGCATGTATTCTCAGTCCCAAAAATATAAAGGGTAAAAAGGTAAATGAAACTCACCATACTGTATTTCGTAGTAAAAATACATATAACGTCATTGAACAAGTGCAAGGTTGGCCTCGGATTCACGAACCTAAATTAATTATATATATTTATGTGTTGGTCAATATTTGTCTAACAAATTAGGTCAAGTCATAGTGTACCACAATCCTAATGCTCGAGACTAATATGCAAAAGTCAACAAAAGTAAATTTGACTCAAAATAATTTCCAAAAATTTATACATGATTAATATATAGTTTAAATATCGTCATTTTATATTTTTAAATATTTTTAAAAGATTTATTAGAGTAAATAATATAATTTATTTATTAATAAATAAAATTTTATATTATATTTATATAATAAAATATACTTTTATATATATTAAGTAATAAAATTTATAGGGTTCATTTAATATTATAAAGATAATATGATACGTATTATTAAAGTAAGTTATTACACGTAGTAAAATATGTTTGTATCAAATATTTATTTGATAAAATAATATCTATAATGATAGTAAGTAAAAGTTGTATTATTTTATAATAATAATTATTATTATAAAAATATCAATATTTATAATTACTAAGGTTTATCCATTTTTATATCAATATCAATAATATCCATTTTTTTCTTTTCCAGTAGGTTTATCCAAGGAACTTAAGGTAGTAATGATGTTCATAACATCATTCGATTCATACATATAAAGCTATCTTATTCGAAGGTTTAAACTTGTAATCACTAGAACATAGTTTAGTTAATTTAAACTTGTTCGCAAACAAAAGTTAATCCTTCTAACTTGACTTTTAAAATCAACTAAACACATGTTTATATCTATATGATATGCTAACTTAATGATTTAAAACCTGGAAACACGAAAAACACCGTAAAACCGGATTTACGCCGTCGTAGTAACACCGCGGGCTGTTTTGGGTTAGTTAATTAAAAACTATGATAAACTTTGATTTAAAAGTTGTTATTCTGAGAAAATGATTTTTATTATGAACATGAAACTATATCCAAAAATTATGGTTAAACTCAAAGTGGAAGTATGTTTTCTAAAATGGTCATCTAGACGTCGTTCTTTCGACTGAAATGACTACCTTTACAAAAACGACTTGTAACTTATTTTTCCGACTATAAACCTATACTTTTTCTGTTTAGATTCATAAAATAGAGTTCAATATGAAACCATAGCAATTTGATTCACTCAAAACGGATTTAAAATGAAGAAGTTATGGGTAAAACAAGATTGGATAATTTTTCTCATTTTAGCTACGTGAAAATTGGTAACAAATCTATTCCAACCATAACTTAATCAACTTGTATTGTATATTATGTAATCTTGAGATACCATAGACACGTATACAATGTTTCGACCTATCATGTCGACACATCTATATATATTTCGGAACAACCATAGACACTCTATATGTGAATGTTGGAGTTAGCTATACAGGGTTGAGGTTGATTCCAAAATATATATAGTTTGAGTTATGATCAATACTGAGATACGTATACACTGGGTAATGGATTGATTCAAGATAATATTTATCGATTTATTTCTGTACATCTAACTGTGGACAACTAGTTGTAGGTTACTAACGAGGACAACTGACTTAATAAACTTAAAACATCAAAATATATTAAAAGTGTTATAAATATATTTTAAACATACTTTGATATATATGTATATATTGTTATAGGTTCGTGAATCAACCAGTGACCAAGTCTTACTTCCCGACGAAGTAAAAATCTGTGAAAGTGAGTTATAGTCCCACTTTTAAAATCTAATATTTTTGGGATGAGAATACATGTAGGTTTTATAAATGATTTACAAAATAGACACAAGTACGTGAAACTACATTCTATGGTTGAATTATCGAAATCGAATATGCCCCTTTTTATTAAGTCTGGTAATCTAAGAATTAGGGAACAGACACCCTAATTGACGCGAATCCTAAAGATAGATCTATTAGGCCTAACAAACCCCATCCAAAGTACCGGATGCTTTAGTACTTCGAAATTTATATCATATCCGAAGGGTGTCCCGGAATGATGGGGATATTCTTATATATGCATCTTGTTAATGTCGGTTACCAGGTGTTCACCATATGAATGATTTTTATCTCTATGTATGGGATGTGTATTGAAATATGAAATCTTGTGGTCTATTATTATGATTTGATATATATAGGTTAAACCTATAACTCACCAACATTTTTGTTGACGTTTTAAGCATGTTTATTCTCAGGTGATTATTAAGAGCTTCCGCTGTCGCATACTTAAATAAGGACGAGATTTGGAGTCCATGCTTGTATGATATTGTGTAAAAACTGCATTCAAGAAACTTATTTTGTTGTAACATATTTGTATTGTAAACCATTATGTAATGGTCGTGTGTAAACAGGATATTTTAGATTATCAGTATTTGATAATCTACGTAAAGTTTTTTTTAAAAACCTTTATCTATGAAATAAAGGTTATGGTTTGTTTTAAAAATGAATGCAGTCTTTGAAAAACGTCTCATATAGAGGTCAAAACCTCGCAACGAAATCAATTAATATGGAACGTTTTTAATCAATAAGAACGGGACATTTCAGTTGGTATCCGAACGTTGGTCTTAGAGAACTAGAAAATTTGCATTAGTGTGTCTTATCGAGTTTGTTAGGATGCATTAGTGAGTCTGGACTTCGACCGTGTTTTCTTTAAAAATGATTGCTTAACATTTTTGTTGAAAACTATATATTTTTAACATATGAATATTATGTGATATATTAATCTCTTAACGTGTTTGATATTATGTGATAGATGTCTACCTCTAGAACAAGTCCTATTGACTCACCTAATAATAATGAAGAGTCAAATGTAAATTAGAATGATTCGTGGACTGATTCACAAGTTCCCGAAGAGGAACCGGAAGAGGAGTCGGAACCGGAAGAAGAATCGAAACCGGAAGAAGAATCGGAACCGGAAGAAGAAATAGAACCGGTGGGGGAAATAATAAAACGGTTAAGTAAAAGAGAATCCTCAACCAACCGACCAAGGTTAATTATGGCCAATGGTGTTTCCGCCAAGGAAGCAAAATATTGGGAGGATTACCAATTCTCCGATGAATCGGATTCCGACGAGAATTCCGATGATGTTATAGAAATTACCCCAACTGAATTTAAAAAGGCAGAAGAAAATAATAAGGGAAAGGGCATAAAAATAGAGAAATCTAATTCCAACCCCGATGAACTTTATATGTATCGTCAACCCCCGAAGTCCTTAAGTTGTAACAATGACCCGAGAAACTCTAAACCACCAGGTTTTTCTAAACCAATGTGGACAACGACGGCTTGTATTAGGGGAACATCATATATCCCTAGAAACTTGGCAAAACGAACCAAAACCGAACAAGAAGAAACGAGCGAGTCGGAATAAGATAGTTGTATTCGTGTGGTGTAATATATGTAATATAGTGTGCTTATGCTTTATGATATATGTAAAAATTGCTTGTATTAATAAGTATTTTTTTTATGAATCTAACTCTTGTCTATTTTACAGTATAAAAACACAAAATGGATAGACAACCCAATATTTTAAGAGACCTACCCGGAGACATGATTGATGAAATCTTGTCTAGAGTCGGTCAGAATTCCTCGGCACAACTATTTAAGGCGAGATCAGTTTGTAAGACATTCGAAGAACGTTCCAAGAATGTCTTGGTTTATAAGAGACTTTCGTTTGAAAGATGGGGGATATCACATTGGGAAACCCATAAGTTACGATGTGTTTACTTTGACGCATATATTGCGGGGAACCCAAATGCTATTTTACGCAACGGGTTAAGAAATTATTTTGACTCAATATATCCGAATATTGGACTTCGTGATTTAGAAAAAGCGGCTAACATGTAACATAAAGAAGCATGTTATGCTTACGGATTAGTAATGTTCGCTTCTCACTAAAGTGAGAACAAGAACATCGGGCTACAACTATTAAACAAAACGTTTCCACAAGTGACGGAGTCGGTAATTGGGGTAAGAAATGAGGTTTTTAGATTGTTACGGGACTGTTGGACATTACGTAACCCTCGTCCCTTTGACGACGTTACAATACGCTGTCTTATCAACGGCCATAACGGTTATGTTCCACAAGACCAAGGATGGGAAGTAGTCCTAGTAAAACCAGAATGCATGACTTGTTTCTGGACGTATGAATTACGTGTCTTTATTGCCTTTGCTGAACGACTTGTGTACTAGCTAGAATTATCTTCACAACTATCTTGTATCAAAGTTATTGTGTGCTATATTTCATGCTTCATGTAAAATAAGCGGTATTGTAAGTTTGTAAAATATTGTATAAAAGTTTGAACGCGAAATATTATTATAATCAGTTTTTCATATAGAATTGTAGTAGTTGAATTGTATATTAGCTACTAAGTATGAACTTAACGGGTAGGTACTACCCGAATTTAAACTTATAAAACGTTAATATGAAGAAAAAGCTTTTATAAATGAGTTCATATTATGCTACGAAATACTATTAACTACTCTTAATATTCTGTATGATTAACTTGTTCCATTTAACTATTTTGAAGGAAATGGCACCGACTACTCGACACACCGTGAATATGAATGAAGAGGAATTCCGTACTTTTCTAGCTTCAAACATAGTCGCAGTACAGGCTGCGCTACATACCAACAATAACCTTGGATCTAGCAGTATAGGAAATCGTGTAGGATGCACCTACAAAGAATTCACTGCCTGCAAACCTTTGGAATTTGATGGAACCGAAGGACCGATCAGATTGAAACGGTGGACCGAGAAGGTTGAATCGGTGTTTGCCATAAGTAAGTGTACTGAAGAGGACAAAGTGAAGTACGCTACGCATACCTTCACAGGTTCTGCGTTAACATGGTGGAATACCTATCTAGAGCAAGTGGGACAAGACGATGCGTACGCACTACCGTGGTCAGCATTCAAGCACTTGATGAATGAGAAGTACCGTCCCAGAACCGAGGTCAATAAGCTCAAGACAGAACTTAGAGGGTTACGAACCCAAGGATTTGATATTACCACGTACGAAAGATGATTCACAGAATTGTGCCTATTGTGTCCGGGAGCATTCGAAGATGAGGAAGAGAAGATTGACGCGTTTGTGAAAGGATTACCGGAAAGAATCCAAGAAGATATAAGTTCACACGAGCCCGCCTCTATACAGCAGGCATGTAGAATGGCTCACAAACTAGTGAACCAGATTGAAGAAAGAATTAAAGAACAGACTGCTGAAGAGGCCAATGTGAAGCAAGTCAAAAGAAAGTGGGAGGAAAACGGTGATAAGAATCACCAATACAACAACAACAGCAATTACAACAATAATCGCAACAATTATGCCAACAATCGCAACATCAATTGCAACTACAACAAACGGCCCAACAACAACAACAACAACAACAACAACAACAACAACAACAACAACAACAGCAACTACAACAATCATCCCAACAACAATAATAACCGCAACAACAACAACAATCAGAAGCAGCTATGCCAAAGGTGTGAAAAGTATCACTCGGGGTTCTGCATCAAATTTTGCAACAAGTGTAAAATAAATGGTCATAGTGCGGTGAAGTGTGAGGTCTACGGACCAGGGGTTAATAGAACGAAAGGAACAAATGGTGTCGGAACGAGTAATGGCGGAGCAAGTAGTGTCGGAGAAAGTTATGCCAATGTAGTTTGTTATAAATGTGGAAAACCGGGCCACATTATTAGAAATTGCCCGAACCAGGAGAACACGAATGGACAAGGCCGAGGAAGAGTTTTCAATATTAATGCGGCAGAGGCACAGGAAGACCCGGAGCTTGTTACGGGTACGTTTCTTATTGACAATAAATCTGCTTACGTCTTATTTGATTCGGGTGCGAATAGAAGCTATATGAGTAGAGATTTTTGTGCTAAATTAAGTTCTCCATTGACGCCTTTGGATAGTAAATTTTTACTCGAATTAGCAAATGGTAAATTAATTTCAGCAGATAATATATGTCGGAATCGAGAAATTAAACTGGTTAGCGAAACATTTAAGATTGATTTGATACCAGTAGAGTTAGGGAGTTTTGATGTGATAATCGGTATGGACTGGTTGAAAGAAGTGAAAGCAGAGATCGTCTGTTACAAAAATGCAATTCGCATTATACGAGAAAAAGGAAAACCCTTAATGGTGTACGGAGAAAAGGGCAACACGAAGCTACATCTTATTAGTAATTTGAAGGCACAAAAACTAATAAGAAAAGGTTGCTATGCTGTACTAGCACACGTCGAGAAAGTACAAACTGAAGAAAAGAGCATCAATGATGTTCCCATTGCAAAAGAATTTCCCGATGTATTTCCGAAAGAATTACCGGGATTACCCCCACATCGATCCGTTGAATTTCAAATAGATCTTGTACCAGGAGCTGCACCAATAGCTCGTGCTCCTTACAGACTCGCACCCAGCGAGATGAAAGAACTGCAAAGCCAATTACAAGAACTTTTAAAGCGTGGTTTAATTCGACCAAGCACATCACCGTGGGGAGCTCCTGTTTTGTTTGTCAAGAAGAAAGATGGTACATTCAGGTTGTGTATCGACTACTGAGAGTTGAACAAACTTACCATCAAGAACTGCTATCCACTACCGAGAATCGATGACTTCTTTGATCAACTACAAGGCTCGTCTGTTTATTCAAAGATTGACTTACGTTCCGGGTATCATCAAATGCGGGTGAAAGAAGATGATATTCCAAAGACTACTTTCAGAACACGTTACGGTCATTACGAGTTTATGGTCATGCCGTTTGGTTTAAATAATGCACTAGCTATGTTCATGGACCTTATGAACCGAGTGTGTGGACCATACCTTGACAAGTTTGTCATTGTTTTCATTGATGACATACTTATTTACTCAAAGAATGACCAAGAACACGGTGAACATTTGAGAAAGGTGTTAGAAGTATTGAGGAAGGAAGAATTGTACGCTAAGTTTTCAAAGTGTGCATTTTTGTTGGAAGAAGTTCAATTCCTCGGTCACATAGTGAACAAAAAAGGTATTAAGGTGGATCCGGCGAAGATAGAAACTGTTGAAAAGTAGGAAACCCCGAAAACTCCGAAACACATACGCCAGTTTTTAGGACTAGCTGGTTACTACAGAAGGTTCATCCAAGACTTTTCCAGAATAGCAAAACCCTTGACTGCATTAACGCATAAAGGGAAGAAATTTGAATGGATAGATGAACAAGAGAAAGCGTTTCAGTTATGGAAGAAAAAGCTAACTACGGCACCTATATTGTCATTGCCTGAAGGGAATGATGATTTTGTGATTTATTGTGACGCATCAAAGCAAGGTCTCGGTTGTGTATTAATGCAACGAATGAAGGTGATTGCTTATGCGTCTAGACAATTGAAGATTCACGAACAAAATTATACGACGCATGATTTGGAATTAGGCGCGGTTGTTTTTGCATTAAAGACTTGGAGACACTACTTATATGGGGTCAAAAGTATTATATATACCGACCACAAAAGTCTTCAACACATATTTAATAAGAAACAACTGAATATGAGGCAGCGTAGGTGGATTGAATTATTGAATGATTACGACTTTGAGATTCGTTACCACCCGGGGAAGGCAAATGTGGTAGCCAATGCCTTGAGCAGGAAGGACAGAGAACCCATTCGAGTAAAATCTATGAATATAATGATTCATAATAACCTTACTACTCAAATAAAGGAGGCGCAACAAGGAGTTTTAAAAGAGGGAAATTTAAAGGATGAAATACCCAAAGGATCGGAGAAACATCTTAATATTCGGGAAGACGGAACCCGGTATATGGCTGAAAGGATTTGGGTACCAAAATTTGGAGATATGAGAGAAATGGTACTTAGAGAAGCTCATAAAACCAGATACTCAATACATCCTGGAACGGGGAAGATGTACAAGGATCTCAAGAAACATTTTTGGTGGCCGGGTATGAAAGCCGATGTTGCTAAATACGTAGGAGAATGTTTGACGTGTTCTAAGGTCAAAGCTGAGCATCAGAAACCATCAGGTCTACTTCAACAACCCGAAATCCCAGAATGGAAATGGGAAAACATTACCATGGATTTCATCACTAAATTGCCAAGGACTGCAAGTGGTTTTGATACTATTTGGGTAATAGTTGATCGTCTCACCAAATCAGCACACTTCCTGCCAATAAGAGAAGATGACAAGATGGAGAAGTTAGCACGACTGTATTTGAAGGAAGTCGTCTCCAGACATGGAATACCAATCTCTATTATCTCTGATAGGGATGGCAGATTTATTTCAAGATTCTGGCAGACATTACAGCAAGCATTAGGAACTCGTCTAGACATGAGTACTGCCTATCATCCACAAACTGATGGGCAGAGCGAAAGGACGATACAAACGCTTGAAGACATGCTACGAGCATGTGTTATTGATTTCGGAAATAGTTGGGATCGACATCTACCGTTAGCAGAATTTTCCTACAACAACAGCTACCATTCAAGCATTGAGATGGCGCCGTTTGAAGCACTTTATGGTAGAAAGTGCAGGTCTCCGATTTGTTGGAGTGAAGTGGGGGATAGACAGATTACGGGACCGGAGATTATACAAGAAACTACCGAGAAGATCATCCAAATTCAACAACGGTTGAAAACCGCCCAAAGTCGACAAAAGAGCTACGCTGACATTAAAAGAAAAGATATAGAATTTGAAATTGGAGAGATGGTCATGCTTAAAGTTGCACCTTGGAAAGGCGTTGTTCGATTTGGTAAACGAGGGAAATTAAATCCAAGGTATATTGGACCATTCAAGATTATTGATCGTGTCGGACCAGTAGCTTACCGACTTGAATTACCTCAACAACTCGCGGCTGTACATAACACTTTCCACGTCTCGAATTTGAAGAAATGTTTTGCTAAAGAAGATCTCACTATTCCGTTAGATGAAATCCAAATCAACGAAAAACTTCAATTCATCGAAGAACCCGTCGAAATAATGGATCGTGAGGTTAAAAGACTTAAGCAAAACAAGATACCAATTGTTAAGGTTCGATGGAATGCTCGTAGAGGACCCGAGTTCACCTGGGAGCATGAAGATCAGATGAAGAAGAAATACCCGCATCTATTTCCAGAAGATTCGTTAACACCTTCAACAGCTTAAAATTTCGGGACGCAATTTATTTAACGGGTAGGTACTGTAGTGACCCAAACTTTTCCATGTTTATATATATTAATTGAGATTGATATTTACATGATTAAATGTTTCCAACATGTTAAGCAATCAAACTTGTTAAGACTTGATTAATTGAAATATGTTTCATATAGACAATTGACCACCCAAGTTGACCGGTGATTCACGAACGTTAAAACTTGTAAAAACTATACGATGACATATATATGGTTATATATATAGTTAACATGTTTTTATTATAAGTATGTATCTCATTCGGTATTTTAACAATGAGTTATATACATAAAAATGAGACTATTAATTTAAGAAACTCGAAAACGATATATATAACGATTATCGTTATAACAACGTCTTACTAGGTACATATGAATCATATTAAGATATTGATACACTTGGTTAATTATGTTAAATTATAAGTAAATATATTATTAAGTGTATTAACAATGAAATACATATGTAAAAATAAGACTACTAACTTAATGATTTCGAAACGAGACATATATGTAACGATTATCGTTGTAATGACATTTAACTGTATATACATCATACTAAGATATATTATATATCATAATATCATGATAATATAATAATTTAACATCTCATTTGTTATAATAAACAATGGGTTAACAACATTCAACAAGATCGTTAACCTAAAGGTTTCAAAACAACATTTACATGTAACGACTAACGATGACTTAACGACTCAGTTAAAATGTATATACATGTAGTGTTTTAATATGTATTCATACACTTTTGAAAGACTTCAAGACACTTATCAAAATACTTCTACTTAACAAAAATGCTTACAATTACATCCTCGTTCAGTTTCATCAACAATTCTACTCGTATGCACCCGTATTCATACTCGTACAATACACAGCTTTTAGATGTATGTACTATTGGTATATACACTCCAATGATCAGCTCTTAGCAGCCCATGTGAGTCACCTAACACATGTGGGAACCATCATTTGGCAACTAGCATGAAATATCTCATAAAATTACAAAAATATGAGTAATCATTCATGACTTATTTACATGAAAACAAAATTACATATCCTTTATATCTAATCCATACACCAACGACCAAAAACACCTACAAACACTTTCATTCTTCAATTTTCTTCATCTAATTGATCTCTCTCAAGTTCTATCTTCAAGTTCTAAGTGTTCTTCATATATTTTACAAGTTCTAGTTACATAAAATCAAGAATACTTTCAAGTTTGCTAGCTCACTTCCAATCTTGTAAGGTGATTATCCAACCTCAAGAAATCTTTGTTTCTTATAGTAGGTTATCATTCTAATACAAGGTAATAATCATATTCAAACTTTGGTTCAATTTCTATAACTATAACAATCTTATTTCAAGTGATGATCTTACTTGAACTTGTTTTCGTGTCATGATTCTGCTTCAAGAACTTCGAGCCATCCAAGGAACCGTTGAAGCTAGATCCATTTTTCTCTTTTCCAGTAGGTTTATCCAAGGAACTTGAGGTAGTAATGATGTTCATAACATCATTCGATTCATACATATAAAGCTATCTTATTCGAAGGTTTAAACTTGTAATCACTAGAACATAGTTTAGTTAATTCTAAACTTGTTCGCAAACAAAAGTTAATCCTTCTAAATTGACTTTTAAAATCAACTAAACACATGTTCTATATCTATATGATATGCTAACTTAATGATTTAAAACCTGGAAACACGAAAAACACCGTAAAACCGGATTTACGCCGTCGTAGTAACACCGCGGGCTGTTTTGGGTTAGTTAATTAAAAACTATGATAAACTTTGATTTAAAAGTTGTTATTCTGAGAAAATGATTTTTATTATGAACATGAAACTATATCCAAAACTTATTGTTAAACTCAAAGTGGAAGTATGTTTTCTAAAATGGTCATCTAGACGTCGTTCTTTCGACTTAAATGACTACCTTTACAAAAATGACTTGTAACTTATTTTTTTGATTATAAACCTATACTTTTTCTGTTTAGATTCATAAAATAGAGTTCAATATGAAACCATAGCAATTTGATTCACTCAAAACGGATTTAAAATGAAGAAGTTATGGGTAAAACAAGATTGGATAATTTTTCTCATTTTAGCTACGTGAAAATTGGTAACAAATCTATTCCAACCATAACTTAATCAACTTGTATTGTATATTATGTATTCTTGAGATACCATAGACACGTATACAATGTTTCAACCTATCATGTCGACACATCTATATATATTTCGGAACAACCATAGACACTCTATATGTGAATGTTGGAGTTAACTATACAGGGTTGAGGTTAATTCCAAAATATATATAGTTTGAGTTGTGATCAATACTGAGATACGTATATACTGGGTCGTGGATTGATTCAAGATAATATTTATCGATTTATTTCTATACATCTAACTGTGGACAACTAGTTGTAGGTTACTAACGAGGACAGCTGACTTAATAAACTTAAAACATCAAAATATATTAAAAGTGTTGTAAATATATTTTAAACATACTTTGATATATATGTATATATTGTTATAGGTTCGTGAATCAACCAGTGACCAAGTCTTACTTCCCGACGAAGTAAAAATCTGTGAAAGTGAGTTATAGTCCCACTTTTAAAATCTAATATTTTTGGGATGAGAATACATGTAGGTTTTATAAATGATTTACAAAATAGACACAAGTACGTGAAACTACATTCTATGGTTGAATTATCGAAATCGAATATGTCCCTTTTTATTAAGTCTGGTAATCTAAGAATTAGGGAACAGACACCCTAATTGACACGAATCCTAAAGATAGATCTATTGGGCCTAACAAACCCCATCCAAAGTACCGGATGCTTTAGTACTTCGAAATTTATATCATATCCGAAGGGTGTCCCGGAATGATGGGGATATTCTTATATATGCATCTTGTTAATGTCGGTTACCAGGTGTTCACCATATGAATGATTTTTATCTCTATGTATGGGATGTGTATTGAAATATGAAATCTTGTGGTCTATTATTATGATTTGATATATATAGGTTAAACCTATAACTCACCAACATTTTTGTTGACGTTTTAAGCATGTTTATTCTCAGGTGATTATTAAGAGCTTCCGCTGTCGCATACTTAAATAAGGACGAGATTTGGAGTCCATGCTTGTATGATATTGTGTAAAAACTGCATTCAAGAAACTTATTTTGTTGTAACATATTTATATTGTAAACCATTATGTAATGGTCGTGTGTAAACAGGATATTTTAGATTATCGGTATTTGATAATCTACGTAAAGTTTTTTTTAAAAACCTTTATCTATGAAATAAAGGTTATGGTTTGTTTTAAAAATGAATGCAGTCTTTGAAAAACGTCTCATATAGAGGTCAAAACCTCGCAACGAAATCAATTAATATGGAACGTTTTTAATCAATAAGAACGGGACATTTCACATATTAGTCTCGAGCATTAGGATTGTGGTACACTATGACTTGACCAAAAATTGTTAGACAAATATTGACCAACATATAAATATATATAATTAATATAGGTTCGTGAATCCGAGGCCAACCTTGCACTTGTTAAATGACGTTATATGTATTTTTACTACGAAATACAGTATGGTGAGTTTCATTTGCTCACTTTTTAATTGCTTTTGCAATATATATATTTTTGAGCTGAGAATACATGCGCTGTTTTATAAATATTTTACGAAATAGGCACAAGTACTAAAACTAATTCTATGTGGTTTTAAACTGTTGGGTTTTAACAAGTTTCATAATACTTAGAACATTTTAAGAAACAAACTAAAGCAGAAGCATGTAAGTATTACCATTTGGAACTTGTAAACCTTTAACCAATTAAAGTTAAAACCCAATTAGGATCAAGTTATGAAATATACTTACAAACTACAAGCAAGTAAAGAGTTTATACCTTCTCCTAGCTAGGTAGTAAGTGATGAAGATGATGATGATGAATGGAGCTTCAAAAGTATGAAACCTCAAGTTGTTATACCCCAAACTTTGCACCAACACCTTGTACTTTGGTTAGGATTTTTAACACTTGAATTAGACTTGCAAAAACCAAATTTATGAACCCCTTTGAGCACCCAATAGCCCACGGCAGCAGCAGCAGATTTTTGAAGGTTTTTGTGCAGTTTTTTGCAAGTATTAGATGTGTGTTTGCATGTGGTGGTGGTCTCCAACAATTCCCTTGGTTATATGCATTTAGAATACAAGTAACCAAGTAAAAGCAAGTCAAAATGGCATGCTTGTGAAGACTCCCATGCCACTTCCATATAAGTAATTAAAATAAGTTTTATAAAAGATTAATCTTTTATAAAACTATTTCATAATACTTACATTCTTTAATTTATATAAACATTATATATATAAAACTAATTTATATAAAATGTAATATAAATTAACTAATTATTTAACCTATAAATAATTAAATCCATATTATATAAATTATTCCATAATTTATATAAATACACATCAAGTAATATTTAAGAAAACCATTTTTCTTATAGTTCAAGTGTCGCGTATTTGATCAATGAACCAATCGTTAAAATCAAATACAAATAAGGTGTCAGTAAGTTTGTTATTGGGTATGACCCGACTTGGATCAAAACATATTAGCCACGTTAATTTAATATGTCTCTCGGGCATACGAAATACTTTTAATATCCCACTTGCACGAGAAACATAAGAAATTAATGCAAGTGATGGATACAGCCTAACACACCGTCCATCACCCCTAATATGTTATGACTTTGTGCCATTCAATAACATCATCCCTTTCGAGTTCCCATCTCGAATATGATCAGGTGAATCTTTTATTATTTCCTTTCGTCCTAGATGTCATGTTAAATCCAGGAGATACAGAGTGATCACTCTCTTATAGATTTAACTTTTCAGGCCTTAGACATCTGACTCTCAACGAATAAGAGGGACAAATTCCATCTTGACTACATACGTCCTAGATATACACTTTGTAGTATACCTGAGTTCTTCCTTATGTACTACCATATTTCAGAATAGCGAAGGAAAGAATCAAGGCACAATACTTGGTGAATATCCGAACCCAATATGTATCTCAGGTCAGAGGATACAATGATATTCTCCTTTACTCAAGATTACATGTGATCAACCACAAAGGCTCTATACAGTAATTCTTGAGAGCGGGTCTTCCAATATTTGTGTCCCACAAATATCTATGAACCTTGGTCGCAACCTTGCCCCACATTCACCATTTGAATGCTAACCAATCCAAGTTCATAATAGTCTAGACCTCACACTTGTTCCCACAAATGTGATCGACTACGGAAATTTTGAATAATTGCTTATTCATGGATGAAATATGCAAAATAGGAACATAACTCAAATAAATTAACGCCATAGTTATATTAATGAGTTTGAATAATTTCGTTCCGATACAATACATAAAATAGATCATATCCAATCACTAGAATATTGAAGCCCTAACGCACAAACATGTCCCTCATGTTTTGGCCCATGTAAGAGCTTCGTGAGTGGATCCGCAACATTATGATCTGTATGAACTTTGTGAATACATATCTTACCTTTTTCAACTTCATCCCTTATGTAGTTGAATCTCCGCTCAATGTGACGAGTCTTTTGATGGGCACGAGGTTCCTTGATTTGAGCAATCGCACCCTCGTTGTCACAAAAGATCTCAAGTGGGTCCTGAATAGAAGGGACCACTCCTAAGTGGTCGATGAATTTCTTCATCCATGCAGCTTCCTGTGCTGCCAATGAGGCGGCAATGTACTCCGACTCTGTAGTGGATAACGCAACAACTTCCTGTTTCGAACTCTTCCAAGAGACCGCACCTCCATTTAATGTAAATACATAACCGGATTGTGATCGAGAATCATCTCGATCAGTTTGGAAGCTCGCGTCCACGTAACCTTTTACAGCGAGTTCCTCCTCACCAGACCCATATATTAGAAACATATCCTTAGTCCTCCTAAGGTATTTCAATATGCTTTTAACAGCAATCCAATGACTGTTTCTTGGGTTGTTCTGGTATCTACTTGTCAAGCTTAGAGCGCATGACACATCCGGTCTAGTACATATCATTGCATACATGATAGACCCAATAGCATATGCGTATGGGACTTTCTTCATTCTCTCTTGTTCATCTTTCGTGGCAGGACACTGAGATGAACTGAGAACGGTTCCCTTTTGAATAGGTATCAAACCTCTCTTAGAGTTTTCCATCTTGAACCTTTTCAAGATTTTATCAATGTATGTACTTTGACTTAAACCTTTCAATCTCTTGGATCTATTTCTATAGATCCCTATCCCCAATATGTATTGTGCATCTCCAAGATCCTTAATGGAGAAGCAACTCTTTAGCCAAGTTTTGACTCCTTGCATTGTGGTAATATCATTCCCAAATAATAATATATCATCCACATATAGTACAAGGAATATGATAGTGCTCCCACTAGCTTTCTTATATACACAAGCTTCATCACCATTTTTAATGAAGCCAAATTTCTCGGCTTCCTCATTAAAACGATGATTCCACATTCTAGATGCTTGTTTCAATCCGTAGATTGACTTCTTTAACTTGCATACCTTTTTAGGATATTTCGGATCAACAAAACCTTCAGGCTGAACCATATAGACATCTTCCATAAGATATCCATTTAGGAAAGCGGTTTTGACATCCATTTGCCATATTTCATAGTCGTAGTGAGCAGCAATGGCAAATAATATTCTAATAGACTTTAGCATTGCCACTGGAGAGAAAGTTTCATCATAATCAACCCCTTGAGTTTGAGTGAAACCTTTTGCTACAAGTCTAGCTTTATATATATCGAAGTTTCAATGTATGTCGGTTTTCTTCTTGAAAAGCCATTTGCAATCAACTAGCTTAGAGCTAGGAGGTTGCTCAACAAGTTCCCACACTTGGTTTTCATACATGGATTGCATCTCGGCGTTCATGGCATCCTGCCATTTGTCTTTATCAATCCTTGATAAAGCATCTTCGTAGTTTGTCGGTTCATCCAAATCAACCGTATAGCAACCATCCACGAGAAACCCATATCTCTCGGGAGGATTACTAATCCTACTAGATCTTCGAACGTCTTGTATACCTTGATCATTTTCAACATCCTCATGTTGAGTACTAGTGCCAACCAATTGTGTATCATCGGCTTGATCTTGTACCTCTATAAGATCTATCTTCCTTTCACCATCACCTTCCATAAGGAACTTGGTTTCTAGGAATTCCGCTTTCCGAGCAATAAATACCGTTTGCTCGGATGGATCATAGAAGTAATATCCCATGTCATCTTTGGGATATCCTATGAAAATACACTTTGTGGATCGAGCATGTAGCTTATTTGCTACATAACGCTTAGGATAAGCTTCACATCCCCATACTTTCAAGTATGAAAGAGAAGGAGGTTTTCCAAACCACATCTCATGAGGAGTTCGTTCCACTTTCTTGGTTGGGGCCATATTTAAAATACGAGCCGCGGAGCTTAGACAATAACCCCAAAATGATAGAGGCAACGAGCTTCTTGCCATCATAGATCGAACCATATCCATTAGGGTTCGGTTCCTCCTTTCGGAAACTCCATTAAGTTGGGGTGTTCCGGGTGGAGTAAGTTGTGAGATAATCCCACAACTCCTATGTAACATCCCGCCTTTTTCCGTCAACTTTTCCGTTTAACTATTTAAGTTCCGTTAGATGTTTATAACACATCTCGTTAATATGCGTTTGAATTATCTTGTTAGGTAATTTCCGCACCCGATTTAAGTTGAGGGACCAATCTTGCCAAATGTTAAAACTTGTGACTAGGTCAAAGAGTCAAACTCTCATTCTATCCATTCATTCATCTCTTCCAATTTCTTAATACTCCAACTTTTCCTCTCAACTTCAAGAACAAAGATTCATCATCCAAAACCGAGCTAGTGATCTTCTTGCCAAACAAAATACATATTTGAACTCCTCGTGATCTCCTCTTCGTTTCCATACCGATTTCATCAATTTTGGGTAACTTTCTAAAATCACTAATTCTTGTGTTCTTGAGATTTTTAAGTTATAAGGTTGTTAATTAGTGTCTATGGCTCGAGTCTAGTTTGGTTATATGATTTGTATGCTCGTTTTTGATATTTTGATGTAACTAGTTCATATTGAAAGAATGCTTGCTTAATCTTGAGTTTTAGGTGTTCATATGTTGTTGAATGATGAAAGTTCATGTTTTAATTGTGTTCCTAACATCACTAGCTTCAAATTGGTATGTAGGTTGACATGGATTAGTTTCATATGCAAGATTGTTGAATTTGTGATTTTGGATTAGGGTTTGATGAGCTTTACATGAACTTTTGATGCGTCAAATGCTATGAGATATTGTTGTTAAGTGTTTTGTTGCAATGTGTGTTTGATTACCTTCGAAACGGCATATCATTCATGTAAATTGGTTGCCCGAATCATAAAATGCGTTTTTGGAACTTGAACTTTGATTATGAACGTTTAATTACGGTTTTTGTTTGTCATAAGTGCAAGCTTGATTGATGATATGTGTTTAGTTGCATTCCTTGTCAAAATACCTTTCCAACGATGTATGATAGGCGTTATAAGCGTTTGCGGGTCAAGAATTGTGTTAGAATTGGTTTTGGTTCGTGCACATTTAAAAAGCAGAAAAATAGCTGAAGCAGCAGGGTGGCGCGGCGCGCCCCTACCCCGCGCGGCGCGCCAATGGCCTGGCCAGAATTCTGTCCAAATTGGTCAATTTTCGAATAATGTTTGGCATGCTACGCACCTCCGATTAACATGTAACTTGGCCAACATGCTCATATATGATTTCTAAGATTAGAAAAATAGTTCGGAACCCGACCCGAACGTGTTGACTTTCGTTGACTTTGACCGACCAAAGTTTGACTTTTTGTCAAACTTAACCAAATGATTATGCAACCTTCCTAACTTATTTGTATACTTGTATCTTGCATGAAACTTGGCAATTTGATTTCACATGCTAAATAATCGAGTCGTAACGAGCCATAGGACTAATTGAACATCTTTGACCTATCGTGTTTACCGTTATTGATACAACCTATTGTTTAGGTCAAGACTAGCATTGTTCTTTGCACACGTTTACTTGTTGAAGTACTTTACTACTCGTGCACTCAAGGTGAGATCATAGTCCCACTTTTACTCTTTTTGAACTTATATTTGGGATGAGAAAACATAAACGATTCTTTTGAACTAAGTGAACACAAGTACAGGAAAACAAACATTCTACATACGAGTTTAGAACAAAATCCTCAATTCGATTATCATTAGTTACACTTGCCGGGTGTAAGCGAGAACTTATGTTGTATGGATCCATATGGGTTTGACAAACCCTCATTCAAACGGTTCGCTACCGTTTACGAATGAAATATATTTTCGAGAAACAGTGTATGTTCTAGCACTAAGTGATGGGGTTCAATGGAAGGAAACGTTAAGCATTGATAATTGGGTGCTCGTGAAACAAACTTTTGGAATGTATTACTATTATTTCATTGATGCAAATCTTGTGGTTCACTTGTACTTACTTACTTAAACCTATGATTTCACCAACGTTTTCGTTGACAGATTTCTATGTTTTTCTCAGGTCCTTGAACGATACATGATACATGCTTCCGCTCATTATTTGATACTTGCATTGGATGTCGAGTATATGTGCATTTCATGGAGCGTCTTTTGACTTTACTTTAAACCGTGTCGCCTAGATTTCATTCGTATTATAACGTTGTAACTTAACTATTGGTTGAACAATTCTTGTAAACTTTGGGAACAATCTTTATTTTGAAATGAAGGCGACATATCTTTTGGTCAAACGTTGTTTTAAAGACTTATGACCACGTAACGGGACCTAAGTAGACGGCGCCGTCAATGACGATTTGGTCGGGTCGCTACAGATGGTATCAGAGCGTTGGTTGTAGGGATTTAGAGTTCATTAGTGTCAACCCCGAGTCATAGGGTACATTGGTGAGTCTAGACTACAACCGGCATATAGACTTGAAGTAGGAATTACTTGACTACTTGTGCATTTATACTCGAACGTTTCTACTCATATCTACTCTTAGTTCATCTTAATCTCACGTTGTTTAATTTGATTGACACGCCACCTTGACTATATGAAATGATGTCGAATGCACATATGAATCAGGGTAATATAATTTCCGGGATTATATTACGGTGACTCGTATGAACGTTCCGACATTATGACATAAAGAATTTAAGGCGAGTCGAAAAAAAAAAAAAAAAAAAAAAAAAAAAAAAAAAAAAAAAAAAAAAAAAAAAACAACTTCTCTTTATCTTTATTCTATATCACGGTTAGTATTATTGAGAATACTAATCAATGATATTCTTGTGTCTTGAAGGAACAATGGCTCCTCGTCGTGTACGCCGCAATGAAACTCCCGAACAAGCTCTCGAACGGATGATAGCTACCGCCGTAGATGCGGCCATGGCCGGTCACTCATCCAACAACAATAATAATAACAACCACAACAACAACAACAACAACAACAACAATGGAGCCGGAAACTCAAACGAGGGATGCTCCTATAAAGCTTTCATGGGGTGCAAACCTCACACTTTTGATGGAACCGGGGGACCGGTCGTGCTCACCCGATGGTTTGAGCAAACGGAAGCCGTCTTTAGCATAAGCGGTTGTCGGGACCAAGACAAGGTCAAATACTCCACTCACACTTTCTCCGGAATTGCTCTAACATGGTGGAACACCTATGTTCAATCGGTGGGTACCGATGAAGCTCATGCCCTCTCTTGGGCCGACCTAAAGGAAAAGATGATTGTTGAATATTTTCCGCGCGAAGAAACCCGAAAGCTTGAGGAAGAACTAAGAGCTTTGAAAGCGGTCGGAAACGACCTTAAAGCTTATAATCAACGCTTCGCCGAACTATCCTTGATGTGTCCTAATCTTGTTAACCCCGAATCTCAAAGGATTGAGCTCTACATGCTCGGTCTTCCAAAAAGCATCAAACAAGGGGTGATGTCATCCAAACCCACTACTCATCAAGCCGCTATGAACATGGCTCGCCAACTAATTGAAACGGTTGACGAAATCGTAGTTCCGGCACCTAAGGCCGAGGATAAATCGGGCGGCAACAAAAGAAAGTGGGAACCCTCCCAATCAAGCAACAACAACTTTGCTAAGAAGCCTTACACCTCCGACGGCAAGAAAGGTTATGCCGGGAACCTACCTCTTTGCAACAAATGCAACAAACATCACTTTGGCGAATGTAGTAAGATAATTTGCCACCGGTGCCAAGGAGTTGGTCATAAGGCCAACGATTGTAAAAGTGCCACTCCCGTCGCTCGAAAGTGGCCCAATGCACCAAAGACGGGCACTTGTTACGAATGTGGCCAAACGGGTCATTATAGAAATGCATGCCCGAAAAGGAAAGATAACACCAATACGCGCGGCCGAGCTTTCAACATCAACACCGAGGAAGCCCGGGATGACACTGAACTAGTCACGGGTACGTTTCTTCTCAACAATTCTTATGTCTCTTGCTTATTCGATTCGGGTGCCGATAAATGCTTTGTATCCAAGACTTTGACTCATTCTTTTAGCACTCCACCTCTTCCATTAGATACCACTTATACCATTGAAGTAGCTAATGGAAAACTATTAAGTGCCGACACATATTACCGGGGGTGTACGTTAAACATTTTGGGTAAGGAATTTGAAATTGACTTGATACCCATGGAACTAGGAAGCTTTGATGTAATAATCGGTATGAATTGGTTAGTCAAAACGAAATCTCACATTCTTTGTGATCTTAACGCAATCCGAATTCCTATCGAGAATGGTGAACCTTTGATTGTTTATGGCGATAAGAGTTGCACCAGACTCAACCTCGTTTCGTGCCTTAAAGTTAGAAAACTACTTCGTAAGGGTTGTTTTGCGATCCTTGCCCACGTTAAGAAAGTCGAGTCCGATGAGAAGCACATCGATGATGTGCCAATTGTTAGTGACTATTCCGATGTATTTCCCGATGAATTGCCGGGTCTTCCGCCTCATCGACCGGTTGAGTTCCAAATCGATCTTATTCCGGGAGCCGCACCCGTAGCGCGTGCACCATATAGACTCGCTCCATCTGAAATGCAAGAATTGCAAAGTCAAATCCAAGAACTACTTGATCGTGGTTTTATCCAACCTAGCCATTCACCTTGGGGCGCTCCGATTTTGTTTGTTAAAAAGAAAGACGGATCCCTACGAATGTGCATTGATTATCGCGAACTAAATAAATTGACGGTTAAGAACCGATATCCTCTTCCTCGCATCGATGACCTCTTTGATCAACTACAAGGGTCTTGTGTATATTCGAAAATCGATCTCCGCTCGGGTTATCATCAATTGAGGGTTAAGGGGGAAGATGTCTCCAAAACCGCTTTCCGAACTCGTTATGGTAGTTATGAATTCCTTGTCATGCCATTTGGTCTCACTAACGCACCGGCGGTGTTCATGGATCTTATGAACCGTGTGTGCAAACCGTATCTCGATAAATTCGTTATTGTGTTCATCGATGACATATTGATCTATTCTAAAAATGAAGAAGAGCACGAACAACATCTCCGACTTGTGCTTGAACTTTTAAGACAAGAACAACTCTATGCCAAATTCTCCAAGTGTGAATTTTGGTTAAAGGAAGTTCAATTTCTTGGTCATGTTGTAAGTGACCAAGGTATTAAAGTCGATCCATCGAAAATCGAAGCCATTAGCAAATGGGAGACTCCTACTACTCCTACTCACATTCGTCAATTTTTGGGTCTCGCCGGGTACTATCGTAGATTCATCGAAAATTTCTCTTTGGTTGCACGTCCTCTAACCGCCTTGACTCACAAGGGAAAGAAATTCATTTGGGCGACCGAACATGAATCCGCATTCCAAATCTTGAAAACGAAGCTAACCACTGCTCCTATCTTGTCACTTCCCGAAGGCAATGATGACTTTGTTGTATATTGCGATGCCTCAAAACATGGTTTTGGGTGTGTATTGATGCAACGAACGAAAGTCATTGCTTATGCTTCTCGACAACTTAAAATTCATGAACGAAACTATACGACACATGATCTCGAACTCGGAGCCGTTGTCTTTGCACTTAAAATGTGGAGACACTATCTTTATGGAACCAAGAGTACTATCTTTACCGACCACAAAAGTCTCCAACACATTTTCGATCAAAAGCAACTAAACATGAGACAACGACGGTGGATTGAAACCTTAAACGATTACGATTGCGAGCTTCGTTACCATCCCGGGAAGGCAAATGTAGTAGCCGATGCCTTAAGTCGAAAAGAAAGAGTGGTGCCTCTCCGTGTCCGAGCTTTAAACATCACCATTCACACCAACCTTAATAGCCAAATTCGGGTAGCCCAAGATGAGGCTCTTAAGGATGAAAACATCTCTCTCGAACACTTGAACGTCCTCACCTCTCGATTCGAAGTTAAAGAAACCGGACTCCGATATTTCGCCGGAAGAATTTGGGTGCCTAGTTATGGGGACCTACGAAGCCTTATTTTAGATGAAGCCCATAAGTCACGATACTCGATTCACCCCGGTGCCAATAAGATGTACCACGACCTTAAACAGCTATATTGGTGGCCGAATATCAAAAGGGAAGTAGCTACTTATGTTTCCAAGTGTTTGACATGTTCCAAAGTCAAAGCCGAACACCAAAGACCGTCCGGACTACTTCGACAACCCGAGATCCCGCAATGGAAGTGGGAAGGGATAACGATGGACTTTATCACCAAACTACCAAAAACGACGGGCGGTTATGATACCATTTGGGTTATTGTTGACCGTCTCACCAAATCCGCACACTTCCTTGCCATGAAAGAAACGGACAAAATGGAGAAACTTGCACAACTTTACATTAAGGAGATCGTAGCCCGACACGGTGTACCTTTATCGATTATCTCCGATCGAGATGGCCGTTTCGTTTCTAGATTTTGGCGTACATTGCAAGAAGCGTTGGGAACGCGTTTAGACATGAGCACCGCATATCATCCTCAAACCGATGGACAAAGCGAACGTACAATTCAAACCTTAGAGGACATGTTACGAGCTTGCGTGGTTGACTTCGGAAAAGCTTGGGACAAGCACTTACCTCTCGCCGAGTTCTCTTACAACAATAGTTATCACGCGAGTATTAAAGCCGCACCTTTTGAAGCGCTATATGGCCGCAAATGTCGTTCACCTCTTTGTTGGGCCGAGGTAGGCGACGTGCAAATCACCGGACCCGAACTCATTCACGAAACCACCGAGAAAATCGTTCAAATCCGAGATAGGCTTCGGACGGCCCGAAGTCGTCAAAAGAGCTATACCGATAAACGACGCAACGATCTTGAATTTCAAGTCGGTGACCGAGTAATGTTAAAAGTCGCACCTTGGAAGGGTGTAATCCGTTTTGGGAAACGCGGGAAGCTAAATCCGCGGTATATTGGTCCTTTCGAAATCTTGGAGCGTATTGGAACCGTTGCTTATCGTTTGGATCTTCCGCCTCAATTGAGCTCCGTTCATCCTACTTTCCATGTATCCAACTTGAAAAAGTGTCTTGCCGAACCCGATATCGTCATTCCTCTCGAGGAGCTTACCATTGATGACAAACTTCATTTTGTGGAGGAACCGGTTGAAATTGTGGACACCTCCGTCAAGACATTGAAACAAAGCCGAATCCCGATTGTCAAGGTTCGTTGGAATGCCAAAAGAGGACCCGAGTTTACTTGGGAAAGACAAGATCAAATGCAAAGGAAGTATCCTTATCTATTCGTGAATTCAGAAACGCAAGATCTCGAGGAAGAAACAACGACTACTGCGCCTACTTAAATTTCGGGACGAAATTTCTTTTAAGGTGTAGGTAATGTAACATCCCGCCTTTTTCCGTCAACTTTTCCGTTTAACTATTTAAGTTCCGTTAGATGTTTATAACACATCTCGTTAATATGCGTTTGAATTATCTTGTTAGGTAATTTCCGCACCCGATTTAAGTTGAGGGACCAATCTTGCCAAATGTTGAAACTTGTGACTAGGTCAAAGAGTCAAACTCTCATTCTATCCATTCATTCATCTCTTCCAATTTCTTAATACTCCAACTTTTCCTCTCAACTTCAAGAACAAAGATTCATCATCCAAAACCGAGCTAGTGATCTTCTTGCCAAACAAAATACATATTTGAACTCCTCGTGATCTCCTCTTCGTTTCCATACCGATTTCATCAATTTTGGGTAACTTTCTAAAATCACTAATTCTTGTGTTCTTGAGATTTTTAAGTTATAAGGTTGTTAATTAGTGTCTATGGCTCGAGTCTAGTTTGGTTATATGATTTGTATGCTCGTTTTTGATATTTTGATGTAACTAGTTCATATTGAAAGAATGCTTGCTTAATCTTGAGTTTTAGGTGTTCATATGTTGTTGAATGATGAAAGTTCATGTTTTAATTGTGTTCCTAACATCACTAGCTTCAAATTGGTATGTAGGTTGACATGGATTAGTTTCATATGCAAGATTGTTGAATTTGTGATTTTGGATTAGGGTTTGATGAGCTTTACATGAACTTTTGATGCGTCAAATGCTATGAGATATTGTTGTTAAGTGTTTTGTTGCAATGTGTGTTTGATTACCTTCGAAACGGCATATCATTCATGTAAATTGGTTGCCCGAATCATAAAATGCGTTTTTGGAACTTGAACTTTGATTATGAACGTTTAATTACGGTTTTTGTTTGTCATAAGTGCAAGCTTGATTGATGATATGTGTTTAGTTGCATTCCTTGTCAAAATACCTTTCCAACGATGTATGATAGGCGTTATAAGCGTTTGCGGGTCAAGAATTGTGTTAGAATTGGTTTTGGTTCGTGCACATTTAAAAAGCAGAAAAATAGCTGAAGCAGCAGGGTGGCGCGGCGCGCCCCTACCCCGCGCGGCGCGCCAATGGCCTGGCCAGAATTCTGTCCAAATTGGTCAATTTTCGAATAATGTTTGGCATGCTACGCACCTCCGATTAACATGTAACTTGGCCAACATGCTCATATATGATTTCTAAGATTAGAAAAATAGTTCGGAACCCGACCCGAACGTGTTGACTTTCGTTGACTTTGACCGACCAAAGTTTGACTTTTTGTCAAACTTAACCAAATGATTATGCAACCTTCCTAACTTATTTGTATACTTGTATCTTGCATGAAACTTGGCAATTTGATTTCACATGCTAAATAATCGAGTCGTAACGAGCCATAGGACTAATTGAACATCTTTGACCTATCGTGTTTACCGTTATTGATACAACCTATTGTTTAGGTCAAGACTAGCATTGTTCTTTGCACACGTTTACTTGTTGAAGTACTTTACTACTCGTGCACTCAAGGTGAGATCATAGTCCCACTTTTACTCTTTTTGAACTTATATTTGGGATGAGAAAACATAAACGATTCTTTTGAACTAAGTGAACACAAGTACAGGAAAACAAACATTCTACATACGAGTTTAGAACAAAATCCTCAATTCGATTATCATTAGTTACACTTGCCGGGTGTAAGCGAGAACTTATGTTGTATGGATCCATATGGGTTTGACAAACCCTCATTCAAACGGTTCGCTACCGTTTACGAATGAAATATATTTTCGAGAAACAGTGTATGTTCTAGCACTAAGTGATGGGGTTCAATGGAAGGAAACGTTAAGCATTGATAATTGGGTGCTCGTGAAACAAACTTTTGGAATGTATTACTATTATTTCATTGATGCAAATCTTGTGGTTCACTTGTACTTACTTACTTAAACCTATGATTTCACCAACGTTTTCGTTGACAGATTTCTATGTTTTTCTCAGGTCCTTGAACGATACATGATACATGCTTCCGCTCATTATTTGATACTTGCATTGGATGTCGAGTATATGTGCATTTCATGGAGCGTCTTTTGACTTTACTTTAAACCGTGTCGCCTAGATTTCATTCGTATTATAACGTTGTAACTTAACTATTGGTTGAACAATTCTTGTAAACTTTGGGAACAATCTTTATTTTGAAATGAAGGCGACATATCTTTTGGTCAAACGTTGTTTTAAAGACTTATGACCACGTAACGGGACCTAAGTAGACGGCGCCGTCAATGACGATTTGGTCGGGTCGCTACATCCTAAGATGATCTTGGAAGGCATCGCTTAGGTATTCACCTCCTCTATCGGTACGAAGTACCTTAATTGTCCTATTGAGTTGATTTTGTACTTCGTTTTGATATTCTTTGAATGCTTCAAACGTTTCGTCCTTGTGTCTTAATAAGTAGACATATCCGAAACGACTAAAGTCATCAATGAAAGTAACAAAGTATCTTTCACCATTCCTAGTCATGGGTTTAAAGGGTCCACATACATCCGAATGTATTAATCCCAATAAGTCTTTAGCCCTTTCATAAGTCCCTTTGAAAGGTGCTTTAGTCATCTTGCCTTGTAAACAACATTCACATATATCAAACGAATCCATTTCATTTGATTTCAAAAGTCCATTCCTTTGAAGTGTATGTATTCGGTTCTTGTTTATGTGACCAAGGCGACAATGCCATAAGTAGGAATCACTCAAATCCCTTTTGAGTTTCTTGGTGCTTGTATGGTACATTGAGCTACTAGATAATGTGTCATCGTGAACCAATTCATAAATTCCATTTGAAGGTGAAGCCTTGAAATAGAATACATTATCTAAATAAAAGTGGATATCATCATTAACAAAATTAGGATTAAAACCACATTGTTTCAAACGGGAAATAGAAATAATGTTTCGACATAAGTCGGGTGCATACAAAACATCATTCAAAATAAGTTCCAAGCCACTTGGAAGTTTTAACACAAAGTCTCCTTGAGCTTTCACTTGCACTTTAGCTCCATTCCCCATGAAGAGACTTGATGTTCCCGGTTGCTTGTTACTTCTTTTGAACCTCTGCAAAGAATTGCAAATGTGAGTTCCACATCCAGTGTCTAATACCCATGTATTAGAAGAAGTAATACTAAGCTCTATATATACCATATATATATTACCTGAGGTTTGCCCTGCATCCCTCATGTCCTTCAACTCCTTAAGATAAACCGGACAGTTTCGTTTCCAATGACCCATCTCACCGCAACCGAAACATGGGTCTACCTTGGGGTTTGCCTTCTCGGCTACCTTTTGCTTCTTAGCCTTGTTGATGGTTGGGGTAACCATCTTCCCCTTCCCTTTGCCTTGATAGGCGGGTCCTTTTCTCTTAGCCACCTTTGGCTTAGAGGTCTTACCTTTGGATCCACCTTGATCGATTGTTAACACGGGTAAAGCCCTTTTACCCATGCTAGTTTCCGCCGTTCTAAGCATACCATGAAGCTCACCTATGCTCTTATCCATCCCATTCATATTGTAATTAATTACAAATTGATCAAACCTTTTTGATAGGGAGTTAAGGATAAGATCGGTGGCTAACTCATTGGAAATGTTTAGGTTAAGATGGTTAGCACGATCGATAAGGCTTTTCATCTTAAGTACATAAGATGAAACCGATTGGGTATCGTCCATACGACAAGCATGTAGCGCCCGAACCGTTTCGAAGCGCTCGACACGCGCTTGTTGAAGGAACATCTCCTTCAATTGCGTTATCATGTCGTATGCACTATGATGCTCGAAATCCTTTTGGAGTTCGGGTATCATAGTCCCAAGCATTAAGCATGAGACTTGAAGGGAGTCGTGGCAATACTTATCGTAAGAGGCCATTGCCTCCACATCATTCTCATCCGGTTGATCGGGAATGGGGTCCTCAAGCACATACATTTTATCCTCTTGTTTGAGGACAATCCGAAGATTGCGGAACCAATCCATAAAGTTGGTATGGTTGAGTTTGTCTTTCTCTAAGAGAGACCTTAATGATAGATGGTTTAGGTTAAGTGGTGCGTTTGGAATGTTGTTGTTATTATTGGCGGCCATCTACAAAATTAACAAAGTTCATTTAAGTATCGATTTTAAATTTAACATTCAATACCCTTTAAATCAAATTGAATTATTAAATTCTAGAATCCAACGGTAAACCAAATTTCGGTTAGGTGACCTTTATCCCGCAATTTGATTTAGCTAGGTAGTCAATAAATGACAATTGCAATCCATTTGCAACTTCTAGAGTATGGGATCATGCAATCCTTTTGCATGGCATATTTATCCCATCAACGCCTATTTGTTCCTCATGCTTCGGTGACCCTAAGTTCATGATTCCCAAATCAAGTCGTCCTACTTGTATAGACTTGTAAATTTAACATACATGTGGTTAGGTGACCTTTATCCCACAAGCACGCGAAATTTACCTTAATCATATTAGTTTGCTCATAATGGTTAGGTGACCTTTATCCCATCATGAGTTCCCTAATACTTTTAAGTGTCACACAATAGGATGGCGTTTAACTTGTTTACCTTGTTAGTGAAAGGGATTTTGAGTTTTCGTTAATTCTAGTTTGAGAAAACTTTTATACCATACACCAACATGCATTTAGTGTATGGTACTTATGAAAAACCATTTTCATGTCTTGTAATTAAACCAATTACATGATATAAACCATTTTATATATATGATCCTTATCATGATCTTAATAACCGTTTATTAATGTCCTTTTAGCCATTTCAATTTAACCATTTTAAATTGTCGTTTTGCATGTGTTTAATAACGTCTAATTTTAACCAATTAAATTTTAGTTTTGTTTGTTGTTAACTTGTGTGATTAACATGTAGCATACAAACATACAATCCACAATCATACAAGAAATTAAAACAACCACGCATGCAAAACAAAGATGTTCACAATCTAGCCATTTTGGTAGGCATTTGTTTAGCCGAAAACAAATGCCACCGGTTAAGGGGTTATAACACAAAGTAGGAGGTTTTAACCTCCCACTTAATCTTGCATCCAAATGCTTCTTCATGTGTTCTTCAAGTCTTCATCATCTTCATCATTTTACAAAATATATCCTAATACATTTTGTCTAGAAAATGAAAATACAACCTAATCTATTTTACATACCAAATATAAAATAAATTATATAACCAAAATTAATATTATTACAAACCAATTGAATAATTATTACATGCCTTTTGAATGAATAATAATACATACCAAATGAATCATAAATCAACCAAACACACATGCATGCAACACAAGGTCAAGGCTAGGATTGTGAACATTACATACAACCAAAATTAGACCAAATGGAAGAACCCAAAAACCCATTTTGGGTCTCCTTAAATTCGGCCTAAATACCAAACCCACCCAAACACTAAAATTTTTGCATTCTACTATCATGCATGTTCATAAAATGCAAAATATAGTGGGTTTAACATATCATCTCGAAGCATATTTCATCAACTTCGGCTCTAGATACCATTGTTGGGTTTTAACAAGTTTCATAATACTTAGAACATTTTAAGAAACAAACTAAAGCGGAAGCATGTAAGTATTACCATTTGGAACTTGTAAACCTTTAACCAATTAAAGTTAAAACCCAATTAGGATCAAGTTATGAAATATACTTACAAACTACAAGCAAGTAAAGAGTTTATACCTTCTCCTAGCTAGGTAGTAAGTGATGAAGATGATGATGATGAATGGAGCTTCAAAAGTATGAAACCTCAAGTTGTTATACCCCAAACTTTGCACCAACACCTTGTACTTTGGTTAGGATTTTTAACACTTGAATTAGACTTGCAAAAACCAAATTTATGAACCCCTTTGAGCACCCAATAGCCCACGGCAGCAGCAGCAGATTTTTGAAGGTTTTTGTGCAGTTTTTTGCAAGTATTAGATGTGTGTTTGCATGTGGTGGTGGTCTCCAACAATTCCCTTGTTATATGCATTTAGAATACAAGTAACCAAGTAAAAGCAAGTCAAAATGGCATGCTTGTGAAGACTCCCATGCCACTTCCATATAAGTAATTAAAATAAGTTTTATAAAAGATTAATCTTTTATAAAACTATTTCATAATACTTACATTCTTTAATTTATATAAACATTATATATATAAAACCAATTTATATAAAATGTAATATAAATTAACTAATTATTTAACCTATAAATAATTAAATCCATATTATATAAATTATTCCATAATTTATATAAATACACATCAAGTAATATTTAAGAAAACCATTTTTCTTATAGTTCAAGTGTCGCGTATTTGATCAATGAACCAATCGTTAAAATCAAATACAAATAAGGTGTCAGTAAGTTTGTTATTGGGTATGACCCGACTTGGATCAAAACATATTAGCCACGTTAATTTAATATGTCTCTCGGGCATATGAAATACTTTCATAAACCAGAAATATACCCTTAGCTTGGTAACATTAAACTACTTGTCTGTGTACGGTAGGCGTGAATCCTAAAGATAGATCTATTGGGCCTGACAAACCCCATCCTGACTATGGGATGCTTTAGTACTTCGAGGTTATTTTAAACACACCTGATCTGGTGTACTTCAGAGGGTAAAACATGAACGTTAAGGCTTGTTACCGGGTGCCTACAGCTTATAGAATATTTTTATACACTTGCGAGTGTATGGATATTTATAGAAACTGAAATCTTGTGGTCTATTACTATTATGGAAATGATTGATTATGATAAACTAATGAACTCACCAACCTTTTGGTTGACACTTTAAAGCATGTTTATTCTCAGGTATTAAAGAAATCTTCCGCTGTGCATTAGCTCATTTTAAGGATATTACTTGGAGTCATTCATGACATACTTTGAAAGACGTTGCATTCGAGTCGTTGAGTTCATCAAGATTAATATTAAGTCAATTATAGTTGGATGTAATATGAAATGGTATGCATGCCATCAATTTTTTATGTAAAGAAAGTTTGTCTTTTAAAAACGAATGCAATGTTTGTAAAACGTATCATATAGAGGTCAAATACCTCGTGATGTAATCAACTATTGTGAATCGTTTATAATGTATATGAACGGATCCTTTCAGTTGGTATCAGAGCGGTGGTCTTAGCGAACCAGGTCTTGCATTAGTGTGTCTAACTGATAGTTGTTAAGATGCATTAGTGAGTCTGGACTTCGACCGTGTCTGCATGTCAAAAGTTTTGCTTATCATTTTTAGTCGGAAATCATCTACTTACCATCCTTTGGAAATTACCTGCTTATCATTCTTAAGTCTATACGCGTTTTCCTTCATTTATTACATAATAATGTATAGATGAATTCTCATCTTAGCATATATGTTACTGTGAACTTTGACTGACATATTTCAAAGATTCCTCCGTAATTTATGGGATTTTGATATTATATATACATATGTAAATTATGTATTGAAGAATACCAAATCTAAATTCTATAATCTATTTCATACCAAAAATTCTTTCCCTGATCATACAAGATGGATCCCTCAACCAGTTCGAGTTCCTCGGATTCCGACAGCTATGCCGATATGGTTTTCCACATGAGCTCCGAAAGCAGCGTGACCGGAATGGATCAACCAATTAGCCATCATCTATTTTGGATGAATTAGGGATGGGTTCGTAATTTACTTAACCATTGGAGACAAGAAGAAGGTGATCCCTTTCATCCACCACATTGCCCTCTTGGTGTAGTGACCCAAACTTTTCCATGTTTATATATATTAATTGAGATTGATATTTACATGATTAAATGTTTCCAACATGTTAAGCAATCAAACTTGTTAAGACTTGATTAATTGAAATAGGTTTCATATAGACAATTGACCACCCAAGTTGACCGGTGATTCACGAACGTTAAAACTTGTAAAAACTATATGATGACATATATATGGTTATATATATAGTTAACATGATATTATGATATGTAAACATATCATTAAGTATATTAACAATGAACTACATATGTAAAAACAAGACTACTAACTTAATGATTTTGAAACAAGACATATATGTAACGATTATCGTTGTAACGACATTTAATGTATATATATCATATTAAGAGATATTCGTACATCATAATATCATGATAATATAATAATTTAAAATCTCTTTTGATATTATAAACATTGGGTTAACAACATTTAACAAGATCGTTAACCTAAAGGTTTCAAAACAACATTTACATGTAACGACTAACGATGACTTAACGACTCAGTTAAAATGTATATACATGTAGTGTTTTAATATGTATTCATACACTTTTGAAAGACTTCAAGACACTTATCAAAATACTTCTACTTAACAAAAATGCTTACAATTACATCCTCGTTCAGTTTCATCAACAATTCTACTCGTATGCACCCGTATTCGTACTCGTACAATACACAGCTTTTAGATGTATGTACTATTGGTATATACACTCCAATGATCAGCTCTTAGCAGCCCATGTGAGTCACCTAACACATGTGGGAACCATCATTTGGCAACTAGCATGAAATATCTCATAAAATTACAAAAATATGAGTAATCATTCATGACTTATTTACATTAAAACAAAATTACATATCCTTTATATCTAATCCATACACCAACGACCAAAAACACCTACAAACACTTTCATTCTTCAATTTTCTTCATCTAATTGATCTCTCTCAAGTTCTATCTTCAAGTTCTAAGTGTTCTTCATAAATTCCAAAAGTTCTAGTTTCATAAAATCAAGAATACTTTCAAGATTGCTAGCTCACTTCCAATCTTGTAAGGTGATCATCCAACCTCAAGAAATCTTTGTTTCTTACAGTAGGTTATCATTCTAATACAAGGTAATAATCATATTCAAACTTTGGTTCAATTTCTATAACTATAACAATCTTATTTCAAGTGATGATCTTACTTGAACTTGTTTTCGTGTCATGATTTTGCTTCAAGAACTTTGAGCCATCCAACGATCCATTGAAGCTAGATCCATTTTTCTCTTTTCTAGTAGGTTTATCCAAGGAACTTAAGGTAGTAATGATGTTCATAACATCATTCGATTCATACATATAAAGCTATCTTATTCGAAGGTTTAAACTTGTAATCACTAGAACATAGTTTAGTTAATTCTAAACTTGCTCGCAAACAAATGTTAATCCTTCTAACTTGACTTTTAAAATCAACTAAACACATGTTCTATATCTATATGATATGCTAACTTAATGATTTAAAACCTGGAAACACGAAAAACACCGTACAACCGGATTTACGCCGTCGTAGTAACACCGCGGGCTGTTTTGGGTTAGTTAATTAAAAACTATGATAAACTTTGATTTAAAAGTTGTTATTCTGAGAAAATAATTTTTATTATGAACATGAAACTATATCCAAAAATTATGGTTAAACTCAAAGTGGAAGTATGTTTTCTAAAATGGTCATCTAGACGTCGTTCTTTCGACTGAAATGACTACCTTTACAAAAACGACTTGTAACTTATTTTTCCGACTATAAACCTATACTTTTTCTGTTTAGATTCATAAAATAGAGTTCAATATGAAACCATAGCAATTTGAGTCACTCAAAACGGATTTAAAATGAAGAAGTTATGGGTAAAACAAGATTGGATAATTTTTCTCATTTTAGCTACGTGAAAATTGGTAACAAATCTATTCCAACCATAACTTAATCAACTTGTATTGTATATTATGTAATCTTGAGATACCATAGACACGTATACAATGTTTCGACCTATCATGTCGACACATCTATATATATTTCGGAACAACCATAGACACTCTATATGTGAATGTTGGAGTTAGCTATACAGGGTTGAGGTTGATTCCAAAATATATATAGTTTGAGTTGTGATCAATACTGAGATACGTATACACTGGGTCGTGGATTGATTCAAGATAATATTTATCGATTTATTTCTGTACATCTAACTGTGGACAACTAGTTGTAGGTTACTAACGAGGACAGCTGACTTAATAAACTTAAAACATCAAAATATATTAAAAGTGTTGTAAATATATTTTGAACATACTTTGATATATATGTATATATTGTTATAGGTTCGTGAATCAACCAGTGGCCAAGTCTTACTTCCCGACGAAGTAAAAATCTGTGAAAGTGAGTTATAGTCCCACTTTTAAAATCTAATATTTTTGGGATGAGAATACATGCAGGTTTTATAAATGATTTACAAAATAGACACAAGTACGTGAAACTACATTCTATGGTTGAATTATCGAAATCGAATATGCCCCTTTTTATTAAGTCTGGTAATCTAAGAATTAGGGAACAGACACCCTAATTGACGCGAATCCTAAAGATAGATCTATTGGGCTTAACAAACCCCATCCAAAGTACCGGATGCTTTAGTACTTCGAAATTTATATCATATCCGAAGGGTGTCCCGGAATGATGGGGATATTCTTATATATGCATCTTGTTAATGTCGGTTACCAGGTGTTCACCATATGAATGATTTTTATCTCTATGTATGGGATGTGTATTGAAATATGAAATCTTGTGGTCTATTATTATGATTTGATATATATAGGTTAAACCTATAACTCACCAACATTTTTGTTGACGTTTTAAGCATGTTTATTCTCAGGTGATTATTAAGAGCTTCCGCTGTCGCATACTTAAATAAGGACGAGATTTGGAGTCCATGCTTGTATGATATTGTGTAAAAACTGCATTCAAGAAACTTATTTTGTTGTAACATATTTGTATTGTAAACCATTATGTAATGGTCGTGTGTAAACAGGATATTTTAGATTATCATTATTTGATAATCTACGTAAAGCTTTTTAAACCTTTATTGATGAAATAAAGGTTATGGTTTGTTTTAAAATGAATGCAGTCTTTGAAAACCGTCTCATATATAGGTCAAAACCTCGCAACGAAATCAATTAATATGGAACGTTTTTAATCAATAAGAACGGGACATTTCAGTTTGTATCCGAGCGTTGGTCTTAGAGAACCAGAAAATTTGCATTAGTGTGTCTTATCGAGTTTGTTAGGATGCATTAGTGATTCTGGACTTCGACCGTGTTTTCTTTAAAAATGATTGCTTAACATTTTTGTTGGAAACTATATATTTTTAACATATGAATATTATGTGATATATTAATCTCTTAACGTGTTTGATATTATGTGATAGATGTCTACCTCTAGAACAAGTCCCATTGACTCACCTAATAATAATGAAGAGTCAAATGTAAATTGGAATTATTCGTGGACTGATTCACAAGTTCCCGAAGAGGAACCGGAAGAAGAGTCGGAACCGAAAGAAGAATTAGAACCGGAAGAAGAATCGGAACCGGAAGAAGAAATAGAACCGGTGGGGGAAATAATAAAACGGTTAAGTAAAAGAGAATCCTCAACCAACCGACCAAGGTTAATTATGGTCAATGGTGTTTCCACCAAGGAAGCAAAATATTGGGAGGATTACCAATTCTCCGATGAATCGGATTCCGACGAGAATTCCGATGATGTTATAGAAATTACCCCAACTGAATTTAAAAAGGCAAAAGAAAATAATAAGGGAAAGGGCATAAAAATAGAGAAATCTAATTCCAACCCCGATGAACTTTATATGTATCATCAACCCCCGAAGTTCTTAAGTTGTAACAATGACCCGGGAACCTCTAAACCACCAGGTTTTTCTAAACCAATGTGGACAACGACGGCTCGTATTAGGGGAACATCATATATCCCTAGAAACTTGGCAAAACGAACCAAAACCGAAGAAGAAGAAACGACCGAGTCGGAATAAGATAGTTGTATTCGTGTGGTGTAATATATGTAATATAGTGTTCTTATGCTTTATGATATATGTAAAAATTGCTTGTATTAATAAGTATTTTTTTATGAATCTAACTCTTGTCTATTTTATAGTTTAAAAACACAAAATGGATAGACAACCCAATATTTTAAGAGACCTACCCGGAGACATGATTGATGAAATCTTGTCTAGAGTCGGCCAGAATTCCTCGGCACAACTATTTAAGGCGAGATCAGTTTGTAAGACATTCGAAGAACGTTCCAAGAATGTCTTGGTTTATAAGAGACTTTCATTCGGAAGATGGGGGATATCACATTGGGAAATCCATAAGTTACGATGTGTTTACTTTGACGCATATATTGCGGGGAACCCAAATGCTATTTTACGCAACGGGTTAAGAAATTATTTTGACTCAGTATATCCAAATATAGGACTTCGTGATTTAGAAAAAGCGGCTAACATGCAACATAAAGAAGCATGTTATGCTTACGGGTTAGTAATGTTCGCTTCTCACCAAAGTGAGAACAAGAACATCGGGCTACAACTATTAAACAAAACGTTCCCACAAGTAACGGAGTCGGTAATTGGGATAAGAAATGAGGTTTTTAGGTTATTACGAGACTGTTGGTCATTACGTAACCCTCGTCCCTTTGACGACGTTACAACACGCTTTCTTATCAACGGCCATAACGGTTATGTTCCACAAGACCAAGGATGGGAAGTAGTCCTAGTAAAACCAAAATGCATGACTTTTTTCTGGACGTATGAATTACGTGTCTTTATTGCCTTTGCTGAACGACTTGTGTACTAGCTAGAATTATCTTCACAACTATCTTGTATCAAAGTTATTGTGTGCTATATTTCATGCTTTATGTAAAATAAGCGGTATTGTAAGTTTGTAAAATATTGTATAAAAGTTTGAACGTGAAATATTATTACAATCAGTTTTTCATATAGAATTGTAGTAGTTGAATTGTATATTAGCTACTAAGTATGAACTTAACGGGTAGGTACTACCCGAATTTAAACTTATAAAATGCTAATATGAAGAAAAATCTTTTATAAATGAGTTCATATTATGCTACGAAATACTATTAACTACTCTTAATATTCTGTATGATTAACTTGTTCCATTTGACTATTTTGAAGGAAATGGCACCAACTACTCGACACACCGTGAATATGAATGAAGAGGAATTCCGTACTTTTCTAGCTTCAAACATAGCCGCAGTACAGGCTGCGCTACATACCAACAATAACCTTGGATCTAGCAGTACAGGAAATCGTGTAGGATGCACCTACAAAGAATTCACTGCCTGCAAACCTTTTTAATTTGATGGAACCGAAGGACCGATCGGATTGAAACGGTGGACCGAGAAGGTCGAATCGGTGTTTGCCATAAGTAAGTGTACTGAAGAGGACAAAGTGAAGTATGCTACGCATACCTTCACAGGTTCTGCGTTAACATGGTGGAATACCTATCTAGAGCAAGTGGGACAAGACGATGCGTACGCACTACCGTGGTCAGCATTCAAGCACTTGATGAACGAGAAATACCGTCCCAGAACCGAGGTCAATAAGCTCTAGACAGAACTTAGAGGGTTACGAACCCAAGGATTTGATATTACCACGTACGAAAGACGATTCACAGAATTGTGCCTATTGTGTCCGGGAGCATTCGAAGATGAGGAAGAGAAGATCGACGCGTTTGTGAAAGGATTACCGGAAAGAATAAAAGAAGATATAAGTTCACACGAGCCCGCCTCCATACAACAGGCATGTAGAATGGCTCACAAACTAGTGAACCAGATTGAAGAAAGAATTAAAGAACAGACTGCTGAAGAGGCCAATGTGAAGCAAGTCAAAAGAAAGTGGGAGGAAAACGGTGATAAGAATCACCAATACAACAACAACAGCAATTACAACAATAATCGCAACAATTATCCCAACAATCGCAACATCAATCGCAACTACAACAAACGACCCAACAACAACAACAACAACAACAACAACAACAACAACAACAGCAACTACAACAATCATCCCAACAAAAATAATAACCACAACAACAACAACAATCAGAAGCAGCTATGCCAAAGGTGTGAAAAGTATCACTCGGGGTTCTGCACCAAATTTTGCAACAAGTGTAAAAGAAATGGTCATAGCGCGGCAAAGTGTGAGGTCTACGGACCAGGGGTTAATAGAACGAAAGGAACAAATAGTGTCGGAACGAGTAATGGCGGAGCAAGTAGTGTCGGAGCAAGTTATGCCAATGTAGTTTGTTATAAATGTGGAAAACCGGGCCACATTATTAGAAATTGCCCGAACCAGGAGAACTCGAATGGACAAGGCCGCGGAAGAGTTTTCAATATTAATGCGGCAGAGGCACAGGAAGACCCGGAGCTTGTTACGGGTACGTTTCTTATTGACAATAAACCTGCTTACGTTTTATTTGATTCGGGTGCGGATAGAAGCTATATGAGTAGAGATTTTTGTGCTAAATTCAGTTGTCCATTGACGCCTTTGGATAGTAAATTTTTACTCGAATTAGCAAATGGTAAATTAATTTCAGCAGATAATATATGTCGGAATCGAGAAATTAAACTGGTTAGCGAAACATTTAAGATTGATTTGATACCAGTAGAGTTAAGGAGTTTTGATGTGATAATCGGTATGGACTGGTTGAAAGAAGTGAAAGCAGAGATCGTTTGTTACAAAAATGCAATTCGCATTATACGAGAAAAAGGAAAACCCTTAATGGTGTACGGAGAAAAGGGCAACACGAAGCTACATCTTATTAGTAATTTGAAGGCACAAAAACTAATAAGAAAAGGTTGCTATGCTGTTCTAGCACACGTCGAGAAAGTACAAACTGAAGAAAAGAGCATCAATGATGTTCCCGTCGCAAAAGAATTTCCCGATGTATTTCCGAAAGAATTACCGGGACTACCTCCACATCGATCTGTTGAATTTCAAATAGATCTTGTACCAGGAGCTGCACCAATAGCTCGTGCTCCTTATAGACTCGCACCCAGCGAGATGAAAGAACTGCAAAGCCAACTGCAAGAACTATTAGAACGTGGTTTCATTCGACCAAGCACATCACCGTGGGGATCTCCTGTTTTGTTTGTCAAGAAGAAAGATGGTACATTCAGGTTGTGTATCGACTACCGAGAGTTGAACAAACTTAGCATCAAGAACCGCTACCCACTACCGAGAATCGACGACTTATTTGATCAACTACAAGGCTCGTCTGTTTATTCAAAGATTGACTTACGTTCCGGGTACCATCAAATGCGGGTGAAAGAAGATGATATTCCAAAGACTGCTTTCAGAACACGTTACGATCATTACGAGTTTATGGTCATGCCATTTGGTTTAACTAATGCACCAGCTGTGTTCATGGACCTTATGAACTGAGTGTGTGGACCATACCTTGACAAGTTTGTCATTGTTTTCATTGATGACATACTTATTTACTCAAAGAATGACCAAGAACACGGTGAACATTTGAGAAAGGTGTTAGAAGTATTGAGGAAAGAAGAATTGTACGCTAAGTTTTCAAAGTGTGCATTTTGGTTGGAAGAAGTTCAATTCCTCGGTCACATAGTGAACAAAGAAGGTATTAAGGTGGATCCGGCAAAGATAGAAACTGTTGAAAAGTGGGAAACCCCGAAAACTCCGAAACACATACGCCAGTTTTTAGGACTAGCTGGTTACTACAGAAGGTTCATCCAAGACTTTTCCAGAATAGCAAAACCCTTGACTGCATTAACGCATAAAGGGAAGAAATTTGAATGGAATGATGAACAAGAGAAAGCGTTTCAGTTATTGAAGAAAAAGCTAACTACGGCACCTATATTGTCATTGCCTGAAGGGAATGATGATTTTGTGATTTATTGTGACGCATCAAAGCAAGGTCTCGGTTGTGTATTAATGCAACGAACGAAGATGATTGCTTATGCGTCTAGACAATTGAAGATTCACGAACAAAATTATACGACGCATGATTTGGAATTAGGCGCGGTTGTTTTTGCATTAAAGACTTGGAGGCATTACTTATATGGGGTCAAAAGTATTATATATACCGACCACAAAAGTCTTCAACACATATTTAATCAGAAACAACTGAATATGAGGCAGCGTAGGTGGATTGAATTATTGAATGATTATGACTTTGAGATTCGTTACCACCCGGGGAAGGCAAATGTGGTAGCCGATGCCTTGAGCAGGAAGGACAGAGAACCCATTCGAGTAAAATCTATGAATATAATGATTCATAATAACCTTACTACTCAAATAAAGGAGGCGCAACAAGGAGTTTTAAAAGAGGGAAATTTAAAGGATGAAATACCCAAAGGATCGGAGAAGCATCTTAATATTCGGGAAGACGGAACCCGGTATAGGGCTGAAAGGATTTGGGTACTAAAATTTGGAGATATGAGAGAAATGGTACTTAGAGAAGCTCATAAAACCAGATACTCAATACATCCTGGAACGGGGAATGTAACGTCCTCCCAATAGGGTCTGGAAGAAACGTTACTAATATCAAATACACCAACATATTATAATACGAGAACAATACTAAATGAGAAAATTTAACTTTATTGAGTACGCAGCGGAAAATGAAATGTCGTTACAATAATGGAAATAACGATAAAGTAATTGTTCATATGCAGAGGTAATAAATGCGATATCTCTTGATCCTAAGTCCAAGTAGCATCACATAAGTAGTAGATAAGAAAGCTTGAATCAAACAGCACCTGAGACAAAACATGCTAAAGTGTCAACCAAAAAGGTTGAGTGAAGTTCATAGGTTTAACAAAAGTAGTTATCGTTGTTTTTAGACCACAAGATTTAGTTGTAAAGTTGATCTCCCGCAGGATCAAAAAGTAGATCTCGCAGATCCAAAAGTTATGCCAGTGCGTGATATTTAGACTAAACGTTCAAGTTTGCCCCATGACAAGTTGTGTCTGTCCTTGTCGGTTTAAATTTCATTATCAAGTAATACAAAGACTGAGTCAAATGTATCGGGGACGTTACTCCCGATAGGCCTACCCCCAATAAATAAGCATGCCGCAGCACTTAAAAATATCACTGTAGGGACTTAGTCGGACGTAGCCGGGTATAGCATAGTTTTAGCAGTTGGTACTTGTGTCTAAATTGTAAATAGTAAAAGCAGCATGTGTCTCACCCCAAATAAGTTAAATAAGTTTGCTAGCAATAAAGAGTGGGGCTATGAATTCACCTTAGTAAGTAGAGAGAGTTATTCCTCGGAATAGAGAGTTGAACGAGTGAGCAGGAAAGTCAACCTATTGACATTTAAGAGTAGTTAAGTGTTTTGCCCATGTTTAAGTTTAAGTATGTGTTTAAGTAAAGTTTGTTTTACTAAGTTTCTATTCCTAGTAAGTTACTATTTTTATAAAGTTTCTATTTTTAGAAAGTTTCTTATTTTACTAAGTTTCTATGACTAGAGAGTTTCTACTTTTATGAGTGTTTCCATTTTAGGATACTTGCCGTATTAGATAAGCTTCCAATCACCCCTTTCCCTTCGAATGGCTAATTTAGATCTAGGGGCTTGAGCCATAGGACCCTTTAAATCGGAAATCCAAACCCTCTGCCTAGAATCTCGTAGAAACCATTCGTCAAGAAAGTTCGAAGATCTATACATCTCTAATACATATCCCAAAATGTTTTTGTGCTACAATATAATTAGTAGGTTATAGGTGCTAGTAATAGTAATAGTGTATACATGTTAAGTACTAGTATAAGTAGTATTAGGGTTTCATTAATTAGGGTTAGTTAATTAAAGTAGTAATTAATAACTAGGGTTTAGTAATTAATGTCCTAGGGTTTCATAAATGTTTAGAGTTTAATTAATTAGGGTTTAAGAATTATAGTTTAGGTGTAATTAGGGTTTAAGGTTTTAATATGTATATGTATATATAATTCGTATATATATGTATATATATATATATATATATATATAAATATTTTTTTTACATGTATATATGTATATATAAATCTAGGTGTGTTTATGTATATACTTATGAATAACAAGTTTATAATATGAATATGAATTATCAAAGATCAAAGTTTATGTAAATAGTTTAGGGTTTATGTTATACCTTTGAAGATTCAAGATAATTAACAAAGAAAAGATGAACACGATGAAGATGGAAGATCAAAGCCTTGAAAATCTTGAAGAACTCCTTGAAGATTCTTGAAGAACACGAAGAACAAGCTTGAAGATCCGAATACCACAAGAGAGGGAGAGGGAGAGATTGTTTTTGAGAGAGGATTTTGGTGTGATTTGTGAATGAGAAACTAGGTGTTTATATAGTGCAAGTATTAGAGTGTTAGTCAACATAAGGATGTTCTAATTAATGATTTTATTTTGTTTTATAATTTTTAGTCAACAATAGGTGGTACTAGTTTATAATTAGTCAACATAAGGATGTACTAGTTTACACTTTATTTTTAGTCAATATAAGGATGTAAGATTTTTTTTAGTCTCATTATTATTACTATTATTATTATTATTATTATTATTATTATTATTTTTACATTTACTACATGATAAGTATTATTTTCTTTTTACTAATTCATGACTTGTATATATTTAGTTCCCAATTGTTTTATTATTTATATAAATGTCACTTTTTATTTATTACTTATAGGTTATTAGTTATAATATTACATAAATGCATAAATTTTAATTAGCAGTGAGTGTCGACTAACAGTTTATTATTTTCATCTTTTATTAACTTGTCAATTTTTGTACAAAGTTAATTAATATGTTTTCTAACTCTTAACACTTAACAATTGTTGATTAAAGTTTAATCATTAAGTTTTAATTATATTGTTTGGGCTTTTAATATTGGAAAAATATATAATGGAAAAAATGAGGGTCGTTATAGGGAAGATGTACAAGGATCTCAAGAAAAATTTTTGGTGGCCGGGTATGAAAGCCGATGTTGCTAAATACGTAGGAGAATGTTTGACGTGTTCTAAAGTCAAAGCTGAGCATCAGAAACCATCAGGTCTACTTCAACAACCTGAAATCCCGGAATGGAAATGGGAAAACATTACCATGGATTTCATCACTAAATTGCCAAGGACTGCAAGTGGTTTTGATACTATTTGGGTAATAGTTGATCGTCTCACCAAATCAGCACACTTCCTGCCAATAAGAGAAGATGACAAGATGGAGAAGTTAGCACGACTGTATTTGAAGGAAGTCGTCTCCAGACATGGAATACCAATCTCTATTATCTCTGATAGGGATGGCAGATTTATTTCAAGATTCTGGCAGACATTACAGCAAGCATTAGGAACTCGTCTAGACATGAGTACTGCCTATCATCCACAAACTGATGGACAGAGCGAAAGGACGATACAAACGCTTGAAGACATGCTACGAGCATGTGTTATTGATTTCGGAAATAGTTGGGATCGACATCTACCGTTAGCAGAATTTTCCTACAACAACAGCTACCATTCAAGCATTGAGATGGCGCCGTTTGAAGCACTTTATGGTAGAAAGTGCAGGTCTCCGATTTGTTGGAGTGAAGTGGGGGATAGACAGATTACGGGTCCGGAGATTATACAAGAAACTACCGAGAAGATCATCCAAATTCAACAACGGTTGAAAACCGCCCAAAGTCGACAAAAGAGCTACGCTGACATTAAAAGAAAAGATATAGAATTTGAAATTGGAGAGATGGTCATGCTTAAAGTTGCACCTTGGAAAGACGTTGTTCGATTTGGTAAACGAGGGAAATTAAATCCAAGGTATATTGGACCATTCAAGATTATTGATCGTGTCAGACCAGTAGCTTACCGACTTGAGTTACGTCAACAACTCGCGGCTGTACATAACACTTTCCACGTCTCAAATTTGAAGAAATGTTTTGCTAAAGAAGATCTCACTATTCCGTTAGATGAAATCCAAATCAACGAAAAACTCCAATTCATCGAAGAACCCGTCGAAATAATGGATCGTGAGGTTAAAAGACTTAAGCAAAACAAGATACCAATTGTTAAGGTTCGATGGAATGCTCGTAGAGGACCCAAGTTCACCTGGGAGCGTGAAGATCAGATGAATAAGAAATACCCGCATCTATTTCCAGAAGATTCGTCAACAACTTCAACAGCTTAAAATTTCGGGACGAAATTTATTTAACGGGTAGGTACTGTAGTGACCCAAACTTTTCCATGTTTATATATATTAATTGAGATTGATATTTACATGATTAAATGTTTCCAACATTTTAAGCAATCAAACTTGTTAAGACTTGATTAATTGAAATAGGTTTCATATAGACAATTGACCACCCAAGTTGACCGGTGATTCACGAACGTTAAAACTTGTAAAAACTATATGATGACATATATATGGTTATATATATAGTTAACATGATATTATGATATGTAAACATATCATTAAGTATATTAACAATGAACTACATATGTAAAAAACAAGACTACTAACTTAATGATTTTGAAACAAGACATATATGTAACGATTATCGTTGTAACGACATTTAATGTATATATATCATATTAAGAGATATTCGTACATCATAATATCATGATAATATAATAATTTAAAATCTCTTTTGATATTATAAACATTGGGTTAACAACATTTAACAAGATCGTTAACCTAAAGGTTTCAAAACAACATTTACATGTAACGACTAACGATGACTTAACGACTCAGTTAAAATGTATATACATGTAGTGTTTTAATATGTATTCATACACTTTTGAAAGACTTAAAGACACTTATCAAAATACTTCTACTTAACAAAAATGCTTACAATTACATCCTCGTTCAGTTTCATCAACAATTCTACTCGTATGCACCCGTATTCATACTCGTACAATACACAGCTTTTAGATGTATGTACTATTGGTATATACACTCCAATGATCATTTGGCAACTAGCATGAAATATCTCATAAAATTACAAAAATATGAGTAATCATTCATGACTTATTTACATGAAAACAAAATTACATATCCTTTATATCTAATCCATACACCAACGACCAAAAACACCTACAAACACTTTCATTCTTCAATTTTCTTCATCTAATTGATCTCTCTCAAGTTCTATCTTCAAGTTCTAAGTGTTCTTCATAAATTCCAAAAGTTCTAGTTTCATAAAATCAAGAATACTTTCAAGATTGCTAGCTCACTTCCAATCTTGTAAGGTGATCATCCAACCTCAAGAAATCTTTGTTTCTTACAGTAGGTTATCATTCTAATACAAGGTAATAATCATATTCAAACTTTGGTTCAATTTCTATAACTATAACAATCTTATTTCAAGTGATGATCTTACTTGAACTTGTTTTCGTGTCATGATTTTGCTTCAAGAACTTTGAGCCATCAAAGGATCCCTTGAAGCTAGATCCATTTTTCTCTTTTCCAGTAGGTTCATCCAAGGAACTTAAGGTAGTAATGATGTTCATAACATCATTCGATTCATACATATAAAGCTATCTTATTCGAAGGTTTAAACTTGTAATCACTAGAACATAGTTTAGTTAATTCTAAACTTGTTCGCAAACAAAAGTTAATCCTTCTAACTTGACTTTTAAAATCAACTAAACACATGTTCTATATCTATATGATATGCTAACTTAATGATTTAAAACCTGGAAACACGAAAAACACCGTAAAACCGGATTTACGCCGTCGTAGTAACACCGCGGGCTGTTTTGGGTTAGTTAATTAAAAACTATGATAAAATTTGATTTAAAAGTTGTTATTCTGAGAAAATGATTTTTATTATGAACATGAAACTATATCCAAAAATTATGGTTAAACTCAAACTGGAAGTATGTTTTCTAAAATGGTCATCTAGACGTCGTTCTTTCGACTGAAATGACTACCTTTACAAAAACGACTTATAACTTATTTTTCCGACTATAAACCTATACTTTTTCTGTTTAGATTCATAAAATATAGTTCAATATGAAACCATAGCAATTTGATTCACTCAAAACGGATTTAAAATGAAGAAGTTATGGGTAAAACAAGATTGGATAATTTTTCTCATTTTAGCTACGTGAAAATTGGTAACAAATCTATTCCAACCATAACTTAATCAACTTGTATTGTATATTATGTAATCTTGAGATACCATAGACACGTATACAATGTTTCGACCTATCATGTCGACACATCTATATATATTTCGGAACAACCATAGACACTCTATATGTGAATGTTGGAGTTAGCTATACAGGGTTGAGGTTGATTCCAAAATATATATAGTTTGAGTTGTGATCAATACTGAGATACGTATACACTGGGTCGTGGATTGATTCAAGATAATATTTATCGATTTATTTCTGTACATCTAACTGTGGACAACTAGTTGTAGGTTACTAACGAGGACAGCTGACTTAATAAACTTAAAACATCAAAATATATTAAAAGTGTTGTAAATATATTTTGAACATACTTTGATATATATGTATATATTGTTATAGGTTCGTGAATCAACCAGTGGCCAAGTCTTACTTCCCGACGAAGTAAAAATCTGTGAAAGTGAGTTATAGTCCCACTTTTAAAATCTAATATTTTTGGGATGAGAATACATGCAGGTTTTATAAATGATTTACAAAATAGACACAAGTACGTGAAACTACATTCTATGGTTGAATTATCGAAATCGAATATGCCCCTTTTTATTAAGTCTGGTAATCTAAGAATTAGGGAACAGACACCCTAATTAACACGAATCCTAAAGATAGATCTATTGGGCTTAACAAACCCCATCCAAAGTACCGGATGCTTTAGTACTTCGAAATTTATATCATATCCGAAGGGTGTCCCGGAATGATGGGGATATTCTTATATATGCATCTTGTTAATGTCGGTTACCAGGTGTTCACCATATGAATGATTTTTATCTCTATGTATGGGATGTGTATTGAAATATGAAATCTTGTGGTCTATTATTATGATTTGATATATATAGGTTAAACCTATAACTCACCAACATTTTTGTTGACGTTTTAAGCATGTTTATTCTCAGGTGATTATTAAGAGCTTCCGCTGTCGCATACTTAAATAAGGACGAGATTTGGAGTCCATGCTTGTATGATATTGTGTAAAAACTGCATTCAAGAAACTTATTTTGTTGTAACATATTTGTATTGTAAACCATTATGTAATGGTCGTGTGTAAACAGGATATTTTAGATTATCATTATTTGATAATCTACGTAAAGCTTTTTAAACCTTTATTGATGAAATAAAGGTTATGGTTTGTTTTAAAATGAATGCAGTCTTTGAAAACCGTCTCATATAGAGGTCAAAACCTCACAACGAAATCAATTAATATGGAACGTTTTTAATCAATAAGAACGGGACATTTCACTTGGCAATGAACCTGAAGCACTTACCAGCGAACCTGTCCGAAACACCATTTTCTCTCTCATTTTCCAGAGTATCTCGTCATGATTATATACTACACCAAATTCTAGATATTATTTATCCGCTCGTCCGAACCGACAATCACCCCGGTGTAATAGAAGAAGTCAACGAGCTTCGCGCTCGGGTAGTGGCTTTGGAGAATATGGTGCAAAGGTTACAAACACCAGCAGCACCACCAGCAGCATAACCAGTACCACCATCAACAACATCAACAGTACCATTACCACCACCAACAACAACCACATCGCAAACCTCAACTTCACAATCTGTCCCACGAGCATCGACGTCATACGCCATGTAGATACCAAGGAATACCACAACGATGAAGTATTGATTCATAACTTCATTGGGGAAAAATTCTACGACGATTATGTAATTTCTAAAGTTTAGAAATTATCTATCCTAGCCTTAACCATAAATCAAATGAGTTTAATTTAATATTAACTCATTAAATATATATTACATCTGAAGAAATATACACATATATATTTCTTTTGTACAAAATATTAATTGTGAAATTTTTTTAACGGGTAGGTAATACCCGAGAGATATATAAATTCACAATTAATATGTTACATTCTTCGAATCTGATTCAGCCAATCATCCATTATACTCCCTACTTTCACAACAATATACATTCTTTTATAGAAATTAAAACAACCATACTCATTCAAAATCTAATTACATATTCTGATTTTGAAATCTCAGAATTCGATTCAAGATATAACCGAAATCATCACTCTTAGATTCCTACATCTTTCAAAACTATACTTTGACTTCAAAACTGTCCTAGAACCTCATTTCTAATCATGGAACTCACAAAAATATTTGTATCATTCAAAATCTTAGAACATCATATGTATATTAACAATTACAATATATGTTCAAACACTTCGAAATTCTTAAAGACATGCGAGATGATGATCCAACCACACATTACCCACTGTCATGCACCTGAAAAGCTCTCGAAACCAAAGTTATAGTTTAACACGTATCCGTGTCAGATCCTTTGATATTTATTACCAAATATTATTTTTCAATCTCTTTCCAAAATAGACAGTTTTGTCACTGCTTCAGCAAATCACCTTCATTTGTTTATACGAATAAACCTTATTATAACAATTACCCCTTCATCATTGTTACCGGGGAACCTTTCATATCTCGCCACATTAGCAGTAAACTTATCAACAACTTCATTAACCTTCGACTTAAGCCTCTCCGAAAAGCCACTATACTTATTCATTAAAACCCCATCATGTACTACATCATGTAACAATAATTGTCACACTAACTACTGGGAATTAGCAATCAGTATTTTGAATTTCGCGACAATTTTACGTCAAAAGTTATATGTATACATATAACGTCTATCTCCTAAACTTACACACTTCGAATGTGAAGTTTCTGAAAAACATCTCAAACTGTGAATTAGTTCTCGAAATGCTAATGAAGCAGCAAAAACTGTAAACGACTTTAACAGTCAAAAGTTTGATGACAAAGAATAATGTGTTGGTAAAGTCCAGAAAAAGAGAAGAGTTGGTACTGAACAATGGATTGAGCAGATCGTGAAGGAGACCAAGGACAAATACAAGGACCAAAGTCTGTATTTAAAGAATCTTGATGATTCTGTTTCTGACGAAGTCATTAACGAATACCTTGCTCCTGACTCTAAACCTTTGCGGACCTTATTCTTCATCATCATCTTATCTTAAATATTATAAGATATCTTCGTATCTCTCATTATAAATATTCTCCATATTTCTGGAGATATTTTCACAACTATTCTTATCTGAGATCATTTATCTCTCCATAATATCTGCAACATAAAAGAAACTGTGTTGGTTTCTAAATTCTAAAAAAATTCAAATATGAATGTTTTGAAGTAGTGTTGGGAACTGAAGCATGAGTTAGTATAATATAATGACACTTGATCAATGTGATTATATTACAGTAAGTCATACTGAGTTTCGAATGGAACATGGTGATTCACAGAACATACCGTCATCATGTACTATTTACACGACTCTTACATTCTACCCAATTTCCAAACATATTAAGAACATATCATCTTGATAGCTCTATATTTTCGGATATTCTGGTAATTTGTCAAATCAAGATCGTGCCATTACCATTTCCTTCTTAGAACATTAACTATGTTCATTCTGAAATTCATATCTGTTAATACTGGACCATTACAAACGTTGCTTAATCGCAAGAAGAAGAAAAGAAAGGACAAAACTCCAAAATAGAAATTGGAGTATAAATCAGAGCAAATAGGATGGAGCATTAACTGTGGATGTCAATGATTATAGAAGACAAAAGCAGGGGCTTTGAAATATAAGGGAAGATATAAAACCCAACAACCACCCAAAAATTATAAACCGTATATATCGATGCATATAGCAATATAAAGACACGGAAGAACTAAAAACACTATAAAACTGAGAGTATAGTAGAAGTAAATAGATTCTTCTGGAGGCAGATGAAAAAGAAGAACGACAAATATGAAAGTGAGGAGTATATCGAGAATCAGTACTGGATGAAGCATATTGACAAATACTTTAAAATATGAGTTGAGGGAGAAAGAATAGAAGGTGTGAGTTGTAAGGAAACGAAGGAGGTGGATTTATAGTGAAATACCCGACAGAGAAATCAAGATGGATTATCGTATTAATTCGAAGAGAATCATAATCTCCTTAATCACCGAAGCATCAAATCCAACATAGATTACAAAGATTTTCTTTAAATTCGGAGATCAATTGTGATGACGTCAAAAGATATGACGAATCACTATAATCTTATTTCCTTCGTTTACGATAACTTCCCTCATACGCTTCGAGTAATCGAATTATTTTATCCATACTTCTTAGACATGATAAAACTTCATAATCGTCATAATAACATTCTCATTATTTGCCATAACGACCTCTATCAAATTTCGGGGACGAAATTTCTTTAACGGGTAGGTACTGTGACGACCCGGAAATTTCCGACTAAATTTAAACTTTATCTTTATATTATTCTGACACGATAAGCAATGTTTGTTAAGTTAAATCTCAAGGATTTTAAACTATGTTTATACATTCATTTAAACCTCGACCAAATTCTAATGATTCACGAACCATTAAATGAACATATATGAATATGTATGTATATGTGTATATGTTATAAATTGAAAATGTCAACAAAGTATTTAAACGTATAATGCTTTATATGAACGTATTTATTTCAATATGATTATCGACGAAATTAAAAAATATATATTAAATGATTGAATTATCAGAAACATTGAATTATGATTACAAGTCTCTGTTGAGAGGTCCAATATGATTTGAGAAAATCTATTCCTTTTAACGATATTCGGAATAATTTGTAAAGCTATTTATAAATAAAAATAAAAAGTGTCATTTACGAAAGTTAGACAAAAGCTAGTGGAGAATTGGTTTCCATAATATTCTATTAATCTATTTTCAAACGTATAAAAACGTTTTCAGTTTAAAAAGAACTTTATTATTAAAACGTATATAACTTTTATAAATTTCTAGAATCACTTTTAACAACTCATTACTTAACCAGTATAATAAATATAACAATATTTATATTCTATTTCATTAAATATATATAACGATTTAAATTAATATTATATATATATATGCGTATTATACATACATAGTTTTTATACTTTTACTATACTTTAACTTTACCTTTACTTTACTTTTACTTTACTTTAACTTTAATAATTCACTTTAATAATTCATACTTTAATAATTTACTTTAATAATTCATACTTTAATAATTCACTTTAATAATTCATACTTTAATAATTCATACTTTAATAATTCATTTTAATAATTTATACTTTAATAATTCACTTTAATAATTCATACTTTAATAATTCATACTTTAATAATTCACTTTAATAATTCAAAAATCTATTATAAATAGAATTCAATAGGTTTCATTATTTTATAGAAACTTGAAAATATATTTCTCTAAACTCTCTCAATCGATATATATATATATATATATATATATACATATATATTTGCTCTATATTATTTCAAGATATTAGTAGTATACATAAAATATTACAATGGAGTGATGTCCGAGTGATTTCAAAATAGTTTTTTGAGTGAGTCGAAGCTAAGGAATTTATGGGTTATAGCTATGGAGGTGATGGGTATGGTTCATGGGTATGGTCGTGAGGTCAATCTAGTGTTTATCATCTCCGTTTTGTCTACGTACTTTCCTGCAATATTGAATCTCCATATTGATACGTGAGCACTCATAACTTAACTTTTATATTTCAATAGTGTATCCCTGACTAGTGCTCGAGTATATAGGATTATGCATACTTGTACATTCGATATTGTCCTTAGATATGTTTGTTGAATCTTGAATTAGATACATATGCTACTGAGATAGGGTATATGATATGCATGTCATTGGAAAGCTAGCGAAAAATTAAGAACTTTTCATTTAGATATCGAATGGTTTCGATGAACGGATTAGAAGTTATAGTCAACTGAATTTTAGTATTATTGTTAAAATGATTATTATTACTATCGTCGTTATTATTTTAATAGAAATATCATTGTTATTATAAAATATCATTATTACTATTATGCTAGTATTATCATTTTATCATAATAACATTTTTAGTAAATATAAATATTGTTATTTTTTTATAGAATAATAATTATTATTATTACAAAATAATACAACTTTTACTTATTATTATTATGATCAATATTATTTTATCAAATAAATAGGGGATACAAAGATATTTTTCACCACGCGTAATATAATTACATTAATAATACTTACCACTATAGTTTTACGATATTAAGTGAACTTTATAAATTTTACTACTTAAGATATATAAAAGTATATTTTATCATATATAAACGTTAATATAAATTTTTATTAATAAATGACTTTTATTATTATAAAATCTAATAAATATATTTAAATATATAAAATGACTATAGTTAAGTTATTTAATAAAAACATATAAATTTTAGAAGTCATTTTGGGTCAAGTTGACTTTTATTGACTTTTGCATATTAGTCTCGAGCATTAGGATTGTGGTAAACTATGACTTGACCAAAAATTGTTAGACAAATATTGACCAACATATAAATATATATAATTAATATAGGTTCGTGAATTCGAGGCCAACCTTGCACTTGTTAAATGACGTTATATGTATTTTTACTACGAAATACAGTATGGTGAGTTTCATTTGCTCACTTTTTAATTGCTTTTGCAATATATATATTTTTGAGCTGAGAATACATGCGCTGTTTTATAAATGTTTTACGAAATAGGCACAAGTACTAAAACTAATTCTATGTGGGTTTAAACCAGAAATATACCCTTAGCTTGGTAACATTAAACTACTTGTCTGTGAACGGTAGGCACAAATCCTAAAGATAGATCTATTGGGCCTGACAAACCCCATCCTGACTATGGGATGCTTTAGTACTTCGAGGTTATTTTAAACACACCTGATCTGGTGTACTTCAGAGGGTAAAACATGAACGTTAAGGCTTGTTACCGGGTGCCTACAGCTTATAGAATATTTTTATACACTTGCGAGTGTACGGATATTTATAGAAACTGAAATCTTGTGGTCTATTACTATTACGGAAATGATTGATTATGATAAACTAATGAACTCACCAACCTTTTGGTTGACACTTTAATGCATGTTTATTCTCAGGTATTAAAGAAATCTTCCGCTGTGCATTAGCTCATTTTAAGGATATTACTTGGAGTCATTCATGACATACTTTGAAAGACGTTGCATTCGAGTCGTTGAGTTCATCAAGATTAATATTAAGTCAATTATAGTTGGATGTAATATGAAATGGTATGCATGCCGTCAATTTTTGATGTAAAGAAAGTTTGTCTTTTAAAAACGAATGCAATGTTTGTAAAACGTATCATATAGAGGTCAAATACCTCGTGATGTAATCAACTATTGTGAATCGTTTATAATGTATATGAAAGGATCCTTTCAATATGTTTGGAATTTTTCAGTGACTGGCTCGGAGTCCATCACTTTATCCGCGAATGTTGGGAGATACTTGACTAGCTGTGCGAACTCATGTTCCGCAATTTTTGCCCATCTTTTAAGTTTGGCGTTCTCTTCCATCACCTTTTCAAGACGCGTCTCAGCCTTTCGCGCCCTTCTCTCTTGTGCATTGGCAGCTTTCACTGCTTTATCATACTCGTCTGACATCACGGTGAAGCGCTCCATGCTGTCGACTGTCAGATAAATTGCATTGTAGCAATTATGTAGTCGTTGCCTGGCAGCCTCGGGATAAGACAATTTGCGATATTGCTCCCTTGATTCTTCAGGAACAAATTTATAAAGCCTTTGGTATAGTCTAAAGGCCCGATTTGCTGCGGTAGTTTCTTTCGCATCGGCTTCTCCTTCCTCTTCCTGGTTGGACGTTTCTGTGTCAGATGGAAGAGATAAATCTTCATTCCCGGGTTCATTAAGAACATTTGTAGGGATTCTCCCTATAATGTTGTAAAGCGGTGTAGCTTCAGCGGATGACCCTGGAAGAATAGCTATAAACAGATAAGCAAATATAGCAAGTTTATGCTAAAACAAACAATGCGTAATCAAATAAATACTGCGAAATTGCATTTGCTTACTTGCTTCTTGTTCAGAATGAGAGCGTAGACGTTTCTTGCGTGGAGTGGGGGTAGTTTCTGCAACCTTACGCTTGCCGCGGTCCTCGCCTCCAGCAATATAACCTGTATTGATGATCGATTCATCAATAAGAATAATGTCGCTGTCACCATTCTTTAGGTGACGGGCAGGGCTAATCCTGCTTATATCAGCGGACCTCATGATAAGGTCAAGTGCAACCACTGTAAAAATAAAAGCGCATAGTGTATTATGTTAATATACTTCGATAAATTTCAGCGGCATACCATTTTTTGATTGGTTAACCAAAAGCGCATCATGGTCGCTCCACGGCCATTGAATTGACACTCTGCCAATGTACAGTGGTACATTCGAGTAAGGTCGTAGAAATATGCCTGCGTTTTTTAGTGTCTTGAGAGTGTCATTCTCAAGATCATCGAGTACAGGCCTCTCATTGAGCTCGGGGTTAAGCTCTGTACACCAAGCTTTAGGAATAGCACTGTCCAAATAGGCGGTGTCGTTGATGTAAAAGAACGAACTGCGCCAATTGCCTATTGAGTCCTTGGGTGAAGTCATTATGCCAAGTTTACTGCGGAAAGAAAACCACCCAACATCGTATAGCACTAGGCTATTGCACATACGAAAAACGTTCAGCAGTAGTGGTTGGCCAGTGGCATTGTAGTACATCTCGAACAGCACAATTTTGTTAATTGTGTTAGGATGCAACTGTGCCATAGCGATATTATAGTATTCGCAAACACTGCGGAAAAAGCGGGTAAGTGGAAATCGAAGGTTGCCTTGAGAAATGGCAGCCTCGTAAACAGAAATCATCCCTTTAGGGGGAGTATCGGCTTGCTGTTCTGCCGCAGGCGCGGTAGGAACAAATTGAGAAAGTGGTGGATATCATTCCTGTAGGGTTTGAAGTTTTGTTTCCGTCATATAGGAAACATAACCTCCAGGGGTATGCATAGATGAAGACGACACCATTTGCAATAAGGAAAATAAATTGGATGATAAGAAAAGCTAAATCGGAGGTTGAATTGATGAAATTGAAGGTTCGATTGGCTAATTGCAAAGTACGATTGTGATTCGATGAATTTGATTGCAGATGAAATTGAAAGAGAAAGAGTAAAGTTTTTATGTGGATTATTATGTTATTTATAATCGGGATTAGGGCGAGCAAGTTGAAAAGATAATCATTGCATTTAAATGGCTGAAATTACCGCAACGTATAAACAGTAATTTTCTAGCCATTACAGCGTGTTGATTTGACAGATTGGCGAAAGTTACAGTTGTAATTACGCGTTGAGCTTAATTAAAACAACGGTAATAAATGGGCGGTAAGAAATATTAAAATATTGTTTGCGAAATATTTTAAGAAACACTTCTTTATTTTTAGAGTTTATCATGATGCATTGGCTTCGCGAAAATGTATCATAATAAACTGGGGGGACTTGATCATATACATGGCATTGTATATGTATATTTTATTTGCTAAAAGCCAAAGGCAGAACTACGCGAATTATAAGGCAAAGCTATACAATATTCGCTGAAAATAAGTACAGTGGTTATATTTTCGCATTAATGCAAGACCGCGGTTTAATCCGCTGAGTTTCCGCGGATAGTTAAGTAACTCGCAGACCGCGGATATTTCGATTCCTATAAATAGAGAGCTTGGCCTCTCATTTATGGGTGGTTGATTCTCTGCCATTTTGCCTAAGCCATTGTAATTTCCACTTGTGTGAAATGTCCCGTTCTTATTGATTAAAAACGTTCCATATTAATTGATTTCGTTGCGAGGTTTTGACCTCTATATGAGACGTTTTTCAAAGACTGCATTCATTTTTAAACAAACCATAACCTTTATTTCATCAATAAAGGTTTAAAAAGCTTTACGTAGATTATCAAATAATGATAATCTAAAATATCCTATTTACACACGACCATTACATAATGGTTTACAATACAAATATGTTACAACAAAATAAGTTTCTTGAATGCAGTTTTTACACAATATCATACAAGCATGGACTCCAAATCTTGTCCTTATTTAAGTATGCGACAGCGGAAGCTCTTAATAATCACCTGAGAATAAACATGCTTAAAACGTCAACAAAAATGTTGGTGAGTTATAGGTTTAACCTATATATATCAAATCGTAACAATAGACCACAAGATTTCATATTTCAATACACATCCCATACATAGAGATAAAAATCATTCATATGGTGAACACCTGGTAACCGACATTAACAAGATGCATATATATAAGAATATCCCCATCATTCCGGGACACCCTTCGGATATGATATAAATTTCGAAGTACTAAAGCATCCGGTACTTTGGATGGGGTTTGTTAGGCCCAATAGATCTATCTTTAGGATTCGTGTCAATTAGGGTGTCTGTTCCCTAATTCTTAGATTACCAGACTTAATAAAAAGGGGCATATTCGATTTCGATAATTCAACCATAGAATGTAGTTTCACGTACTTGTGTCTATTTTGTAAATCATTTATAAAACCTGCATGCATTCTCATCCCAAAAATATTAGATTTTAAAAGTGGGACTATAACTCACTTTCACAGATTTTTACTTCATCGAGAAGTAAGACTTGGCCACTGGTTGATTCACGAACCTATAACAATATATACATATATATCAAAGTATGTTCAAAATATATTTACAACACTTTTAATATATTTTGATGTTTTAAGTTTATTAAGTCAGCTGTCCTCGTTAGTAACCTATAACTAGTTGTCCACAGTTAGATATACAGAAATAAATCGATAAATATTATCTTGAATCAATCCACGACCCAGTGTATACGTATCTCAGTATTGATCACAACTCAAACTATACATATTTTGGAATCAACCTCAACCCTGTATAGCTAACTCCAACATTCACATATAGAGTGTCTATGGTTGTTCCGAAATATATATAGATGTGTCGACATGATAGGTCGAAACATTGTATACGTGTCTATGGTATCTCAAAATTACATAATATACAATACAAGTTGATTAAGTTATGGTTGGAATATATTTGTTACCAATTTTCACGTAGCTAAAATGAGAAAAATTATCCAATCTTGTTTTACCCATAACTTCTTCATTTTAAATCCGTTTTGAGTGAATCAAATTGCTATGGTTTCATATTGAACTCTATTTTATGAATCTAAATAGAAAAAGTATAGGTTTATAGTCAGAAAAATAAGTTACAAGTCGTTTTTGTAAAGGTAGTCATTTCAGTCGAAAGAACGACGTCTAGATGACCATTTTAGAAAACATACTTCCACTTTGAGTTTAACCATAATTTTTGGATATAGTTTCATGTTCATAATAAAAATCATTTTATCAGAATAACAACTTTTAAATCAAAGTTTATCATAGTTTTTAATTAACTAACCCAAAACAGCCCGCGGTGTTACTACGACGGCGTAAATCCGATTTTACGGTGTTTTTCGTGTTTCCAGGTTTTAAATCATTAAGTTAGCATATCATATAGATATAGAACATGTGTTTAGTTGATTTTAAAAGTCAAGTTAGAAGGATTAACTTTTGTTTGCGAACAAGTTTAGAATTAACTAAACTATGTTCTAGTGATTACAAGTTTAAACCTTCGAATAAGATAGCTTTATATGTATGAATCGAATGATGTTATGAACATCATTACTACCTTAATTTCCTTGGATAAACCTACTAGAAAAGAGAAAAATGGATCTAGCTTCAATGGATCCTTGGATGGCTCGAAGTTCTTGAAGCAGAATCATGACACGAAAACAAGTTCAAGTAAGATCATCACTTGAAATAAGATTGTTATAGTCATAGAAATTGAATCAAAGTTTGAATATGATTAATACCTTGTATTAGAATGATAACCTACTTTAAGAAACAAAGATTTCTTGAGGTTGGATGATCACCTTACAAGATTGGAAGTGAGCTAGCAAACTTGAAAGTATTCTTGATTTTATGAAACTAGAACTTTTGGAATTTATGAAGAACACTTAGAACTTGAAGATAGAACTTGAGAGAGATCAATTAGATGAAGAAAATTGAAGAATGAAAGTGTTTGTAGGTGTTTTTGGTCGTTGGTGTATGGATTAGATATAAAGGATATGTAATTTTGTTTTCATGTAAATAAGTCATGAATGATTACTCATATTTTTGTAATTTTATGAGATATTTCATGCTAGTTGCCAAATGATGGTTCCCACATGTGTTAGGTGACTCACATGGGCTGCTAAGAGCTGATCATTGGAGTGTATATACCAATAGTACATACATCTAAAAGCTGTGTATTGTACGAGTACGAATACGGGTGCATACGAGTAGAATTGTTGATGAAACTGAACGAGGATGTAATTGTAAGCATTTTTGTTAAGTAGAAGTATTTTGATAAGTGTATTGAAGTCTTTCAAAAGTGTATAAATACATATTAAAACACTACATGTATATACATTTTAACTGAGTCGTTAAGTCATCGTTAGTCGTTACATGTAAATGTTGTTTTGAAACCTTTAGGTTAACGATCTTGTTAAATGTTGTTAACCCAATGTTTATAATATCAAAAGAGATTTTAAATTATTATATTATCATGATATTATGATGTACGAATATCTCTTAATATGATATATATACATTAAATGTCGTTACAACGATAATCGTTACATATATGTCTCGTTTCAAAATCATTAAGTTAGTAGTCTTGTTTTTACCTATGTAGTTCATTGTTAATATAATTAATGATATGTTTACTTATCATAATATCATGTTAACTATATATATAACCATATATATGTCATCATATAGTTTTTACAAGTTTTAACGTTCGTGAATCACCGGTCAACTTGGGTGGTCAATTGTCTATATGAAACCTATTTCAATTAATCAAGTCTTAACAAGTTTGATTGCTTAACATGTTGGAAACATTTAATCATGTAAATATCAATCTCAATTAATATATATAAACATGGAAAAGTTCAGGTCACTACAGTACCTACCCGTTAAATAAATTTCGTCCCGAAATTTTAAGCAGTTGAAGGTGTTGATGAATCTTCTGGAAATAGATGCGGGTATTTCTTCTTCATCTGATCTTCACGCTCCCAGGTGAACTCGAGTCCTCTACGAGCATTCCATCGAACCTTAACAATTGGTATCTTGTTTTGCTTAAGTCTTTTAACCTCACGATCCATTATTTCGACGGGTTCTTCGATGAATTGAAGTTTTTCATTGATTTGGATTTCATCTAACGGAAGAGTGAGATCTTCTTTAGCAAAACATTTCTTCAAATTCGAGACGTGGAAAGTGTTATGTACAGGCGCGAGTTGTTGAGGTAACTCAAGTCGGTAAGCTACTGGTCTGACACGATCAATAATCTTGAATGGTCCAATATACCTTGGATTTAATTTCCCTCGTTTACCAAATCGAACAACGCCTTTCCAAGGTGCAACTTTAAGCATGACCATCTCTCCAATTTCAAATTCTATATCTTTTCTTTTAATGTCAACGTAGCTCTTTTGTCGACTTTGGGCAGTTTTCAACCGTTGTTGAATTTGGATGATCTTCTCGGTAGTTTCTTGTATAATCTCCGGACCCGTAATCTGTCTATCCCCCACCTCACTCCAACAAATCGGAGACCTGCACTTTCTACCATAAAGTGCTTCAAACGGCGCCATCTCAATGCTTGAATGGTAGCTGTTGTTGTAGGAAAATTCTGCTAACGGTAGATGTCGATCCCAACTGTTTCCGAAATCAATAACACATGCTCGTAGCATGTCTTCAAGCGTTTGTATCGTCCTTTCGCTCAGCCCATCAGTTTGTGGATGATAGGCAGTACTCATGTCTAGACGAGTTCCTAATGCTTGCTGTAATGTCTGCCAGAATCTTGAAATAAATCTGCCATCCCTATCAGAGATAATAGAGATTGGTATTCCATGTCTGGAGATGACTTCCTTCAAATACAGTCGTGCTAACTTCTCCATCTTGTCATCTTCTCTTATTGGTAGGAAGTGTGCGGATTTGGTGAGACGATCAACTATTACCCAAATAGTATCAAAACCACTTGCAGTCCTTGGCAATTTAGTGATGAAATCCATGGTAATATTTTCCCATTTCCATTCCGGGATTTCGGGTTGTTGAAGTAGACCTGATGGTTTCTGATGCTCAGCTTTGACCTTAGAACACGTCAAACATTCTCCTACGTATTTAGCAACATCGGCTTTCATACCCGGCCACCAAAAATGTTTCTTGAGATCCTTGTACATCTTCCCCGTTCCAGGATGTATTGAGTATCTGGTTTTATGAGCTTCTCTAAGTACCATTTCTCTCATATCTCCAAATTTTGGTACCCAAATCCTTTCAGCCCTATACCGGGTTCCGTCTTCCCGAATATTAAGATGCTTCTCCGATCCTTTGGGTATTTCATCCTTTAAATTTCCCTCTTTTAAAACTCCTTGTTGCGTCTCCTTTATTTGAGTAGTAAGGTTATTATGAATCATTATATTCATAGATTTTACTCGAATGGGTTCTCTGTCCTTCCTGCTCAAGGCATCGGCTACCACATTTGCCTTCTCCGGGTGGTAACGAATCTCAAAGTCGTAATCATTCAATAATTCAATCCACCTACGCTGCCTCATATTCAGTTGTTTCTGATTAAATATGTGTTGAAGACTTTTGTGGTCGGTATATATAATACTTTTGACCCCATATAAGTAGTGCCTCCAAGTCTTTAATGCAAAAACAACCGCGCCTAATTCCAAATCATGCGTCGTATAATTTTGCTCGTGAATCTTCAATTGTCTAGAGGCATAAGCAATCACCTTCGTTCGTTGCATTAATACACAACCGAGACCTTGCTTTGATGCGTCACAATAAATCACAAAATCATCATTCCCTTCAGGCAATTGTAGTGATTCATAAGATTACCAAATATCCATATCCATATATGTAAGTGTCAAAAGTCAAATTTATTAATAAGTAAGCGGAAGCATTTTAAATTTAATCTTTTAACAAGTTTAACCATTTAAACATGAATCCCTTTGATAGATCTAGTCTTGTAATATATGCTAAAATGTAAATAGAGCTAGTTATGGAGTTTTTACCTCCTCTAATCAAAGAGGGTGAAGAAACTAGATGTAGAGAAGAAGATGATGAAAAAGGGCTTGTTTCTCACTTGAAACCTCAAGTTTTGTATACCCACAAGTATGCAACCAACACCACCTTTAGTTAGGATTTACAAGACACCAAATTACAAGCAAAATCAAACCAAAACCACCTTTTGGAACCCCTTCAAAATCGGCCAAAAAAATGGAGGAGGAAGAAGAAGATTTTTTGCTAGTTTGAAACTTGAGAGAAGTGTGTGTAAAGTTGTGCAAGAGTCATATGCATGTATGGGAGACTACAACTAGTTAAAGCAAGCATGGGAGGTGTCTTGGGACTCCCCAAAACCGTCCTCCTTTGTTCTTTTTTTTTTTTTTTTTTTTTTTTTTTTTTTTTTTAATTAATGATTAAAGCATGCTTGAAACTAGTTACATACACTTTATTATGCATGTACATTTATATATGTTATAAACCTTTTATAAACATATAAATATACATATGTTACATGTACATGTATATTATTTATAAGCCACTTATAAATATATACATATAAGTTACTTGCACATCTATTCTATTTCATAACCATTTTATAAAATTATAACACACAAATAAGTTTAATCAACCAATTAAACTTATACTTAAAATTATCCAAATAATTTAATCTCAAGTATTTTACTTTAGAGAACCAATTTTCTAAAGTTTAAGTGTCAAGTATTAGTTTTAATAATCCAATCATTAAACAAATACATAAAGGTGTTGATAAACTTGTTATTGGGTATGACCCGACTTGGATCATAACATATTAGCCACATTAATTTATTATGTCTCTCGGGCATATAAAATACTATCAATCTCCCACTTGCACGAGAAACATAAGGAATTAATGCAAGTGACGGATACCACCTAACGACCGTCCATCACCCCCAATATGTTATGACTTAGTGCCATTCAATAACATCATCCCTTTCGAGTTCCCATCTCGAATATGATTAGGTGAATCTTTCACTATATCCTTTTGTCCTAGATGTCATGCTAAATCCAAGAGACATAGAGTGATCACTCTCTTATAGATTTAGCTTTATCAGGCCTTAGACATCTGACTCTCAACGAATAAGAGGGACAAATTCCATCTTGACTACATACGTCCTAGACACTACACCTTGCATCATACCTGAAGCCTCCCTTATGAGCTACCATGTTTCAGAATAGCGAAGGAAGGAATCAAAGCACAATACTCGGTGAATATCTGAACCCAATATGTATCTCAGGTCAGAGGATACAATGATATTCTCCTTTACTCAAGATTACATGTGATCAACCACAAAGGCTCCATACAGTAAACCTTGAGAGCGGGTCTTCCAATATTTGTGTCCCACAAATATCTATGAACCTTGGTTGCAACCTTGCCCCACATTCAGTCCTTGAATGTTAACCAATCCAAGTTCATAATAGTCTAAACCTCACACTTGTTCTCACAATTGTGATCAACTACGGAATTTAGAATAATAATTTATTCATGGATAAATATGCAACATTGGAACATGACTCATAATTAAATTAATACCATAATTATATTAATGAGTTTGAACTAATTCGTTCCGTTACAATACATAAAGTAGATCAATTCCAATCACTAGAATATCGAAGCCCTAACGCACAAACATGTCCCTCATGTTTTGGCCCATGTAAAAGCTTCGTGAGTGGATCCGCAACATTATGATCTGTGTGAACTTTGTGAATACATATCTTTCCCTTTTCAACCTCATCCCTGATGTAGTTGAATCTCCGCTCAATGTGACGAGTCTTTTGATGAGCACGAGGTTCCTTGATTTGAGCAATCGCACCCTCGTTGTCACAAAAGATCTCAAGAGGGTCCTGAATGGAGGGGACCACTCCTAAGTCGTCGATGAATTTCTTCATCCATGCAGCTTCCTGAGCTGCCAGTGAGGCGGCAATGTACTCCGACTCTGTAGTGGATAACGCAACAACCTCCTGTTTCGAACTCTTCCAAGAGACCGCACCACCATTTAACATGAAGACATAACCGGATTGTGATCGAGAGTCATCTCGATCAGTTTGGAAACTCGCGTCCACGTAACCTTTTACGGCGAGTTCCTCCTCACCAGACCCATATATTAGAAACATATCCTTAGTTCTCCTAAGGTATTTCAATATACTTTTAACAGCAATCCAATGACTGTTTCCTGGGTTATTCTGGTATCTACTTGTCAAGCTTAGAGCGCATGACACATCCGGTCTAGTACATATCATCGCATACATGATAGACCCAATAGCAGATGAGTATGGGACTTTCTTCATTCTCTCTTGTTCATCTTTCGTGGTAGGACACTGAGATGAATTGAGAACGGTTCCTCTTTGAATAGGTACCAAACCTTTCTTAGAGTTTTCCATCTTGAACCTTTTCAAGATTTTATCAATGTATGTACTTTGACTTAAACCTATCAATCTCTTGGATCTACTCCTATAGATCCCTATCCCCAATATGTATTGTGCGTCTCCAAGATCCTTAATGGAGAAGCAACTCTTTAGCCAAGTTTTGACTCCTTGCATCGTGGTAATATCATTCCCAAATAATAATATATCATCCACATATAGCACAAGGAACATTATAGAGCTCCCACTAGCCTTCTTGTACACACAAGCTTCATCACCATTTTTAATGAAGCCAAATTTCTTTGCCTCTTCATTAAAGCGATGATTCCACATTCTAGATGCTTGTTTCAATCCGTAGATTGATTTCTTCAACTTGCATACCTTTTTAGGATTTTTCGGATCAACAAAACCTTCGGGCTGTACCATATAGACATCTTCCTCAAGATATCCATTTAGGAAAGCGGTTTTGACATCCATTTGCCATATTTCATAGTCATAGTGAGCAGCAATGGCAAATAATATCCTAATAGACTTTAGCATTGCCACTGGCGAGAAAGTTTCATCATAATCAACCCCCTGAGTTTGAGTGAAACCTTTTGCTACAAGTCTAGCTTTGTATGTATCCAAGTTTCCATGTATGTCGGTTTTCTTCTTGAAAAGCCATTTGCAATCAATTAGCTTGGAGCTAGGAGGTTGCACAACAAGTTCCCAAACTTGGTTTTCATACATGGATTGCATCTCGGCGTTCATGGCTTCCTGCCATTTATCTTTATCAATTCTTGATAAAGCATCTTTGTAGTTTGTCGGTTCATCCAAATCAACCGTATAGCAACCTTCCACGAGAAACCCATATCTCTCGGGAGGATTACTAATTCTACTAGATCTTCGAACGTCTTGTGTACCTTGATCATCCACTTGATCATTTTCAACATCCTCATGTTGAGTACTAGTGCCAACCAATTGTGTATCATCGGCTTGATCTTGTACCTCTACAAGATCTATCTTCCTTTCACCATCACCTTCCATAAGGAACTTGGTTTCAAGGAATTCCGCTTTCCGAGCAACAAATACGGTTTGCTCAGATGGATCATAGAAGTAATATCCCATGTCATCTTTGGGATATCCTATGAAGATACACTTTGTGGATCGAGCATGTAGCTTATTTGCTACATAACGCTTAGGATAAGCTTCACATCCCCATACTTTCAAGTATGAAAGTGAAGGAGGTTTTCCAAACCACATCTCATGAGGAGTTCGTTCCACCTTCTTGGTTGGGGCCATATTTAAAATACGAGCCGCGGAGCTTAGACAATAACCCCAAAATGATAGAGGCAACGAGCTTCTTGCCATCATAGATCGAACCATATCCATTAGGGTTCGGTTCCTCCTTTCGGAAACTCCATTAAGTTGGGGTGTTCCGGGTGGAGTAAGTTGTGAGATAATCCCACAACTCCTAAGATGATCTTGGAAGGCATCGCTTAGGTATTCACCTCCTCTATCGGTACGTAGTACCTTAATTGTCTTATTGAGTTGATTTTGTACTTCGTTTTGATATTCTTTGAATGCTTCAAACGTTTCGTCCTTGTGTCTTAATAAGTAGACATATCCGAAACGACTAAAGTCATCAATGAAAGTAACAAAGTATCTTTCACCTTTCCTAGTCATGGGTTTAAAGGGTCCACATACATCCGAATGTATTAATCCCAATAAATCTTTAGCCCTTTCATAGGTCCCTTTGAAAGGTGTTTTAGTCATCTTGCCTTGTAAACAAGATTCACATACTTCAAACGAATCCATTTCATTTGATTTCAAAAGTCCATTCTTTTGAAGTGTATGTATTCGGTTCTTGTTTATGTGACCAAGGCGACAATGCCATAAGTAGGAATCACTCAAATCCCTTTTGAGTTTCTTGGTGCTTGTATGGTACATTGAGCTACTAGATGATGTGTCATCATGAACCAATTCATAAATTCCATTTGAAGGCGAAGCCTTGAAATAGAATACATTATCTTTAGAAACATGAATATCATCATCAATAAAATTAACAACGTAACCACATTGTTTTAAGCGAGAAATAGAAATAATGTTTCTACACAAATCCGGAGCATACAAAACATTTTCTAAAATAAGTTCCAATCCGCTTGGAAGCTTCAAAATAAAATCTCCTTGAGCTTTAACATGCACCTTTGCACCATTGCCCATATAGAGACTTGATGTTCCCGCCTTATAATTACTTCTTTTGAACCCCTGCAAAGAATTACAAATATGAGTTCCACATCCAGTGTCTAATACCCATGTATTAGAAGAAGTAATACTTAGCTCTATATATACCATATATATATTACCTGAGGTTTGCCCTGCATCCCTCTTGTCCTTCAACTCCTTAAGGTAGACCGGACAGTTTCGTTTCCAATGACCCATCTCACCGCAACCGAAACATGGGTCTTCCTTGGGGTTTGCCTTCTCGGTGACCTTTTGCTTCTTGGCCTTGTTGATGGTTGGGGTAACCATCTTCCCCTTCCCTTTGCCTTGATAGGCGGGTCCTTTTCTCTTAGCCACCTTTGGCTTAGAGGTGTTACCTTTGGACCCACCTTGATCGATTGCTAACACGGGTAAAGCCCTTTTACCCATGCTAGTTTCTGCCGTCTTAAGCATCCCGTGGAGCTCACCAATGCTCTTATCCATCCCATTCATATTGTAATTAATTACAAATTGATCAAACCTTTTTGATAGGGAGTTTAGGATAAGATCGGTGGCAAGCTCTTTTGATATGTTTAGATTGAGACGGTTGGCGCGATCGATAAGGCTTTTCATTTTGAGGACATATGTTGAAACGGATTGGGAGTCGTCCATACGACATGCATGAAGCGCTCGAACGGTCTCGAAGCGCTCAACTCGTGCTTGTTGAAGGAACATCTCCTTCAATTGAGTGATCATGTCATATGCGGTATGAAACTCGAAATCCTTTTGGAGTTCGGGTATCATAGTCCCAAGCATTAGACATGATACTTGCACGGAATCGTTGACATACTTATCCCAAGCAGCCATGCCCACTACATCCGCCTCGTCTGGTTGGTCGGGAATAGGGTCCTCCAACACATACGCCTTGTCCTCATGCCTAAGGACAATTCTTAAATTACGGAACCAATCCATAAAGTTCGTATGGTTGAGTTTGTCTTTCTCTAAGAGAGACCGTAACGATAGGTTGTTCATGTTAATTGGTACGTTTTGCAAGTTGTTGTTGTTGTTGGCGGCCATCTACAAAATTTAACAAAGTTCTTTTAAGTATCGATTTTAGATTTAATAAACAATACCCTTTTATGATTTTTAATTGTTTTATTAAATCTTAGAATCCAACGGTAAATCAAATTTCGGTTAGGTGACCTTTATCCCGTCATTTGATTTAGCTAGGTAGTCATTTACATGACAATTGCAATCCTTTTGCAACTTCTAAGTTATGGGATCATGCAATCCTTTTGCATGGCATATTAATCCCATCAACGCCTAATTGTTCCTCATGCTTCGGTGACCCTAAGTTCATGATTCCCAATTCAAGTCGTCCTACTTGTGTAAACATGTAAATTTAACAAACAAGTGGTTAGGTGACCTTTATCCCACTAGTGTGCGGAATTTACCTTATTCACATTAATCCGCTCATGACGGTTAGGTGACCTTTATCCCGTCAAGAGTTTCTTAATATGTCTAAGCGTTTTCACAAAAGGATGGCGTTCAACTTGTTTTCTTTGTTTTAGTTAAAGGGATTTTAAGTCTTCCTAAATTCTAGTTTATGAAAACCCTTTCCATACACCAACATGCATTTGATGTATGGTACATTATGAAAAACCCATTTCATGTCATTAGTAAAAAAAACCAATTTTTACTTGATATAAACCATTTTATATGCACTTTTCATCTAGTTCCTAATAACCATTTATTAGTGTCTTATGTTGTTTTTAATTATAACCAATTATAATGTCATTTTGCAAGTTTGTTTCATGAGATATTGTATCAACCAAACACATACACAAAATCATACAAGCATGCAAAATAGAAGTCCACAATCATGCCAAAGTGGTGAACACTTGTTTAGCCAAAACAAGTGTTACCTAAAGGGTTAAAACCACAAAGTAGGAGATTAACAAATCTCCCACTAACTCTTGCATCCTAATGCTCCATCTTGTAATCTTCATACATCTTCTTGAGTCTTCATTTCTTTTACAAAATTATGTAACCTACTACATTTTTCTAGTAAAAGGAAATTACAACCTACTCTATTTTTACAAACCAAAATAGAATAAATTACAACATGAAATTACAAAATAATTATTACAAGCTTTACAACCAAATGAATGAATAATTATTACATGCCATAAGAATGAATAATCAACCATGAATATAATCAAACCACACACAAATCCAACCACAAGGTCAAGGCATGATTGTGAACCAAAACAACAACAAATCTTGGCCAAACTTGAAGTCCCAAAACCCACTTTTGGGGTCCAAAATTTCGGCCAAGAACCAAACCCCACCAAAACTCAAGATTTTTTACATTCTACTTTCATGCATGTTAGTAGATTGTAAAATAAATGAGTTTTCTAGCCAAAAACAAGAAGCATATTAACAAGACTTTGGCTCTAGATACCATTGTAGTGATTCATAAGATTACCAAATATCCATATCCATATATGTAAGTGTCAAAAGTCAAATTTATTAATAAGTAAGCGGAAGCATTTTAAATTTAATCTTTTAACAAGTTTAACCATTTAAACATGAATCCCTTTGATAGATCTAGTCTTGTAATATATGCTAAAATGTAAATAGAGCTAGTTATGGAGTTTTTACCTCCTCTAATCAAAGAGGGTGAAGAAACTAGATGTAGAGAAGAAGATGATGAAAAAGGGCTTGTTTCTCACTTGAAACCTCAAGTTTTGTATACCCACAAGTATGCAACCAACACCACCTTTAGTTAGGATTTACAAGACACCAAATTACAAGCAAAATCAAACCAAAACCACCTTTTGGAACCCCTTCAAAATCGGCCAAAAAAATGGAGGAGGAAGAAGAAGATTTTTTGCTAGTTTGAAACTTGAGAGAAGTGTGTGTAAAGTTGTGCAAGAGTCATATGCATGTATGGGAGACTACAACTAGTTAAAGCAAGCATGGGAGGTGTCTTGGGACTCCCCAAAACCGTCCTCCTTTGTTCTTTTTTTTTTTTTTTTTTTTTTTTTTTTTTTTTTAATTAATGATTAAAGCATGCTTGAAACTAGTTACATACACTTTATTATGCATGTACATTTATATATGTTATAAACCTTTTATAAACATATAAATATACATATGTTACATGTACATGTATATTATTTATAAGCCACTTATAAATATATACATATAAGTTACTTGCACATCTATTCTATTTCATAACCATTTTATAAAATTATAACACACAAATAAGTTTAATCAACCAATTAAACTTATACTTAAAATTATCCAAATAATTTAATCTCAAGTATTTTACTTTAGAGAACCAATTTTCTAAAGTTTAAGTGTCAAGTATTAGTTTTAATAATCCAATCATTAAACAAATACATAAAGGTGTTGATAAACTTGTTATTGGGTATGACCCGACTTGGATCATAACATATTAGCCACATTAATTTATTATGTCTCTCGGGCATATAAAATACTATCAGCAATGACAATATAGGTGCCGTAGTTAGCTTTTTCTTCAATAACTGAAACGCTTTCTCTTGTTCATCATTCCATTCAAATTTCTTCCCTTTATGCGTTAATGCAGTCAAGGGTTTTGCTATTCTGGAAAAGTCTTGGATGAACCTTCTGTAGTAACCAGCTAGTCCTAAAAACTGGCGTATGTGTTTTGGAGTTTTCGGGGTTTCCCACTTTTCAACAGTTTCTATCTTTGCCGGATCCACCTTAATACCTTATTTGTTCACTATGTGACTGAGGAATTGAACTTCTTCCAACCAAAATGCACACTTTGAAAACTTAGCGTACAATTCTTCCTTCCTCAATACTTCTAACACCTTTCTCAAATGTTCACCGTGTTCTTGGTCATTCTTTGAGTAAATAAGTATGTCATCAATGAAAACAATGACAAACTTGTCAAGGTATGGTCCACACACTCGGTTCATAAGGTCCATGAACACAGCTGGTGCATTATTTAAACCAAACGGCATGACCATAAACTCGTAATGACCGTAACGTGTTCTGAAAGCAGTCTTTGGAATATCATCTTCTTTCACCCGCATTTGATGATACCCGGAACGTAAGTCAATCTTTGAATAAACAGACGAGCCTTGTAGTTGATCAAATAAGTCGTCGATTCTCGGTAGTGGGTAGCGGTTCTTGATGGTAAGTTTGTTCAACTCTCGGTAGTCAATACACAACCTGAATGTACCATCTTTCTTCTTGACAAACAAAACAGGAGCTCCCCACGGTGATGTGCTTGGTCGAATGAAACCACGCTCTAAAAGTTCTTGTAATTGGCTTTGCAGTTCTTTCATCTCGCTGGGTGCGAGTCTGTAAGGAGCACGAGCTATTGGTGCAGCTCCTGGTACAAGATCTATTTGAAATTCTACGGATCGATGTGGGGGTAATCCTGGTAATTCTTTCTGAAATACATCGGGAAATTCTTTTGCAACGGGAACATCATTGATGCTCTTTTCTTCAGTTTGTACTTTATCGACGTGTGCTAGAACAGCATAGCAACCTTTTCTTATTAGTTTTTGTGCCTTCAAATTACTAATAAGATGTAACTTCGTGTTGCCCTTTTCTCCGTACACCATTAAGGGTTTTCCTTTTTCTCGTATAATGCGAATTGCATTTTTGTAACAAACGATCTCTGCTTTCACTTCTTTCAACCAGTCCATACCGATTATCACATCAAAACTCCCTAACTCTACTGGTATCAAATCAATCTTAAATGTTTCGCTAACCAGTTTAATTTCTCGATTCCGACATATATTATCTGCTGAAATTAATTTACCATTTGCTAATTCGAGTAAAAATTTACTATCCAAAGGCGTCAATGGACAACTTAATTTAGCACAAAAATCTCTACTCATATAGCTTCTATCCGCACCCGAATCAAATAAAACGTAAGCAGATTTATTGTCAATAAGAAACGTACCCGTAACAAGCTCCGGGTCTTCCTGTGCCTCTGCCGCATTAATATTGAAAACTCTTCCGCGGCCTTGTCCATTCGTGTTCTCCTGGTTCGGGAAATTTCTAATAATGTGGCCCGGTTTTCCACATTTATAATAAACTACATTGGCATAACTTGCTCCGACACTACTTGCTCCGCCATTACTCGTTTCGACACCATTTGTTCCTTTCGTTCTATTAACCCCTGGTCCGTAGACCTCACACTTCGCCGCGCTATGACCATTTCTTTTATACTTGTTGCAAAATTTTGTGCAGAACCCCGAGTGATACTTTTCACACCTTTGGCATAGCTGCTTCTGATTGTTGTTGTTGTTGTGGTTATTATTGTTGTTGGGATGATTGTTGTAGTTGTTGTTGTTGTTGTTGTTGTTGTTGTTGGGCCGTTTGTTGTAGTTGCGATTGATGTTGCGATTGTTGGGATAATTGTTGCGATTATTATTGTAATTACTGTTGTTGTTGTATTGGTGATTCTTATCACCGTTTTCCTCCCACTTTCTTTTGACTTGCTTCACATTGGCCTCTTCAGCAGTCTGTTCTTTAATTCTTTCTTCAATCTGGTTCACTAGTTTGTGAGCCATTCTACATGCCTGTTGTATGGAGGCGGGCTCGTGTGAACTTATATCTTCTTGGATTCTTTCCGGTAATCCTTTCACAAACGCGTCGATCTTCTCTTCCTCATCTTCGAATGCTCCCGGACACAATAGGCACAATTCTGTAAATCGTCTTTCGTACGTGGTAATATCAAATCCTTGGGTTTGTAACCCTCTAAGTTCTGTCTTGAGCTTATTGACCTCGGTTCTGGGACGGTACTTCTCGTTCATCAAGTGCTTGAATGCTGACCACGGTAGTGCGTACGCATCGTCTTGTCCCACTTGCTCTAGATAGGTATTCCACCATGTTAACGCAGAACCTGTGAAGGTATGCATATCGTACTTCACTTTGTCCTCTTCAGTACACTTACTTATGGCAAACACTGATTCGACCTTCTCGGTCCACAGTTTCAATCCGATCGGTCCTTCGGTTCCATCAAATTCCAAAGGTTTACAGGCAGTGAATTCTTTGTAGGTGCATCCTACACGATTTCCTGTACTGCTAGATCCAAGGTTATTGTTGGTATGTAGCGCAGCCTGTACTGCGGCTATGTTTGAAGCTAAAAAAGTACGGAATTCCTCTTCATTCATATTCACTGTGTGTCGAGTAGTCGGTGCCATTTCCTTCAAAATAGTCAAATGGAACAAGTTAATCATACAGAATATTAAGAGTAGTTAATAGTATTTCGTAGCATAATATGAACTCATTTATAAAAGCTTTTTCTTCATATTAGCGTTTTATAAGTTTAAATTCGGGTAGTACCTACCCGTTAAGTTCATACTTAGTAGCTAATATACAATTCAACTACTACAATTCTATATGAAAAACTGATTATAATAATATTTCGCGTTCAAACTTTTATACAATATTTTACAAACTTACAATACCGCTTATTTTACATAAAGCATGAAATATAGCACACAATAACTTTGATACAAGATAGTTGTGAAGATAATTCTAGCTAGTACACAAGTCGTTCAGCAAAGGCAATAAAGACACGTAATTCATACGTCCAGAAACAAGTCATGCATTCTGGTTTTACTAGGACTACTTCCCATCCTTGGTCTTGTGCAACATAACCGTTATGGCCGTTGATAAGACAGCGTGTTGTAACGTCGTCAAAGGGACGAGGGTTACATAATGTCCAACAGTCCCGTAACAATCTAAAAACCTCATTTCTTACCCCAATTACCGACTCCGTCACTTGTGGAAACGTTTTGTTTAATAGTTGTAGCCCGATGTTCTTGTTCTCAGTTTGGTGAGAAGCGAACATTACTAATCCGTAAGCATAACATGCTTCTTTATGTTGCATGTTAGCCGCTTTTTCTAAATCAAGAAGTCCAATATTCGGATATATTGAGTCAAAATAATTTCTTAACCCGTTGCGTAAAATAGCATTTGGGTTCCCCGCAATATATGCGTCAAAGTAAACACATCGTAACTTATGGGTTTCCCAATGTGATATCCCCCATCTTTCAAAGGAAAGTCTCTTATAAACCAAGACATTCTTGGAACGTTCTTCGAATGTCTTACAAACTGATCTCGCCTTAAATAGTTGTGCCGCGGAATTCTGACCGACTCTAGACAAGATTTCATCAATCATGTCTCCGGGTAGGTCTCTTAAAATATTGGATTGTCTATCCATTTTGTGTTTTTAAACTGTAAAATAGACAAGAGTTAGATTCATAAAAAAAATACTTATTAATACAAGCAATTTTTACATATATCATAAAGCATAAGCACACTATATTACATATATTACACCACACGAATACAACTATCTTATTTCGACTCGCTCGTTTCTTCTTCTTCGGTTTTGGTTCGTTTTCCCCAAGTTTCTAGGGATATATGATGTTCCCCTAATACGAGCCGTCGTTATCCACATTGGTTTAGAAAAACCTGGTGGTTTAGAGGTTCCCGGGTCATTGTTACAACTTAAGGACTTCGGGGGTTGACGATACATATAAAGTTCATCGGGGTTGGAATTAGATTTCTCTATTTTTATGCCCTTTCCTTTATTATTTTCTTTTGCCTTTTTAAATTCAGTTAGGGTAATTTCTATAACATCATCGGAATTCTCGTCGGAATCCGATTCATCGGAGAATTGGTAATCCTCCCAATATTTTGCTTCCTTGGCGGAAACACCATTGACCATAATTAACCTTGGTCGGTTGGTTGAGGATTTTCTTTTACTTAACCGTTTTATTATTTCCCCCACCGGTTCTATTTCTTCTTCCGGTTCCGATTCTTCTTCCGGTTCTGATTCTTCTTCCGGTTCCGACTCTTCTTCCGGTTCCTCTTCGGGAACTTGTGAATCAGTCCACGAATCATTCCAATTTACATTTGACTCTTCATCATTATTAGGTGAGTCAATGGGACTTGTTCTAGAGGTAGACATCTATCACATAATATCAAACACGTTAAGAGATTAATATATCACATAATATTCATATGTTAAAAATATATAGTTTCCAACAAAAATGTTAAGCAATCATTTTTAAAGAAAACACGGTCGAAGTCCAGACTCACTAATGCATCCTAACAAACTCGATAAGACACACTAATGCAAATTTTCTGGTTCTCTAAGACCAACGCTCGGATACCAACTGAAATGTCCCGTTCTTATTGATTAAAAACGTTCCATATTAATTGATTTCGTTGCGAGGTTTTGACCTCTATATGAGATGTTTTTCAAAGACTGCATTCATTTTTAAACAAACCATAACCTTTATTTCATCAATAAAGGTTTAAAAAGCTTTACGTAGATTATCAAATAATGATAATCTAAAATATCCTGTTTACACACGACCATTACATAATGGTTTACAATACAAATATGTTACAACAAAATAAGTTTCTTGAATGCAGTTTTTACACAATATCATACAAGCATGGACTCCAAATCTTGTCCTTATTTAAGTATGCGACAGCGGAAGCTCTTAATAATCACCTGAGAATAAACATGCTTAAAACGTCAACAAAAATGTTGGTGAGTTATAGGTTTAACCTATATATATCAAATCGTAACAATAGACCACAAGATTTCATATTTCAATACACATCCCATACATAGAGATAAAAATCATTCATATGGTGAACACCTGGTAACCGACATTAACAAGATGCATATATATAAGAATATCCCCATCATTCCGGGACACCCTTCGGATATGATATAAATTTCGAAGTACTAAAGCATCCGGTACTTTGGATGGGGTTTGTTAGGCCCAATAGATCTATCTTTAGGATTCGTGTCAATTAGGGTGTCTGTTCCCTAATTCTTAGATTACCAGACTTAATAAAAAGGGGCATATTCGATTTCGATAATTCAACCATAGAATGTAGTTTCACGTACTTGTGTCTATTTTGTAAATCATTTATAAAACCTGCATGTATTCTCATCCCAAAAATATTAGATTTTAAAAGTGGGACTATAACTCACTTTCACAGATTTTTACTTCGTCGAGAAGTAAGACTTGGCCACTGGTTGATTCACGAACCTATAACAATATATACATATATATCAAAGTATGTTCAAAATATATTTACAACACTTTTAATATATTTTGATGTTTTAAGTTTATTAAGTCAGCTGTCCTCGTTAGTAACCTATAACTAGTTGTCCACAGTTAGATATACAGAAATAAATCGATAAATATTATCTTGAATCAATCAACGACCCAGTGTATACGTATCTCAGTATTGATCACAACTCAAACTATACATATTTTGGAATCAACCTCAACCCTGTATAGCTAACTCCAACATTCACATATAGAGTGTCTATGGTTGTTCCGAAATATATATAGATGTGTCGACATGATAGGTCGAAACATTGTATACGTGTCTATGGTATCTCAAGATTACATAATATAAAATACAAGTTGATTAAGTTATGGTTGGAATATATTTGTTACCAATTTTCACGTAGCTAAAATGAGAAAAATTATCCAATCTTGTTTTACCCATAACTTCTTCATTTTAAATCCGTTTTGAGTGAATCAAATTGCTATGGTTTCATATTGAACTCTTTTTTATGAATCTAAACAGAAAAAGTATAGGTTTATTGTCGGAAAAATAAGTTACAAGTCGTTTTTGTAAAGGTAGTCATTTCAGTCGAAAGAACGACGTCTAGATGACCATTTTAGAAAACATACTTCCACTTTGAGTTTAACCATAATTTTTGGATATAGTTTCATGTTCATAATAAAAATCATTTTCTCAGAATAACAACTTTTAAATCAAAGTTTATCATAGTTTTTAATTAACTAACCCAAAACAGCCCGCGGTGTTACTACGACGGCGTAAATCCGATTTTACGGTGTTTTTTGTGTTTCCAGGTTTTAAATCATTAAGTTAGCATATCATATAGATATAGAACATGTGTTAAGTTGATTTTAAAAGTCAAGTTAGAAGGATTAACTTTTGTTTGCGAACAAGTTTAGAATTAACTAAACTATGTTCTAGTGATTACAAGTTTAAACCTTCGAATAAGATAGCTTTATATGTATGAATCGAATGATGTTATGAACATCATTACTACCTTAATTTCCTTGGATAAACCTACTGGAAAAGATAAAAATGGATCTAGCTTCAATGGATCCTTGGATGGCTCGAAGTTCTTGAAGCAGAATCATGACACGAAAACAAGTTCAAGTAAGATCATCACTTGAAATAAGATTGTTATAGTCATAGAAATTGAACCAAAGTTTGAATATGATTATTACCTTGTATTAGAATGATAACCTACTGTAAGAAACAAAGATTTCTTGAGGTTGGATGATCACCTTACAAGATTGGAAGTGAGCTAGCAAACTTGAAGTATTCTTGATTTTATGAAACTAGAACTTTTGGAATTTATGAAGAACACTTAGAACTTGAAGATAGAACTTGAGAGAGATCAATTAGATGAAGAAAATTGAAGAATGAAAGTGTTTGTAGGTGTTTTTGGTCGTTGGTGTATGGATTAGATATAAAGGATATGTAATTTTGTTTTCATGTAAATAAGTCATGAATGATTACTCATATTTTTGTAATTTTATGAGATATTTCATGCTAGTTGCCAAATGATGGTTCCCACATGTGTTAGGTGACTCACATGGGCTGCTAAGAGCTGATCATTCGAGTGTATATACCAATAGTACATACATCTAAAAGCTGTGTATTGTACGAGTACGAATACGGGTGCATACGAGTAGAATTGTTGATGAAACTGAACGAGGATGTAATTGTAAGCATTTTTGTTAAGTAGAAGTATTTTGATAAGTGTATTGAAGTCTTTCAAAAGTGTATAAATACATATTAAAACACTACATGTATATACATTTTAACTGAGTCGTTAAGTCATCGTTAGTCGTTACATGTAAATGTTGTTTTGAAACCTTTAGGTTAACGATCTTGTTAAATGTTGTTAACCCAATGTTTATAATATCAAAAGAGATTTTAAATTATTATATTATCATGATATTATGATGTACGAATATCTCTTAATATGATATATATACATTAAATGTCGTTACAACGATAATCGTTACATATATGTCTCGTTTCAAAATCATTAAGTTAGTAGTCTTGTTTTTACCTATGTAGTTCATTGTTAATATAATTAATGATATGTTTACTTATCATAATATCATGTTAACTATATATATAACCATATATATGTCATCATATAGTTTTTACAAGTTTTAACGTTCGTGAATCACCGGTCAACTTGGGTGGTCAATTGTCTATATGAAACCTATTTCAATTAATCAAGTCTTAACAAGTTTGATTGCTTAACATGTTGGAAACATTTAATCATGTAAATATCAATCTCAATTAATATATATAAACATGGAAAAGTTCGGGTCACTACATTGTGATCTTGCCCAAGGGATTTTTACACCGCGCAAAGGTGAATTAAGCTAATTAACAATCAAGACCGGGTCGGGGTGGTTGATCACTTGATAGTTAAAGTGAAAGATGATCATCGGGGCCCAAAATAATCATCAAACATTCCATCCTCCATTATAATCTTATTGCACTCAATCCGTAATTATGTAACATCATTAATTAAGGATTGATCAGAATGTGTATGCGAAAAGGTAAATATTGGAAATTTTGCCCAAAGTATTAGATTTAGCCGTACTTGGATGCTTCGCAAAAAACACAAATTTATATGCCTAAGGATCGTTTCGGCGGACTTAGAAGATTCATAATGTGCAGATTAGCACGCGCATACAGGTTGTTTTGCATAAAGTAATTGTTTATTATGTGCACAATAATAAACAGTGAACATGCAAAGGACAATGCTAGTGGTTATGAATATTAAACAGTACTTAAAGCGCTATAAAAATTAAAAGTTGCAACTAATATGAACATTTTCTATTAAAAACCGCATATGACTGCGGTCAAGTGTTACAAACAAAAATACACGCATTATTGCGGATTATCTACATCATTACAAATTAAGTTCCATAATATCTTTCATGGTAACATTTTCCTCTTGGAAAAGCGCAGAGAGCGCCGGAATGTCAATACATTCGATGCCTTTACCAGTTTCATCATAAATCTGCTTCGCAACCTCTATTTCGCATATTTCCTTGTCGATGACCTCTGGATACGGTGGACCAATCCCATAAGCATTTTCAATTATCGACAGAAATTCGCAACGTTCAAGGAGTTTAGCCGCATTAAGGTACTCTTGGAATTTTAGCGATACAGGGTTGGAATCCATTATCTTATGCGATACAGGGTGGGAAGATACGCGACGAGTTGTTTAAATTGCTCATCTGTAGCTTCAGGTTGCGGCTGGGACTCAAGTGCGGTAGTCAGTGTGGTCACTTGAGCTTCCGCGGATTGAAGTGCGGTTTGAGAAGATCCAAGATCTTTCTTTAGTGTTGCATTTTCCTTCTCTAGACGCGCAATCTTCTTATCAGCTTGCTTTAAAGCTTTTTCTTGAGCCATAAGCTCCGTCACCAACTTGTCCCTGCGAGGGACATCATCCACAAGAAGGCATAATGCAGTATATAAATTTTGCACCCGTGCACTTTCCACGGTCTCATCGTCAAATTTTTGAAATTCTGCACGAACATCTGCAGGAACCGCAGATGCAAGCTGCTTTAATTGATTTGCGGCTGTTGCGCGGTCGATGTTTATGTGCTCATGAAAATTGTCAAATTTTATTGACATAATAGGGCTTGCTGGAGTGAACTCTTTGCTGAAAACATTGTGTGGAATATCCTGCGAGATATTGAACTGCACGTCTTCTTGTGAACCTTTAGTAAGATCGATGGTTTCTGTGAAAAAATTACAATAATGAATGTTACGCATAAAACGCAGTGTAAATGCGTTACAGTCGCATTAATAATGAAGAATTTTGTATAAAGTAATTGCAGCAAATATTTTGCATACCTTCTTCTTCTTCAGAATCTTCTTGAATGACTTGTTTTCCGCGTTTCTTTCCTGACGTGGTAGGGTTAATGGTAGAACTTTTGCGTTTACCCTTATCGTGGATTTCCTCAATCTGGTTCTCATTAATCAACGGTTCCTTAACATCAATAACTTCGTCGTTCTCCAATGAACGATGGTATGAGGTGCAGCCTTGAATGTTCTTCTGGCGCATAATTTGATCGAGGGTGATATCTGCGAAAGTTATAATAATTATTGCACAGTCGTATATATTAAAATACACAGTAACAAAATGCAAATTGAAATAAAAAAACAAGTGTATACCATTGTCATCTGCATCCTTGAAGATGCCAAGCTGGTTTACCCAGGGCCAATATGTGGAAATTCTGCCTACATAAAGAGGCACGATCCCATATGGACGAATCTGCAAACGCGCATTGACAAGCTGTTGGAAAGTCTCGGTTTCATACTCATCAAGTGTAACGCGATCCTTGCTTTTTTCAGAGCAGGAGCTAACCCAGGTGTTAATCTTTTTATAATCGCGGAGGGCGGTTCTTTTTATGAAGAAGTAAGATTGTTGCCATTTGCCAACATTTTCCTTTGGTGTATCCATGACACCATTGCGGCATTTGAAGCTAAACCAGCTAGCATCATGTGTTAGGATGGAGGAGAATTTGCGAAATACATCTACAGAAGGTGGCCTATTTATGGCATTGCAGTACATCTCGAACACTATAAGTTTAGCTACCGCATTCGGATGCAATTGGCCAGGACCAACCGCATAAAACTGACATGCGGATAAGAAAAAGTTAGTGAAAGGAAGCCTCAGATTGCCTGAATATAGGGAGGTTTCGTAGATCGTAATATATCCTTCTGGAGGATTGTCTGCAGTAAAACCTGTTGCAGGTGCAACAGGTGCGAATTGATCAAGCAATGGATAGTTACGTTTGATCTGCTCAAGCAATTCTTTGGTAATTAGGAAATTAAAGTCATGTACTGAAGGTCCGGAAGTTGTTGGGGATCGTGACGTAGACATGATAAAAGTAGGGAGGTGGTTTGGTTAAGTGTAAGAATGAAAAACGCAGAAAGATGATTGAGTGCGATGAAAATTGTAAGTATGCTTTTTTAGAGAGAGAAAATAGTGTGAGAAAGTGAAAATGGACATATGCGGTGATGTTTTCTATTTATACTTGCACGATTGCAAGTAGCCGTTTAAGAATAATCATGATGATCCAACGCTTATTAAAATGCGAAGGGATTGCAACGGTTAGAAATACAGCCGTTAGCAGGAAAACTGCAATGCGGATGGATCATTTACGTGATGTACGACACTGCGTAAGCTATGCGAATGATTTTTAAAAAAAAGAGAACCCCATAAACACTACAATTTTTTATTTTTTAAGAGTTTATTGTCTTACTTTTTCTGCGAAAATGTAACACAATAAACTGGGGGGACTTGATCATATACATACTTATGTATATGTATATTTTTAGTGCGGAAGGCCTTTTAGAGGTGAACGCACAAGACAGATAAACCGCGGTATAATGCGGTAGGATTGCGCAGAACATTAAAGAGTGCGAAGGCATCTCGCAGTATTTGTGCAGAATGCCTAAGTGCCCGCACAACTTACTTCCGCGTAACTCCTGGACCTATAAATAGGGAGCTTGGCCTCTCATTTTAGGTTGTTGATTCTAGAAGGGTTGCCCTAGCCATATTGATTTCTCTCGTGACTTTTCCCGAGACTAAATCATTATTTGGTTAAGGTAATTTACGAAGACCGGGACATGGTTATTGATCGTTTAGCACTTAACGAAATATGACAATAAGGTCCCAAAACCATAATCGACATCCATTATACTCCCTCATTGCATTCAATCCTTGATTAACCGTAATTGGATAATCTAGGATTGATCATACGTAATGTTTTTAAAACCTTTATTGATAAAATAATGGTTATGGTTATTTTAAAAATGAATGCAGTCTTTGAAAAACGTCTCATATAAAGGTCAAAACCTCGCAACGAAATCAATTAATAAGGAACGTTTATAATCAATATGAACGGGACATTTCAATACACTCACAGTATGTGGCACAAACAAGGGAACGATCCACATTTTCAAGCTTACCAGAAGGCAATATGAATCAGAGGAGGCGTAATCGGTTGTTCAGTGAGGATGAGGTTCAGGAGTTCTTTATACCATGATCAAGTGTTCAGGCCGGACAGTGCTAGGTGCTTGGCGTTTGAAGAAACAATTTCCAGCATTTTATCAAGAACAAAATTTATCATTTCAATAAGGGCAGTTTGTTAGCATTTCTGAAGAACAAAATTTATCAATATACGGTAGACCATTGTGGTCATCTTTACAGTTCCTATATTTTCAATTGCATACACTAAACGTTCATGATGTACTAATTAGGCTTGATCCACCTAAATTCGTCATCAATTGTTTATGTATTGCACAGTACTGATCAATAAAATTTTATATTTTTCTTATGCAAAGTGCTGCCTGTGACAAATATAAAACATTACATTTATATCCTGCCCTCAGAAGGAGAGTATTTTTTATACCTCCGATGGCGGAAGCTTTTGTGCCGGCCAGCAAAGGCACAAGGGATCGGCTAGAAAACGTTAAAGTTTTACTAGAATGCACCGAGGCAAAATAAAAAACTCAGATACTTGTCATGACAAACATTATAAAACCTTACTTCACAGAACGAAAGAAGTTTATAATTTATATGAAGGCCAAAAATATTACACAATTCTTCCTCATATATTTTATGACGGAAGGCGTATGACGGATAGGTCACTAACCCATAGCTAATCTTCACACAATATTTCAAAAGTTCTTCCTCATATATCTTATGGTGGAAGGCGTATGTCGGAAAGATTATTTTATAATCACTCTTCAAAGAACACTTCTTAACTATTCCTCATTAATTTGATGACGAAAAGTGTCTAACAAACAACAAATGTCCTACTGCATGTTTGACGGCATGATGTTTGCTAAGTGAATTTTTGATCTGTTACTCATTTAGCTGAAGTTTACAAATGCAAGACACCCAAAAGTGAATTACCTTAAACAATTTTCAAAATGCTTTGTTCAGTTATACAATATACAATTGTATATGAAATTTTATGATATGCTTAGTGCATAGCAGATGGGTTATAAACAACAAACATCAAAGTATTTGGTGCAAGCATACAAACAAGCATAATCACTACAATAAGCACATGTTTATGGCATTCAAATTATCAATGTTTATTACAAATGGATGTTCATCACATAGTTGCAAATTTATGAAAATTGAACATTGAGCACATCCTGAGCAAAGGACTCCTCTCTGCTGCATACTTCGTCATACACATCTATTTTTAGATTAACTAACTTGGCCATTGCTTCATTAACCTTCTCCAATGTTCCAGGAGGCATCAGATTAGTAATAGCAGCAGGGAGAGTCTGGCTTGGAGCAAGGCGTCTGGTCAATTTATCTGTTACATCAGCAATAGCATGGGTGCGCATAGCATCAACATAATCATTGTAGGGGTCCCCAACAAGTTTGGACCCAAGAACCTTAGCTATCAGACCCGGTATACCCTTCTTAAGCTCAGCAAAATTACCCTCGCCTTTCTCCACCCTCCGGAGAAGCTCAGCAAATTTTTTCCTCTCTGCACTCAGCTGTTTCTCCAGCTCGCCCACTTTCACCTGCTCCTCCTCAAACTTTTTCTTCTCAACATCCTTTTCCCCTTGCAGAGCAGCAGCAACAGCATCTTGAGCACTTTTAAGCTCAACTTCTCTAGCCTTTATTATTGACTGAGCATCACTCAAGGCACGCTCAGCATCAGCAGCTCTCTTGCGAGCATTGGCACCTTGAGCAATCTCAGGGCGGGCAAAAGCAAGTATGGACTCCTGTTGCTTCTGCAGTTGCAGAACAGAATCCAGATGATTGGTTAACAATACATGAGCTGCAGCAGTTGATTCCCTGAGCTGCTCAGAGCGGAGAGCGGTGAACTGGGGTTTTAGCTCAGGGATAGCATAACTCTGTAGAAGAAAAATTTTATGGTTAATTTCAAGCAACTCACATAAATAAATTGCAAGCTTATACATGCAGAAAGTTTCATTATTCATACCTGAAGAAGAGTTGAAAATTCTTTGTCCTTAGTAGCAGGATTTTGAATGATCGCCTGCAATGTCCTCACATGAGCAGGAGGAGATGGCGTGCACATTGGACGAGGTGACAGCATGGTTAGTGGTACTAGGAAGAGGATAATGATAAGCAGAGTCGCCTTCCGACCTCTTTTCATGGAATTCAGATTTCTCAAATGGAGTAAAGTTTGGGTCAGGAGTTTTCAGACCCTTATCTCCTTCACCTTCAAGGTTCTCCTCCGGCCTCTGCTCACCGCCTCCCGTACCCTTCCCTTGGCTATCATCAGACTCTGCTAAAATCACTAACAGAAACAAATTAGCATTTTGAACAAGTATAACAGTTATAAACAGAGACATGTGCATTATCAAGAACGAGCAGAATGGACATACTTCTTCTGCGTTTTTGCTTTTGGCTCCCCTCTGTATTCTTCGCCCTCTTAGAGCCTATGCTCTTCTTCTTCCTTGTCTTTTGGGATAGAGGAGGAGTGAGGTTTGTTTCGCCCGTGATGTCAACCGAACCTAATGTCTGCTGCTCGGCGGTGGTGGTGTCATCCGCTGTCCGTTCAATGTCTGTCTGTTCATACCCGGACTCACTGTCAAAACTGCTGACAATGATTTCTTCTCCCTTTTCAGCAGCAGCAGCATCAGCAGCAGCTTTAGCCTCAGTTGTAGCTCTCTCTGCCTCTAGATCTTCAGCAGTTTTGTCACGAGCAGTGACCTTTACTTCATCATCAAGATCAACGGATAAAAGAGCAGAACGAACCTGCATCACGGAGTTGGCTGCAAAAATTAAACATAAACAACAATATAAGCAAACATTACAAACAATAGACACGTATTTATATATAATAGGATGATCATATCACATCCTACCCTGGTTTTTCTCACGGAGTACTGGCACAAAAGTGCTCGGCCATTCTTGACTCACTTTGCACAGTACAAGAATTCCCTCATACCTCTCGTATGATCTGGGCGGAAGGCGGAGCTCTTTCAAACTATTTACTATCCATTGCTCCGTGGCAGAAATCTTCACACCCTTTCCTACACCAGCATCAATAGCACCCCATTCCCGGACAACGGAGTACTCCTCCGGAATAACAGTCTCATCAACAAAAAAAAATGGACTTTTCCAGTCCTGCAAGTTTGATACTCTATTTGTACCAACAAAATGAGTATTTCGTTTACTATCAATAGTAAGCCAGCAGTCACTAATTGTACGAATTCTAAACAAAGAGATAAAAACTTTAATGCGAGGCTTAATATTAGCAGCATTGTAGTACATTTCAAAAAGGATGATTTTTTGAAGGCCATGGGGATGCATTTTACTAAGGCCGGCCTTATAATATCTAAGAAGGCGAAGGAGAAAGTTAGTAAGGGGAACACAGAGGTTGCCGTAGGTAATTTGTAAGGCGTATAAAGTAATTTTTCCATCAGGAGGGTTGTCAGTAGTTTGTTGGTAGGAAGAACAGGGTTGTATTGATTAAGATGGCGGAAGGCAATCTTTAAACCGTCTAAGTATTCACTTGTCAGTGATGATCAATCCCTAATTAATGATGTTACTTAATTACGGATTGAGTGTGATCATATACATAGCATTGTATATGTATATTTTATTTGCCAAAAGCCAAGGGCAGAGTTATGCGGATTATAATACAAAGTCATGAAGTATCCGCTGAAAATAAGCATAGCAGCTGTTAACACCTATTTCCTTATGAGATAAGGCTTAGTGTGTCACCAAGATACTAGAAGTAATCTAGCTTTAGGAGGGTGGAGTGTTGCCGATTGATTTTTACCCTCGGGAAATAATCCCTGCAGACCCGGTTCACAAGTGTAGAAACTTGTGGGGTGGCTTAATCAATCTGTCGTTCGTAAAGCGTAGAAATGCTAGCCGGATGACTTCTAGTGAGAGAATGTAGAGAGAGAAAAGAGAAGTGAAGTCTCAGCTCTCAAAGTTGTCAGAATCTCTGGACTGTGTAAAATGACGACCCAAGGGGTCTATTTATAGTGTCAGATCCACCAGATTGCTTGGGGACACGTGTCAGATGATGATACGTTCTGTTATTCGTGATCCGAAATTTATGCTGAAGGTGGCATTCTCCGGCCAGGGCTTACGCGCTAGGCGGCCTTCAGGGCTTACGCATGACGGAGCAGCCTGTACAGCGGGGAACGCTGGATGGATAACTCTACAGAACTGTTGTTTCCAGCCTTCTTGATGCTACTTTTATGCAACCATTATGCCTTTTATGCGTGTATACGATAGGATACACCATTAAGTTGTAGTGACCCGAACTTTTCCATGTTTATATACATATTAAATGAAATTGTTATTTACATGATTAAGTGTTTCCAACATGTTAAGCAATCAAACTTGTTAAGACTTGATTAATTGAAATAGGTTTCATATAGACAATTGACCACCCAAGTTGACCGGTGATTCACGAACGTTAAAACTTGTAAAAACTATACGATGACATATATATGGTTATATATATAGTTAACATGATTTTATTATAAGTATGTATCTCATTAGGTATTTTAACAATGAGTTATATACATAAAAATGAGACTATTAATTTAAGAAACTCGAAAACGATATATATATAACGATTATAGTTATAACTGAAATGTCCCGTTCTTATTGATTAAAAACGTTCCATATTAATTGATTTCGTTGCGAGGTTTTGACCTCTATATGAGACGTTTTTCAAAGACTGCATTCATTTTAAAACAAACCATAACCTTTATTTCATCAATAAAGGTTTAAAGAGCTTTACGTAGATTATCAAATAATGATAATCTAAAATATCCTGTTTACACACGACCATTACATAATGGTTTACAATACAAATATGTTACAACAAAATAAGTTTCTTGAATGCAGTTTTTACACAATATCATACAAGCATGGACTCCAAATCTCGTCCTTATTTAAGTATGTGACAGCGGAAGCTCTTAATAATCACCTGAGAATAAACATGCTTAAAACGTCAACAAAAATGTTGGTGAGTTATAGGTTTAACCTATATATATCAAATCATAATAATAATAGACCACAAGATTTCATATTTCAATACACATCCCATACATAGAGATAAAAATCATTCATATGGTGAACACCTGGTAACCGACATTAACAAGATGCATATATAAGAATATCCCCATCATTCCGGGACACCCTTCGGATATGATATAAATTTCGAAGTACTAAAGCATCCGGTACTTTGGATGGGGTTTGTTAGGCCCAATAGATCTATCTTTAGGATTCGCGTCAATTAGGGTGTCTGTTCCCTAATTCTTAGATTACCAGACTTAATAAAAAGGGGCATATTCGATTTCGATAATTCAACCATAGAATGTAGTTTCACGTACTTGTGTCTATATTGTAAATCATTTATAAAACCTGTATGTATTCTCATCCCAAAAATATTAGATTTTAAAAGTGGGACTATAACTCACTTTCACAGATTTTTACTTCGTCGGGAAGTAAGACTTGGCCACTGGTTGATTCACGAACCTATAACAATATATACATATATATCAAAGTATGTTCAAAATATATTTACAACACTTTTAATATATTTTGATGTTTTAAGTTTATTAAGTCAGCTGTCCTAGTTAGTAACCTATAACTAGTTGTCCACAGTTAGATGTACAGAAATAAATCGATAAATATTATCTTGAATCAATCCACGACCCAGTGTATACGTATCTCAGTATTGATCACAACTCAAACTATATATATTTTGGAATCAACCTCAACCCTGTATAGCTAACTCCAACATTCACATATAGAGTGTCTATGGTTGTTCCGAAACATATATAGATGTGTCGAAATGATAGGTCGAAACATTGTATACGTGTCTATGGTATCACAAGATTACATAATATACAATACAAGTTGATTAAGTTATGGTTGGAATAGATTTGTTACCAATTTTCACGTAGCTAAAATGAGAAAAATTATCCAATCTTGTTTTACCCATAACTTCTTCATTTTAAATCCGTTTTGAGTGAATCAAATTGCTATGGTTTCATATTGAACTATATTTTATGAATCTAAACAGAAAAAGTATAGGTTTATAGTCGGAAAAATAAGTTACAAGTCGTTTTTGTAAAGGTAGTCATTTCAGTCGAAAGAACGACGTCTAGATGACCATTTTAGAAAACATACTTCCACTTTGAGTTTAACCATAATTTTTGGATATAGTTTCATGTTCATAATAACAATCATTTTCTCAGAATAACAACTTTTAAATCAAAGTTTATCATAGTTTTTAATTAACTAACCCAAAACAGCCCGCGGTGTTACTACGACGGCGTAAATCCGGTTTTACGGTGTTTTTCGTGTTTCCAGGTTTTAAATCATTAAGTTAGCATATCATATAGATATAGAACATGTGTTTAGTTGATTTTAAAAGTCAAGTTAGAAGTATTAACTTTTGTTTGCGAACAAGTTTAGAATAAACTAAACTATGTTCTAGTGATTACAAGTTTAAACCTTCGAATAAGATAGCTTTATATGTATGAATCGAATGATGTTATGAACATCATTACTACCTTAAGTTCCTTGGATAAACCTACTGGAAAATATAAAAATAGATCTAGCTTCAATGGATCCTTGGATGGCTCGAAGTTCTTGAAGCAGAATCATGACACGAAAACAAGTTCAAGTAAGATCATCACTTGAAATAAGATTGTTATAGTTATAGAAATTGAACCAAAGTTTGAATATGATTATTACCTTGTATTAGAATGATAACCTACTGTAAGAAACAAAGATTTCTTGAGGTTGGATGATCACCTTACAAGATTGGAAGTGAGCTAGCAAACTTGAAAGTATTCTTGATTTTATGTAACTAGAACTTGTAGAATATATGAAGAACACTTAGAACTTGAAGATAGAACTTGAGAGAGATCAATTAGATTAAGAAAATTGAAGAATGAAAGTGTTTGTAGGTGTTTTTGGTCGTTGGTGTATGGATTAGATATAAAGGATATGTAATTTTGTTTTCATGTAAATAAGTCATGAATGATTACTCATATTTTTGTAATTTTATGAGATATTTCATGCTAGTTGCCAAATGATGGTTCCCACATGTGTTAGGTGACTCACATGGGCTGCTAAGAGCTGATCATTGGAGTGTGTATACCAATAGTACATACATCTAAAAGCTGTGTATTGTACGAGTACGAATACGGGTGCATACGAGTAGAATTGTTGATGAAACTGAACGAGGATGTAATTGTAAGCATTTTTGTTAAGTAGAAGTATTTTAATAAGTGTATTGAAGTCTTCCAAAAGTGTATAAATACATATTAAAACACTACATGTATATACATTTTAACTGATTCGTTAAGTCATCGTTAGTCGTTACATGTAAGTGTTGTTTTGAAACCTTTAGGTTAACGATCTTGTTAAATGTTGTTAACCCAATGTTTATAATATCAAATGAGATTTTAAATTATTATATTATCATGATATTATCATGTATGAATATCTCTTAATATGATATATATATGTACATTAAACGTCTTTACAACGATAATCGTTACATATATGTCTCGTTTAAAAATCATTAAGTTAGTAGTCTTGTTTTTACTTATGTAGTTCATTGTTAATATACTTAATGATATGTTTACTTATCATAGTATCATGTTAACTATATATATATCCATATATATGTCATCATATAGTTTTTACAAGTTTTAACGTTCGTGAATCACCGGTCAACTTGGGTGGTCAATTGTCTATATGAAACATATTTCAATTAATCAAGTCTTAACAAGTTTGATTGCTTAACATGTTGGAAACATTTGATCATGTAAATATCAATCTCAATTAATATATATAAACATGGAAAAGTTCGGGTCACTACAGTACCTACCCGTTAAATAAATTTCGTCCCGAAATTTTAAGCTGTTGAAGGTGTTGACGAATCTTCTGGAAATAGATGCGGGTATTTCTTCTTCATCTGATCTTCATGCTCCCAGGTGAACTCGGGTCCTCTACGAGCATTCCATCGAACCTTAACAATTGGTATCTTATTTTGTTTAAGTCTTTTAACCTCACGATCCATTATTTCGACGGGTTCTTCGATGAATTGAAGTTTTTCGTTGATTTGGATTTCATCTAACGGAATAGTGAGATCTTCTTTAGCAAAACATTTCTTCAAATTCGAAACGTGGAAAGTGTTATGTACAGTCGCGAGTTGTTGAGGTAACTCAAGTCGGTAAGCTACTGGTCCGACACGATCAATAATCTTGAATGGTCCAATATACCTTGGATTTAATTTCCCTCGTTTACCAAATCGAACAACGCCTTTCCAAGGTGCAACTTTAAGCATGACCATCTCTCCAATTTCAAATTCTATATCTTTTCTTTTAATGTCAGCGTAGCTCTTTTGTCGACTTTGGGCGGTTTTCAACCGTTGTTGAATTTGGATGATCTTCTCGGTAGTTTCTTGTATAATCTCCGGACCCGTAATCTGTCTATCCCCCACTTCACTCCAAAAAATCGGAGACCTGCACTTTCTACCATAAAGTGCTTCAAACGGCGCCATCTCAATGCTTGAATGGTAGCTGTTGTTGTAGGAAAATTCTGCTAACGGTAGATGTCGATCCCAACTGTTTCCGAAATCAATAACACATGCTCGTAGCATGTCTTCAAGCGTTTGTATCGTCCTTTCGCTCTGTCCATCAGTTTGTGGATGATAGGTAGTACTCATGTCTAGACGAGTTCCTAATGCTTGATGTAATGTCTGCCAGAATCTTGAAATAAATCTGCCATCCCTATCAGAGATAATAGAGATTGGTATTCCATGTCTGGAGACGACTTCCTTCAAATACAGTCGTGTTAACTTCTCCATCTTGTCATCTTCTCTTATTGGCAGGAAGTGTGCTGATTTGGTAAGACGATCAACTATTACCCAAATAGTATCAAAACCACTTGCAGTCCTTGGCAATTTAGTGATGAAATCCATGGTAATGTTTTCCCATTTCCATTCCGGGATTTTGGGTTGTTGAAGTAGACCTGATGGTTTCTGATGCTCAGCTTTGACCTTAGAACACATCAAACATTCTCCTACGTATTTAGCAACATCGGCTTTCATACCCGGCCACCAAAAATTTTTCTTGAGATCCTTGTACATCTTCCCCGTTCCAGGATGTATTGAGTATCTGGTTTTATGAGCTTCTCTAAGTACCATTTCTCTCATATCTCCAAATTTTGGTACCCAAATCCTTTCAGCCCTATACCGGGTTCCGTCTTCCCGAATATTAAGATGCTTCTCCGATCCTTTGGGTATTTCATCCTTTAAATTTCCCTCTTTTAAAACTCCTTGTTGCGCCTCCTTTATTTGAGTAGTAAGGTTATTATGAATCATTATATTCATAGATTTTACTCGAATGGGTTCTCTGTCCTTCCTGCTCAAGGCATTGGCTACCACATTTGCCTTCCCCGGGTGGTAACGAATCTCAAAGTCGTAATCATTCAATAATTCAATCCACCTACGCTGCCTCATATTCAGTTGTTTCTGATTAAATATGTGTTGAAGACTTTTGTGGTCGGTATATATAATACTTTTGACCCCATATAAGTAGTGCCTCCAAGTCTTTAATGCAAAAACAACCGCGCCTAATTCCAAATCATGCGTCGTATAATTTTGTTCGTGAATCTTCAATTGTCTAGACGCATAAGCAATCACCTTTGTTCGTTGCATTAATACACAACCGAGACCTTACTTTGATGCATCACAATAAATCACAAAATCATCATTCCCTTCAGGCAATGACGATATAGGTGCCGTAGTTAGCTTTTTCTTCAATAATTGAAACGCTTTCTCTTGTTCATCATTCCATTCAAATTTCTTCCCTTTATGCGTTAATGCAGTCAAGGGTTTTGCTATTCTGGAAAAGTCTTGGATGAACTTTCTGTAGTAACCAGCTAGTCCTAAAAACTGGCGTATGTGTTTCGGAGTTTTCGGGGTTTCCCACTTTTCAACAGTTTCTATCTTTGCCGGATCCACCTTAATACCTTCTTTGTTCACTATGTGACCGAGGAATTGAACTTCTTCCAACCAAAATGCACACTTTAAAAACTTAGCGTACAATTCTTCCTTCCTCAATACTTCTAACACCTTTCTCAAATGTTCACCGTGTTCTTGGTCATTCTTTGAGTAAATAAGTATGTCATCAATGAAAACGATGACAAACTTGTCAAGGTATGGTCCACACACTCGGTTCATAAGGTCCATGAACACAACTGGTGCATTAGTTAAACCAAACGGCATGACCATAAACTCGTAATGACCGTAACGTGTTCTGAAAGCAGTCTTTGGAATATCATCTTCTTTCACCCGCATTTGATGATACCCGGAACGTAAGTCAATCTTTAAATAAACAGACGAGCCTTGTAGTTGATCAAATAAGTCGTCGATTCTCGGTAGTGGGTAGCGGTTCTTGATGGTAAGTTTGTTCAACTCTCGGTAGTCGATAAACAACCTGAATGTACCATCTTTCTTCTTGACAAACAAAACAGGAGCTCCCCACGGTGATGTGCTTGGTCGAATGAAACCACGCTCTAAAAGTTCTTGTAATTGGCTTTGTAGTTCTTTCATCTCGCTGGGTGCGAGTCTGTAAAGAGCACGAGCTATTGGTGCAGCTCCTGGTACAAGATCTATTTGAAATTCAACGGATCGATGTGGGGGTAATCCCGGTAATTCTTTCGGAAATACATCAGGAAATTCTTTTGCAATGGGAACATCATTGATGCTCTTTTCTTCAGTTTGTACTTTCTCGACGTGTGCTAGAATAGCATAGCAACCTTTTCTTATTAGTTTTTGTGCCTTCAAATTACTAATAATATGTAGCTTCGTGTTGCCCTTTTCTCCGTACACCATTAAGGGTTTTCCTTTTTCTCGTATAATGCGAATTGCATTTTTGTAACAAACGATCTCTGCTTTCACTTCTTTCAACCAGTCCATACCGATTATCACATCAAAACTCCCTAACTCTACTGGCATCAAATCAATCTTAAATGTTTCGCTAACCAGTTTAATTTCTCGATTCCGACATATATTATCTGCTGAAATTAATTTACCATTTGCTAATTCGAGTAAAAATTTACTATCCAAAGGCGTCAATGGACAATTTAATTTAGCACAAAAATCTCTACTCATATAGCTTCTATCCGCACCCGAATCAAATAAAACGTAAGCCGATTTATTGTCAATAAGAAACGTACCCGTAACAAGCTCCGGGTCTTCCTGTGCCTCTGCCGCATTAATATTGAAAACTCTTCTGCGGCCTTGTCCATTCGTGTTCTCCTGGTTCGGGCAATTTCTAATAATGTGGCCCGGTTTTCCACATTTATAACAAACTACATTGGCATAACTTGCTCCGACACTACTTGCTCCGCCATTACTCGTTCCGACACCATTTGTTCCTTTCGTTCTATTAACCCCTGGTCCGTAGACCTCACACTTCGCCGCGCTATGACCATTTCTTTTACACTTGTTGCAAAATTTGGTGCAGAACCCCGAGTGATACTTTTCACACCTTTGGCATAGCTGCTTCTGATTGTTGTTGTTGTTGCAATTATTATTGTTGCTGGGATGATTGTTGTAGTTGCTGTTGTTGTTGTTGTTGTTGTTGTTGTTGTTGTTGTTGTTGGGCCGTTTGTTGTAGTTGCGATTGATGTTGCGATTGTTGGGATAATTGTTGCGATTATTGTTGTAATTGCTGTTGTTGTTGTATTGGTGATTCTTATCACCGTTTTCCTCCCACTTTCTTTTGACTTGCTTCACATTGGCCTCTTCAGCAGTCGGTTCTTTAATTCTTTCTTCAATCTGGTTCACTAGTTTGTGAGCCATTCTACATGCCTGTTGTATGGAGGCGGGCTCGTGTGAACTTATATCTTCTTGGATTCCTTCCGGTAATCCTTTCACAAACGCGTCGATCTTCTCTTCCTCATCTTCGAATGCTCCCGGACACAATAGGTACAATTCTGTGAATCGTCTTTCATACGTGGTAATATCAAATCCTTGGGTTCGTAACCCTCTAAGTTCTGTCTTGAGCTTATTGACCTCGGTTCTGGGACGGTACTTCTCGTTCATCAAGTGCTTGAATGCTGACCACGGTAGTGCGTACGCATCGTCTTGTCCCACTTGCTCTAGATAGGTATTCCACCATGTTAACGCAGAACCTGTGAAGGTATGCGTAGCGTACTTCACTTTGTCCTGTTCAGTACACTTACTTATGGCAAACACCGATTCGACCTTCTCGGTCCACCGTTTCAATCCGATCGGTCCTTCGGTTCCATCAAATTCCAAAGGTTTGCAGGCAGTGAATTCTTTGTAGGTGCATCCTACACGATTTCCTGTACTGCCAGATCCAAGGTTATTGTTGGTATGTAGCGCAGCCTGTACTGCGGCTATGTTTGAAGCTAGAAAAGTACGGAATTCCTCTTCATTCATATTCACGGTGTGTCGAGTAGTCGGTGCCATTTCCTTCAAAATAGTCAAATGGAACAAGTTAATCATACAGAATATTAAGAGTAGTTAATAGTATTTCGTAGCATAATATGAACTCATTTATAAAAGGTTTTTCTTCATATTAGCGTTTTATAAGTTTAAATTCGGGTAGTACCTACCCGTTAAGTTCATACTTAGTAGCTAATATACAATTCAACTACTACAATTCTATATGAAAAACTGATTGTAATAATATTTCGCGTTCAAACTTTTATACAATATTTTACAAACTTACAATACCGCTTATTTTACATAAAGCATGAAATATAGCACACAATAACTTTGATACAAGATAGTTTTGAAGATAATTCTAGCTAGTACACAAGTCATTCAGCAAAGGCAATAAAGACACGTAATTCATACGTCCAGAAACAAGTTATGCATTCTGGTTTTACTAGGACTACTTCCCATCCTTGGTCTTGTGGAACATAACCGTTATGGCCGTTGATAAGACAGCGTGTTGTAACGTCATCAAAGGGACGAGGGTTACGTAATGACCAACAGTCTCGTAATATCCTAAAAACCTCATTTCTTACCCCAATTACCGACTCCGTCACTTGTGGGAACGTTTTGTTTAATAGTTGTAGCCCGATGTTCTTGTTCTCACTTTGGTGAGAAGCGAACATTACTAACCTGTAAGCATAACATGCTTCTTTATGTTGCATGTTAGCCGCTTTTTCTAAATCACGAAGTCCTATATTCGGATATACTGAGTCAAAATAATTTCTTAACCCGTTGCGTAAAATAGCATTTGGGTTCCCCGCAATATATGCGTCAAAGTAAACACATCGTAACTTATGGATTTCCCAATGTGATATTCCCCATCTTCCGAACGAAAGCCTTTTATAAACCAAGGTATTCTTGGAACGTTCTTCGAATGTCTTACAAACTGATCTCGCCTTAAATAGTTGTGCCGAGGAATTCTGACCGACTCTAGACAAGATTTCATCAATCATGTCTCCGGGTAGGTCTCTTAAAATATTGGGTTGTCTATCCATTTTGTGTTTTTATAATGTAAAATAGACAAGAGTTAGATTCATAAAAAAATACTTATTAATACAAGCAATTTTTACATATATCATAAAGCATAAGCACACTATATTACATATATTACACCACACGAATATAACTATCTTATTCCGACTCGCTCGTTTCTTCTTGTTCGGTTTTGGTTCGTTTTGCCAAGTTTCTAGGGATATATGATGTTCCCCTAATACGAGCTGTCGTTATCCACATTGGTTTAGAAAAACCTGGTGGTTTAGAGGTTCCCGGGTCATTGTTACAACTTAAGGACTTCGGGGGTTGACGATAAATATAAAGTTCATCGGGGTTGGAATTAGATTTCTCTATTTTTATGCCCTTTCCCTTATTATTTTCTTTTGCCTTTTTAAATTCAGTTGGGGTAATTTCTATAACATCATCGGAATTCTCGTCGGAATCCGATTCATCGGAGAATTGGTAATCCTCCCAATATTTTGCTTCCTTGGCGGAAACACCATTGACCATAATTAACCTTGGTCGGTTGGTTGAGGATTCTCTTTTACTTAACCGTTTTATTATTTCCCCCACCGGTTCTATTTCTTCTTCCGGTTCCGATTCTTCTTCCGGTTCCGATTCTTCTTTCGGTTCCGACTCTTCTTCCGGTTCCTCTTCGGGAACTTGTGAATCAGTCCACGAATCATTCCAATTTACATTTAACTCTTCATTATTATTAGGTGAGTCAATGGGACTTGTTCTAGAGGTAGACATCTATCACATAATATCAAACACGATAAGAGATTAATATATCACATAATATTCATATGTTAAAAATATATAGTTTCCAACAAAAATGTTAAGCAATCATTTTTAAGAAAAACACGGTCGAAGTCCAGACTCACTAATGCATCCTAACAAACTCGATAAGACACACTAATGCAAATTTTCTGGTTCTCCAAGACCAACGCTCGGATACCAACTGAAATGTCCCGTTCTTATTGATTAAAAACGTTCCATATTAATTAATTTCGTTGCGAGGTTTTGACCTCTATATGAGACGTTTTTCAAAGACTGCATTCATTTTAAAACAAACCATAACCTTTATTTCATCAATAAAGGTTTAAAGAGCTTTACGTAGATTATCAAATAATGATAATCTAAAATATCCTGTTTACACACGACCATTACATAATGGTTTACAATACAAATATGTTACAACAAAATAAGTTTCTTGAATGCAGTTTTTACACAATATCATACAAGCATGGACTCCAAATCTCGTCCTTATTTAAGTATGCGACAGCGGAAGCTCTTAATAATCACCTGAGAATAAACATGCTTAAAACGTCAACAAAAATGTTGGTGAGTTATAGGTTTAACCTATATATATCAAATCATAATAATAATAGACCACAAGATTTCATATTTCAATACACATCCCATACATAAGGATAAAAATCATTCATATGGTGAACACCTGGTAACCGACATTAACAAGATGCATATATAAGAATATCCCCATCATTCCGGGACACCCTTCGGATATGATATAAATTTCGAAGTACTAAAGCATCCGGTACTTTGGATGGGGTTTGTTAGGCCCAATAGATCTATCTTTAGGATTCGCGTCAATTAGGGTGTCTGTTCCCTAATTCTTAGATTACCAGACTTAATAAAAAGGGGCATATTCGATTTCGATAATTCAACCATAGAATGTAGTTTCACGTACTTGTGTCTATTTTGTAAATTATTTATAAAACCTGCATGTATTCTCATCCCAAAAATATTAGATTTTAAAAGTGGGACTATAACTCACTTTCACAGATTTTTACTTCGTCGGGAAGTAAGACTTGGCCACTGGTTGATTCACGAACCTATAACAATATATACATATATATCAAAGTATGTTCAAAATATATTTACAACACTTTTAATATATTTTGATGTTTTAAGTTTATTAAGTCAGCTGTCCTCGTTAGTAACCTACAACTAGTTGTCCACAATTAGATGTAAAGAAATAAATCGATAAATATTATCTTGAATCAATCCACAACCCAGTGTATACGTATCTCAGTATTGATCACAACTCAAACTATATATATTTTGGAATCAACCTCAACCCTGTATAGCTAACTCCAACATTCACATATAGAGTGTCTATGGTTGTTCCGAAACATATATAGATGTGTCGACATGATAGGTCGAAACATTGTATACGTGTCTATGGTATCTCAAGATTACATAATATACAATACAAGTTGATTAAGTTATGGTTGGAATAGATTTGTTACCAATTTTCACGTAGCTAAAATGAGAAAAATTATCCAATCTTGTTTTACCCATGACTTCTTCATTTTAAATCCGTTTTGAGTGAATCAAATTGCTATGGTTTCATATTGAACTCTATTTTATGAATATAAACAGAAAAAGTATAGGTTTATAGTCAGAAAAATAAGTTACAAGTCGTTTTTGTAAAGGTAGTCATTTCAGTCGAAAGAACGACGTCTAGATGACCATTTTAGAAAACATACTTCCGCTTTGAGTTTAACCATAATTTTTGGATATAGTTTCATGTTCATAATAACAATCATTTTCTCAGAATAACAACTTTTAAATCAAAGTTTATCATAGTTTTTAATTAACTAACCCAAAACAGCCCGCGGTGTTACTACGACGGCGTAAATCCGGTTTTACGGTGTTTTTCGTGTTTCCAGGTTTTAAATCATTAAGTTAGCATATCATATAGATATAGAACATGTGTTTAGTTGATTTTAAAAGTCAAGTTAGAAGGATTAACTTTCGTTTGCGAACAAGTTTAGAATTAACTAAACTATGTTCTAGTGATTACAAGTTTAAACCTTCGAATAAGATAGCTTTATATGTATGAATAGAATGATGTTATGAACATCATTACTACCTTAAGTTCCTTGGATAAACCTACTGGAAAAGAGAAAAATGGATCTAGCTTCAATGGATCCTTGGATGGCTCGAAGTTCTTGAAGCAGAATCATGACACGAAAACAAGTTCAAGTAAGATCATCACTTGAAATAAGATTGTTATAGTTATAGAAATTGAACCAAAGTTTGAATATGATTGTTACCTTATATTAGAATGATAACCTACTGTAAGAAACAAAGATTTCTTGAGGTTGGATGATCACCTTACAAGATTGGAAGTGAGCTAGCAAACTTGAAAGTATTCTTGATTTTATGTAACTAGAACTTGTAGAATATATGAAGAACACTTAGAACTTGAAGATAGAACTTGAGAGAGATCAATTAGATGAAGAAAATTGAAGAATGAAAGTGTTTGTAGGTGTTTTTGGTCGTTGGTGTATGGATTAGATATAAAGGATATGTAATTTTGTTTTCATGTAAATAAGTCATGAATGATTACTCATATTTTTGTAATTTTATGAGATATTTCATGCTAGTTGCCAAATGATGGTTCTCACATGTGTTAGGTGACTCAAATGGGCTGCTAAGAGCTGATCATTGGAGTGTATATACCAATAGTACATACATCTAAAAGCTGTGTATTGTACGAGTACGAATACGGGTGCATACGAGTAGAATTGTTGATGAAACTGAACGAGGATGTAATTGTAAGAATTTTTGTTAAGTAGAAGTATTTTGATAAGTGTATTGAAGTCTTCCAAAAGTGTATAAATACATATTAAAACACTACATGTATATACATTTTAACTGATTCGTTAAGTCATCGTTAGTCGTTACATGTAAGTGTTGTTTTGAAACCTTTAGGTTAACGATCTTGTTAAATGTTGTTAACCCAATGTTTATAATATCAAATGAGATTTTAAATTATTATATTATCATGATATTATCATGTATGAATATCTCTTAATATGATATATATACATTAAACGTCTTTACAACGATAATCGTTACATATATGTCTCGTTTAAAAATCATTAAGTTAGTAGTCTTGTTTTTACATATGTAGTTCATTGTTAATATACTTAATGATATGTTTACATATCATAGTATCATGTTAACTATATATATATCCATATATATGTCATCATATAGTTTTTACAAGTTTTAACGTTCGTGAATCACCGGTCAACTTGGGTGGTCAATTGTCTATATGAAACATATTTCAATTAATCAAGTCTTAACAAGTTTGATTGCTTAACATGTTGGAAACATTTAATCATGTAAATATCAATCTCAATTAATATATATAAACATGGAAAAGTTCGGGTCACTACAATAACAACGTCTTACTAGGTACTTAATGATTTCGAAACGAGACATATATGTAACGATTATCGTTGTAACGACATTTAACTGTAAATATATCATACTAAGATATATTATATATCATAATATCATGATAATATAACAATTTAACATCTCATTTGTTATAATAAACAATGGGTTAACAACATTCAACAAGATCGTTAACCTAAAGGTTTCAAAACAACATTTACATGTAACGACTAACGATGACTTAACGACTCAGTTAAAATGTATATACATGTAGTGTTTTAATATATATTCATACACTTTTGAAAGACTTCAAGACACTTATCAAAATACTTCTACTTAACAAAAATACTTACAATTACATCCTCGTTCAGTTTCATCAACAATTCTACTCGTATGCACCCGTATTCGTACTCGTACAATACACAGCTTTTAGATGTATGTACTATTCGTATATACACTCTAATGATCAGCTCTTAGCAGCCCATGTGAGTCACCTAACACATGTGGGAACCATCATTTGGCAACTAGCATGAAATATCTCATAAAATTACAAAAATATGAGTAATCATTCATGACTTATTTACATGAAAACAAAATTACATATCCTTTATATCAAATCCATACATCGACGACCAAAAACACCTACAAACACTTTCATTCTTCAATTTTCTTCATCTAATTGATCTCTCTCAAGTTCTATCTTCAAGTTCTAAGTGTTCTTCATAAATTCCAAAAGTTCTAGTTTCATAAAATCAAGAATACTTCCAAGATTGCAGGTTTACTTCCAAGTTTTCTAAATCCATTCCAAGTAATCATCCAAGATCAAGAAACATTTGTTACTTACAGTAGGTTATCTTTCTAATACAAGGTAATAATCATATTCAAAGTTTAATTCAATTTCTATAACTATAACAATCTTATTTCGAGTGGAAATCTTACTTGAAATTGTTTTCGTGTCATGATTCTGCTTCGAGAACTTTCAAGCCATCCAAGGATCCTTTGAAGCTAGATCTATTTTTCTCATTTCCAGTAGGTTTATCCAAGGAACTTGAGGTAGTAATGATGTTCATAACTGTAGTGACCCGAACTTTTCCATATTTATATATATTAATTGAGATTGATATTTACATGATTAAATGTTTCCAACATGTTAAGCAATTAAACTTGTTAAGACTTGATTAATTGAAATATGTTTCATATAGACAATTGACCACCCAAGTTGACCGGCGATTCACGAACGTTAAAACTTGTAAAAACAACATGACGATATATATATATATATATGGATATACATATGGTTAACATGAGATTATGATAAGTAAGTATCTCCATAAGTATATTAACAATGAGTTACATACATATAAACAAGACTACTAACTTAAGGATTTCGAAACGAGACATATATGTAACGATTATCGTTGTCACGACATTTAAATGAATATATATCATATTAAGATATATTAATATATCATAATATCATGATAATATAATAATTTAAAATCTCATTTGATATTATAAACATTGGGTTAACAACATTTAACAAGATCGTTAACCTAAAGGTTTCAAAACAACACTTACATGTAACGACTAACGATGACTTAACGACTCAGTTAAAATGTATATACATGTAGTGTTTTAATATGTATTTATACACTTTTGAAAGACTTCAATACACTTATCAAAATACTTCTACTTAACAAAAATGCTTACAATTACATCCTCGTTCAGTTTCATCAACAATTCTACTCGTATGCACCCGTATTCGTACTCGTACAATACACAGCTTTTAGATGTATGTACTATTGGTATATACACTCCAATGATCAGCTCTTAGCAGCCCATGTGAGTCACCTAACACATGTGGGAACCATCATTTGGCAACTAGCATAAAATATCTCATAAAATTACAAAAATATGAGTAATCATTCATGACTTATTTACATGAAAACAAAATTACATATCCTTTATATCTAATCCATACACCAACGACCAAAAACACCTACAAACACTTTCATTCTTCAATTTTCTTCATCTAATTGATCTCTCTCAAGTTCTATCTTCAAGTTCTAAGTGTTCTTCATAAATTCCAAAAGTTCTAGTTTCATAAAATCAAGAATACTTTCAAGTTTGCTAGCTCACTTCCAATCTTGTAAGGTGATCATCCAACCTCAAGAAATCTTTGTTTCTTACAGTAGGTTATCATTCTAATACAAGGTAATAATCATATTCAAACTTTGGTTCAATTTCTATAACTATAACAATCTTATTTCAAGTGATGATCTTACTTGAACTTGTTTTCGTGTCATGATTCTCCTTCAAGAACTTCGAGCCATCCAAGGATCCATTGAAGCTAGATCCACTTTTCTCTTTTCCAGTAGGTTTATCCAAGGAACATAAGGTAGTAATGATGTTCATAACATCATTCGATTCATACATATAAAGTTATCTTATTCGAAGGTTTAAACTTGTAATCACTAGAACATAGTTTAGTTAATTCTAAACTTGTTCGCAAATAAAAGTTAATCCTTCTAACTTGACTTTTAAAATCAATTAAACACATGTTCTATATCTATATGATATGCTAACTTAATGATTTAAAACCTGGAAACACGAAAAACACCGTAAAACCGGATTTACGCTGTCGTAGTAACACCGCGGGCTATTTTGGGTTAGTTAATTAAAAACTATGATAAAATTTGATTTAAAAGTTGTTATTCTGAGAAAATGATTTTTATTATGAACATGAAACTATACCAAAAAATTATGGTTAAAATCAAAGTGGAAGTATGTTTTCTAAAATGGTCATCTAGACGTCGTTCTTTCGACTGAAATGACTACCTTTACAAAAACGACTTGTAACTTATTTTTCCGACTATAAACCTATACTTTTTCTGTTTAGATTCATAAAATAGAGTTCAATATGAAACCATAGCAATTTGATTCGCTCAAAACGGATTTAAAATGAAGAAGTTATGGGTAAAACAAGATTGGATAATTTTTCTCATTTTAGCTACGTGAAAATTGGTAACAAATCTATTCCAACCATAACTTAATCAACTTGTATTGTATATTATGTAATCTTGAGATACCATAGACACGTATACAATGTTTCGACCTATCATGTCGACACATCTATATATATTTCGGAACAACCATAGACACTCTATATGTGAATGTTGGAGTTAGCTATACAGGGTTGAGGTTGATTCCAAAATATATATAGTTTGAGTTGTGATCAATACTGAGATACGTATACACTGGGTCGTGGATTGATTCAAGATAATATTTATCAATTTATTTCTGTACATCTAACTGTGGACAACTAGTTGTAGGTTACTAACGAGGACAGCTGACTTAATAAACTTAAAACATCAAAATATATTAAAAGTGTTGTAAATATATTTTGAACATACTTTGATATATATATGTATATATTGTTATAGGTTCGTGAATCAACCAGTGGCCAAGTCTTACTTCCCGACGAAGTAAAAATCTGTGAAAGTGAGTTATAGTCCCACTTTTAAAATCTAATATTTTTGGGATGAGAATACATGCAGGTTTTATAAATGATTTACAAAATAGACACAAGTACGTGAAACTACATTCTATGGTTGAATTATCGAAATCGAATATGCCCCTTTTTATTAAGTCTGGTAATCTAAGAATTAGGGAACAGACACCCTAATTGACGTGAATCCTAAAGATAGATCTATTGGGCCCAACAAGCCCCATCCAAAGTACCGGATGCTTTAGTACTTCGAAATTTATATCATATCCGAAGGGTGTCCCGGAATGATGGGGATATTCTTATATATGCATCTTGTTAATGTCGGTTACCAGGTGTTCACCATATGAATAATTTTTATCTCTATGTATGGGATGTGTATTGAAATATGAAATCTTGTGGTCTATTGTTACGATTTGATATATATAGGTTAAACCTATAACTCACCAACATTTTTGTTGACGTTTAAAGCATGTTTATTCTCAGGTGAATACTAAGAGCTTCCGCTGTTGCATACTAAAATAAGGACAAGATTTGGAGTCCATGTTTGTATGATATTGTGTAAAAACTGCATTCAAGAAACTGATTTCGATGTAACATATCTGTATTGTAAACCATTATGTAATGGTCGTGTGTAAACAGGATATTTTAGATTATCATTATTTGATAATCTACGTAAAGCTTTTTAAACCTTTATTTATGAAATAAAGGTTATGGTTTGTTTTAAAAATGAATGCAGTCTTTGAAAAACGTCTCATATAGAGGTCAAAACCTCGCATCGAAATCAATTAATATGGAACGTTTTTAATCAATAAGAACGGGACATTTTAGTTGGTATCAGAGCGTTGGTCTTAGAGAACCAGAATTTTGCATTAGTGTGTCTTATCGAGTTTGTTAGGATGCATTAGTGAGTCTGGACTTCGACCGTGTTTAGTTGAAAAATGATTGCTTAACAAATTTTGTTGGAAACTATATATTTTTAACATGTGAATATTATGTGATATATTAATCTCTTAACGCGTTTGATATTATGTGATAGATGTCTACCTCTAGAACAAGTCCCATTGACTCACCTAATAATAATGAAGAGTCAAATGTAAATTGAAATGATTCGTGAACTGATTCTCAAGTTCCCGAAGAGGAACCGGAAGAAGAGTCGGAACCGGAAGAAGAATCGGAACCGGAAGAAGAATCGGAACCGGATGAAGAAATAGAACCGGTGGGGGAAATAATAAAACGGTTAAGTAAAAGAAAATCCTCAACCAACCGACCAAGGTTAATTATGGTCAATGGTGTTTCCGCTAAGGAAGCAAAATATTGGGAGGATTACCAATTCTCCGATGAATCGGATTCCGACGAGAATTCTGATGATGTTATAGAAATTACCCCAACTGAATTTAAAAAGGCAATAGAAAATAATAAGGGAAAGGGCATAAAAATAGAGAAATCTAATTCCAACCCCGATGAACTTTATATGTATCGTCAACCCCCGAAGTCCTTAAGTTGTAACAATGACCCGGGAACCTCTAAACCACCAGGTTTTTCTAAACCAATGTGTAAAATTACGGCTCGTATTAGGGGAACATCATATATCCCTAGAAACTTGGCAAAACGAACCAAAACCGAAGAAGAAGAAACAAGCGAGTCGGAATAAGATAGTTGTATTCGTGTGGTGTAATATATGTAATATAGTGTGCTTATGCTTTATGATGTGTAAAAATTGCTTGTATTAATAAGTATTTTTTTTATGAATCTAACTCTTGTCTATTTTACAGTATAAAAACACAAAATGGATAGACAACCCAATATTTTAAGAGACCTACCCGGAGACATGATTGATGAAATCTTGTCTAGAGTCGGTCAGAATTCTTCGGCACAACTATTTAAGGCGAGATCAGTTTGTAAGACATTCGAAGAACGTTCCAAGAATGCCTTGGTTTATAAAAGGCTTTCGTTCGAAAGATGGGGGATATCACATTGGGAAATCCATAAGTTACGATGTGTTTACTTTGACGCATATATTGCGGGGAACCCAAATGCTATTTTACGCAATGGGTTAAGAAATTATTTTGACTCAATATATCCGAATATTGGACTTCGTGATTTAGAAAAAGCGGCTAACATGCAACATAAAGAAGCATGTTATGCTTACGGATTAGTAATGTTTGCTTCTCACCAAAGTGAGAACAAGAACATCGGGCTACAACTATTAAACAAAACGTTCCCACAAGTGACGGAGTCGGTAATTGGGGTAAGAAATGAGTTTTTTAGATTGTTACGGGACTGTTGGACATTACGTAACCCTCGTCCCTTTGACGACGTTACAACACGCTGTCTTATCAACGGCCATAACGGTTATGTTCCACAAGACCAAGGATGGGAAGTAATCCTAGTAAAACCAGAATGCATGACTTGTTTCTGGACGTATGAATTACGTGTCTTTATTGCCTTTGCTGAATGACTTGTGTACTAGCTAGAATTATCTTCACAACTATCTTGTATCAAAGTTATTGTGTGCTATATTTCATGCTTTATGTAAAATAAGCGGTATTGTAAGTTTGTAAAATATTGTATAAAAGTTTGAACGCGAAATAGTATTACAATCAGTTTTTCATATAGAATTGTAGTAGTTGAATTGTATATTAGCTACTAAGTATGAACTTAACGGGTAGGTACTACCCGAATTTAAACTTATAAAACGCTAATATGAAGAAAAATCTTTTATAAATGAGTTCATATTATGCTACGAAATACTATTAACTACTCTTAATATTCTGTATGATTAACTTGTTCCATTTGACTATTTTGAAGGAAATGGCACCGACTACTCGACACACCGTGAATATGAATGAAGAGGAATTCCGTACTTTTCTAGCTTCAAACATAACCGCAGTACAGGCTGCGCTACATACCAACAATAACCTTGGATCTAGCAGTACAGGAAATTGTGTAGGATGCACCTACAAAGAATTCACTGCCTGCAAACCTTTGGAATTTGATGGAACCGAAGGACCGATCGGATTGAAACGGTGGACCGAGAAGGTCGAATCGGTGTTTGCCATAAGTAAGTGTACTGAAGAGGACAAAGTGAAGTACGCTACGCATACCTTCACAGGTTCTGCGTTAACATGGTGGAATACCTATCTAGAGCAAGTGGGACAAGACGATGCGTACGCACTACCGTGGTCAGCATTCAAGTACTTGATGAACGAGTAGTACCGTCCCAGAACCGAGGTCAATAAGCTCAAGACAGAACTTAGAGGGTTACGAACCCAAGGATTTGATATTACCACGTACGAAAGACGATTCACAGAATTGTGCCTATTGTGTCCGGGAGCATTCGAAGATGAGGAAGAGAAGATCGACGCGTTTGTGAAAGGATTACCGGAAAGAATCCAAGAAGATATAAGTTCACACGAGCCCGCCTCCATACAACAGGCATGTAGAATGGCTCACAAACTAGTGAACCAGATTGAAGAAAAAATTAAAGAACAGACTGCTGAAGAGGCCAATGTGAAGCAAGTCAAAAGAAAGTGGGAGGAAAACGGTGATAAGAATCACCAATACAACAACAACAGCAATCGCAACAATTATCCCAACAATCGCAACATCAATCGCAACTACAACAAACGGCCCAACAACAACAACAACAACAACAACAACAACAACAACAGCAACAGCAACTACAACAATCATCTCAATAACAATAATAACCGCAACAACAACAACAATCAGAAGCAGCTATGCCAAAGGTGTGAAAAGTATCACTCGGGGTTCTGCACCAAATTTTGCAACAAGTGTAAAAGAAATGGTCATAGCACGGCAAAGTGTGAGGTCTACGGACCAGGGGTTAATAGAACGAAAGGAACAAATGGTGTCGGAATGAGTAATGGCGGAGCAAGTAGTGTCGGAGCAAGTTATGCCAATGTAGTTTGTTATAAATGTGGAAAACCGGGCCACATTATTAGAAATTGCCCGAACCAGGAGAACACGAATGGACAAGGCCGCGGAAGAGTTTTCAATATTAATGCGGCAGAGGCACAGGAAGACCCGGAGCTTGTTACGGGTACGTTTCTTATTGACAATAAATATGCTTACGTTTTATTTGATTCGGTTGCGGATAGAAGCTATATGAGTAGAGATTTTTGTGCTAAATTAAGTTGTCCATTGACGCCTTTGGATAGTAAATTTTTACTCGAATTAGCAAATGGTAAATTAATTTCAGCAGATAATATATGTCGGAATCGAGAAATTAAACTGGTTAGCGAAACATTTAAGATTGATTTGATACCAGTAGAGTTAGGGAGTTTTGATGTGATAATCGGTATGGACTGCTTGAAAGAAGTGAAAGCATAGATCGTTTGTTACAAAAATGCAATTCTTATTATACGAGAAAAAGGAAAACCCTTAATGGTGTACGGAGAAAAGGGCAACACGAAGCTACATATTATTAGTAATTTGAAGGCACAAAAACTAATAAGAAAAGGTTGCTATACTGTTCTAGCACACGTCGAGAAAGTACAAACTGAAGAAAAGAGCATCAATGATGTTACCATTGCAAAAGAATTTCCCGATGTATTTCCGAAAGAATTACCGGGATTACCTCCACATCGATCCGTTGAATTTCAAATAGATCTTGTACCAGGTGTAACATCCCGTGATTTTCCGTTTAATTTATTTTAACACCGTCTTTTTTTTATATAATATCTTTCGTTATTCAAATTTGTATCTTTCGTTAGCTAACGTTCATAATATTCTCGTTATCTAATTATAAAGTCATCCGTTACTCGAACGTTTTTAAAATATTCGTTGGGTTAATTCCCGCACCCGCTTTGAAACTCGAGGGACCGAGATTGCCAAATGGGCAAACTAGTTGACTAGGTCAACTAGTCAACCCACTTACCACATCCATTCATTTCATCTCCACCTCCCACCTTCATCCTCCTCTTTCTCTCTACTTCCCATTTTTGAACTCAAAACCCTCAAACATAAAATCATCATCTAAATCCGATTGGAGAAGCAAACATCAAAACAAATTATATTTTCGTGATCCTCTCTTCATCCTCTACATTTTGATACCAATATCATCAAGTTTGGGTAACATTTCTAAAACTCTAGATTTCTCTAAATTCGTGTTTTTGACTTGAAATGGTGTTAGTTAGTGTCTATGGCTCATTGTGATGTCGTGTATGTAATTTGTATGCTCGATTTGTTGTTTTTGGTGTAACTAGCTTGAATATGAAAATTGCTTGCTTAATCTTTGATTTTGGATGATTAAAAGTTGTTTAATTGTTAAAGTTCATGTATTAAATGTGTTACTAGCATCATTAGCTTCAAATTGATGTGTAGGTTGATTAAGAAAACTTCAAAAACATGATTATTGATTTTGAGATGTTTGACTAGGGTTTGATACTTCTTGACATGAATTTTTGGATGCTTGAATGTCATGGAATGCTAATTGTTAGTATTTAATAGTAATGTATGCTTCATTACCTTCAAAACGGCATATCATATGTGTGAATTGGTTTCCCGAAACTCAAAATGCAATTGATGAACTTGAAACTTAGGAAATGGACTTTTATTGTTCGCTTGATGAGATTTCGGCTATTGTAAATGATGTTATTGTTGGACCATAAGTGCTTAGTTGTATTCCTCGTCAAATTACCTTTCTAATGATATATGATATGCGTTTTAAATGTTTTCGGTGCATGAAATGTGTTAAATTGTGTTTTGGGTCGTGACTTAGACCAATTTTCTGCAAACAACATGTTTCCCAGGTAGTGCGCGCCGCGCACATACCTGCGCGCCACGCAGAATTAGAAATCCCAGATGTTTGCCTTCGTGGTTAAGTTCTGACCAGGATTTACACTTGGGTGCGCGCCGCGCAACCCATTGCGCGCCGCGCATATGCCCAGCTCATTTTTGTTTTTATTTTTCCTTTCACAAAATGTTTCCCGCTTAACCGTAACTCCGATTAACATGAAACTTGGCCATTCTGCTCATAAATGATTTCTCATCATGGGAAAATTGTCGGATACCCGACCCGACCCCGTTGACTTTGACTTTGACCAAGTTTGACTTTTAGTCAAACTTAACCAAACGATTATACAATCGTTCTAACATACTTAACTACTTGTATCGTGCATGAAACTTGACAAATTGATTCACATGCTATATTAATCGAGTCGTAATGAGCCATAGGACTAATTGAACATCTTTGACCGTTTGTGTTTACCGTTATTAATACAACCTATATGTTTAGGTCAAGACTAGCTTTGTCTTTGCACGCGTTTACTTGTCGAAGTACTTTATTAACTCTTGCACTCAAGGTGAGATCATAGTCCCACTTTTACTCTTTTTGAACTTATATTTGGGATGAGAAAACATAAACGATTCTTTTGAACTAAGTGAACACAAGAACGGGAAAACAAACATTCTACATACGAGTTTAGAACAAAAATCCTCAATTCGATTATCATTAGTTACACTTGCCGGGTGTAAGCGAGAACTTATGTTATATGGCCATATGGGTTGACAACCCTCATCTTTGACGGTTCGCTACCGTCTACGGATGAAATATATTTTCGAGAATCAGTGTTTGTTCTAGCACTATGGATGGGGTATACAATGGATGGAATGTTAAGCTTTGATAATTGGGTGCTCGTGAAACAAACTTTTGGAATGTATTACTATTATTTCATTGATGCAAATCTTGTGGTTCACTTGTACTTACTTACTTTTACTCACTTGCTTACTTAAACCTATGATTTCACCAACGTTTTCGTTGACAGATTTCTATGTTTTTCTCAGGGCTTGCACGATATGTGAAACATGCTTCCGCTTACTATTTGATACTTGCATTGGATGTCGAGTATACGTGCATTTCATGGAGCGTCTTTTGACTTTACTTTAAACCGTGTCGCCTAGATTTCATTCGTATTATAACGTTGTAACTTAACTTTTGGTTGAACAATTCTTGTAAACTTTGGAAACAATCTTTATTTTGAAATGAAGGCGACATATTTTGGTCAAACATTGTCATAATGACTTATGACCTGGTGATGGGACCCATGTAGACGACGCCGTCACTTGACGATTTGTCGGGGTCGCTACAAGTGGTATCAGAGCCTTGGTTGTAGGGATTTAGAGTTCATTTGTGTCCACCCCGAGTCATAGGGTACATAGGTGAATCTAGACTACAACCGGCATATAGACTGAAGTAGGAATTATTTGACTAATTGTGCATTTATACTCGAACTCTTCTATCATATCTAACTCGTATTCGATCTTGATCTTACGTTGATAAATTTTGTTGATGCGCCACCTTGACTTTATGAAGTAATGTTAAATGCACATGAGAATCAGGGTAATATAATTTCCGGGATTATATTACGGTGATTCACATGGACGTTCCGACATTATGACATAGAGAATTTAAGGCGAGTCAAGGAAAATTTTCTCTCTATCCTTATTCCATGCCACGGTTAGTATTGTTGAAAATACTAACCAACGATATTCTTGTCTCATGAAGGAACAATGGCTCACCAAGGTCAACACAACACTCCTCTCGAAACTCTAGAACAAGCTCTTCAACGAATGATAACCACCGCCGTGGGTACGGCCGTGGCCAATCACTTTTCTAACAACAACAATCATGGAGCCGGAAATTCAATCGAAGGTTGCTCCTACAAGAACTTCATGAAGTACAATCCTCCCACTTTCGATGGAACCGGGGGACCGGTTACTCTCACCCGATGGTTTGAACAAACAGAATCCGTTTTTAGCATAAGCGGTTGTCAGGACCAAGATAAGGTCAAGTTTTCCACCCTCACTATTACCGGTATCGCTCTCTCATGGTGGAACACGTATGTACAATCAGTGGGTATCGATGAAGCCCTTACACTCTCTTGGACCGAATTAAGAGAAAGAATGATCACCGAATACTTCCCGCGCGATGAGACTCGAAGGCTCGAGCAAGGGCTAAGGAATTTAAGAACGGTCGGGAATGACCTCGGAGCTTATAATCAACGGTTTACCGAACTAGTCTCAATGTGTCCAAATCTCATGACTCCCGAATCCCTAAGAGTCGAACTTTACATGGATGGCCTCCCTAAGAGCATTCAACACGGGGTAATGGCATCCCAACCCACTAACCTACAAGAGGCTTTAACAAAGGCCCACCAAACTTTAGAAACGGTGAATGAAATGGAAGCACCGGTACGAATGGTCGAGAACCACCCGGGTAACAACAAAAGAAAATGGGAAGCCTCGCAACCAAGCAACCACAACAATAACAACATCTCCAAGAAACCTTTCATCCCCGGCGGCAAGAAGGGGTATGCCGGAACCCTACCTCACTGTAACAAGTGTCGCAAACATCATTTTGGTGAATGTGGCAAACCATTTTGCGTCAAGTGTCAAAGAAGTGGCCATGTGGCCCATGTCTGTAAGGGTACCGTTACCGTCGCTCGAAGGGTGCCCAACGCATACAGGACGGGTGCATGCTTTGAGTGTGGCCAACTGGGTCATTTTAGGAATGTGTGCCCAAGGAAGAAATCAACCCCAACGCACGCCATTGAACTTTCAACATCGACACCTAGGATGCCCGAGACGACGATGGACTAGTCACGGGTACGTTTCTTCACAACGAACCGTATACTTCATACTTGTTCGATTCGATTACCGCTAGACGTTTTACAACCAAGACTTTGACTTGTACTCATTACCTTCCATCTTTTCCCCTAGATACTATTTAGGCGATTTAAGCGACCAACGGAAAAATATTGTGTGCCTATAAATATTATCGGAGGATACGTTAAGAAATTGAACTCGACACCAATAGAACTAAGGAACTCAAAACCTATTCATTAAGGAGAAATTGTTGCCCTACATTTATGTATAGATTATTATGAACTAAGAAATTTTCGGTTGGAAACCGATAGCCTCTCCCTCGCATCCATGACCTCATGATTATTTGCACGAATCCCGTATGTTCCAAATCGACCTCCGTTCCGGTTATCATCAATTGGGGGTTAAGTGAGATGATGTCTCCTAAGCCACTTTCCGAACTCGCAACGTTAGTTGTAAATCTCTCTTAGTACCGTTTGATTTATTTAGGGCTCGCCCGTATCCATAAACCTCTTGAACCGCGATGCAAATTCATATAGACTAATCTGTTATCGTATTTATAGATGACATCTTAACTTATTCAAGTAAAGAAGGAAAACGAACAACATCACCATCTTAAGCTCGAACTTTTGAGAAAAGAGCAACTCTATACCAAAGTCTCTGAGTGAGAATTTCTGTTGAACGAAGTCCAATTTTCTAGACCATGATGTTTATGGTCAGGTCGTTACAATCAATCTCGAAATCAAGCCACATGTAATCAGGAAACTCTCCCAACTCAGACTTGTATTCGTAAAATCTTAGAACTCGCTGTTATTACCGAAGATTCATTTCTGACTTTTCTCGTGTTACACGACTTCTAACCTCGTTAACTCATTGAGGGAAAATTTAAACCTCTCCGTGTTCGAACCTTGAGCGTGATTCTTCACACCAACATTTCTAGTTAAATTCGTATAGCAACAGATGGAACTCAAACATGAAAATATTTCTACTTGAACGCCGAAAGGCATACTCTCTCGACTCAAAAATCAACATAACTAAAATTCGTTATTTTGCACGAAGAATTCGAATACGAAATTGTGGATCCGATCAATTTTCTCGTCATCTCATACCACACTACATACCTCTGATATTTCACCGTTACCGTCTGATATTACGGGAATTTAAGATAACACGCACTCCAAGGATACCTCATTCTTCTTTGACTTAACGTCCTTGTGTTGCTGATAATTGGCCAACTACTATTCAACCCCGAACTATACAACTACGTGTACTATCTCGTTTCCTTTTTCAAACCTCAACTTTTGACAACTAGATGCACGATATGGCTACCTCGAGATGTAAACTCACCATATTCTAAGTCCTCATTCCGCTCCTATCTTTATCGCTCGCACTTCCGTATAAGGAAACTTTTTGTAAAACTTCTCAATGGATAGAGAAACTCCTCATATTACATTAATATTCGCCACGAGGGTGAGTAGTCCTAACGAACATTTTCGAACCCTAACTAACCTGTTCAAACATATCTTAAGAGATTCTATTCCAACACGGTGCATCCTTGTCAATTATCCCGTATCGAAATACTCGTTTCACTTCTAGTTTTTACAAGAAACCTTGGAGACCCGCTTAGACATGAGTACCGCGTACCACCCACAAACCGACGAACCGAGCAAACGAACGATTTACGTCTTGGAAAGGCATGTCACAAACTCGTATTGTCACCTTTAGTAGATCACTCTTACAACAGTAGTTACCACTCGTGTCTTCACACGCACTTTCCGAAACCCTATAAGACCGCTAATGTCATACCCCTATTCATTTAACCAAAGCATCAACCACCGAAATCTGAACTCCATCAAGAAACAACAATTGAGATCGTTCAAGTCCGAGAAGGGCTCGAGACAACCCATTGTAGCCAGAAGAGTTATACCAAACTTAGATGAAAACCTCACCAAACCCAGTGTGTAACCGCGTAATATTGAGAAACCGCACCTTGGAAGGGTGTAATCCATTTTGGGGAAATCGAGAAAGGCTATATCCGCAATATCGAACCTTTTGAAACCTTGGGGCGTATTGGAACCGCTTCCTACCATTTAGAACTTCCGACTCAATTAAGTTTCCGTTTATCCTACATTTCGTGTAACAAACTTAGAAACGTGTCATGCGGAACAGGAATGTGCAATCCTTTTAGATGCACCAACTATTGATGACAAACTCCTCTTCATGGGAAAACTGGTTGAAATCATGGATCGTAAAACCAAGCCCTAATACAACGTAACACCCCGAGTATCCGGATTCGTGGAATGTCCAAGAAAGTACCTTCAATCATTCGTAGAGTTACTACACTAAGTCTCGAGTAAGAGACATCGAATATTACTTCCAACTAAATTTCGGGACGAAATTTCTTTTGAGGTGTGGATAATGTAACATCCCGTGATTTTCCGTTTAATTTATTTTAACACCGTCTTTTTTTTATATAATATCTTTCGTTATTCAAATTTGTATCTTTCGTTAGCTAACGTTCATAATATTCTCGTTATCTAATTATAAAGTCATCCATTACTCGAACGTTTTTAAAATATTCGTTGGGTTAATTCCCGCACCCGCTTTGAAACTCGAGGGACCGAGATTGCCAAATGGGCAAACTAGTTGACTAGGTCAACTAGTCAACCCACTTACCACATCCATTCATTTCATCTCCACCTCCCACCTTCATCCTCCTCTTTCTCTCTACTTCCCATTTTTGAACTCAAAACCCTCAAACATAAAATCATCATCTAAATCCGATTGGAGAAGCAAACATCAAAACAAATTACATTTTCGTGATCCTCTCTTCATCCTCTACATTTTGATACCAATATCATCAAGTTTGGGTAACATTTCTAAAACTCTAGATTTCTCTAAATTCGTGTTTTTGACTTGAAATGGTGTTAGTTAGTGTCTATGGCTCATTGTGATGCCGTGTATGTAATTTGTATGCTCGATTTGTTGTTTTTGGTGTAACTAGCTTGAATATGAAAATTGCTTGCTTAATCTTTGATTTTGGATGATTAAAAGTTGTTTAATTGTTAAAGTTCATGTATTAAATGTGTTACTAGCATCATTAGCTTCAAATTGATGTGTAGGTTGATTAAGAAAACTTCAAAAACATGATTATTGATTTTGAGATGTTTGACTAGGGTTTGATAGTTCTTGACATGAATTTTTGGATGCTTGAATGTCATGGAATGCTAATTGTTAGTATTTAATAGTAATGTATGCTTCATTACCTTCAAAACGGCATATCATATGTGTGAATTGGTTTCCCGAAACTCAAAATGCAATTGATGAACTTGAAACTTAGGAAATGGACTTTTATTGTTCGCTTGATGAGATTTCGGCTATTGTAAATGATGTTATTGTTGGACCATAAGTGCTTAGTTGTATTCCTCGTCAAATTACCTTTCTAATGATATATGATATGCGTTTTAAATGTTTTCGGTGCATGAAATGTGTTAAATTGTGTTTTGGGTCGTGACTTAGACCAATTTTCTGCAAACAACATGTTTCCCAGGTAGTGCGCGCCGCGCACATACCTGCTGAAATGTCCCGTTCTTATTGATTAAAAACGTTCCATATTAATTGATTTCGTTGCGAGGTTTTGACCTCTATATGAGACATTTTTCAAAGACTGCATTCATTTTTAAAACAAACCATAACCTTTATTTCATAAATAAAGGTTTAAAAAGCTTTACGTAGATTATCAAATAATGATAATCTAAAATATCCTGTTTACACACGACCATTACATAATGGTTTACAATACAAATATGTTACATCGAAATCAGTTTCTTGAATGCAGTTTTTACAGAATATCATACAAACATGGACTCCAAATCTTGTCCTTATTTTAGTATGCAACAGCGGAAGATCTTAATATTCACCTGAGAATAAACATGCTTTAAACGTCAACAAAAATGTTGGTGAGTTATAGGTTTAACCTATATATATCAAATCATAATAATAGACCACAAGATTTCATATTTCAATACATATCCCATACATAGAGATAAAAATCATTCATATGGTGAACACCTGGTAACCGACAATAACAAGATGCATATATAAGAATATCCCCATCATTCCGGGACACCCTTCGGATATGATATAAATTTCGAAGTACTAAAGCATCCGGTACTTTGGATGGGGTTTGTTAGGCCCAATAGATCTATCTTTAGGATTCGTGTCAATTAGGGTGTCTGTTCCCTAATTCTTAGATTACCAGACTTAATAAAAAGGGGCATATTCGATTTCGATAATTCAACCATAGAATGTAGTTTCACGTACTTGTGTCTATTTTGTAAATCATTTATAAAACCTGCATGTATTCTCATCCCAAAAATATTAGATTTTAAAAGTGGGACTATAACTCACTTTCACAGATTTACTTCGTCAGGAAGTAAGACTTGGCCACTGTTGATTCACGAACCTATAACAATATATACATATATATCAAAGTATGTTTAAAATATATTTACAACACTTTTAATATATTTTGATGTTTTAAGTTTATTAAGTCAGCTGTCCTCGTTAGTAACCTACAACTAGTTGTCCACAGTTAGATGTACAGAAATAAATCGATAAATATTATCTTGAATCAATCCACGACCCAGTGTATACGTATCTCAGTATTGATCACAACTCAAACTATATATATTTTGGAATCAACCTCAACCCTGTATAGCTAACTCCAACATTCACATATAGAGTGTCTATGGTTGTTCCGAAATATATATAGATGTGTCGAAATGATAGGTCGAAACATTGTATACGTGTCTATGGTATCTCAAGATTACATAATATACAATACAAGTTGATTAAGTTATGGTTGGAATAGATTTGTTACCAATTTTCACGTAGCTAAAATGAGAAAAATTATCCAATCTTGTTTTACCCATAACTTCTTCATTTTAAATCCGTTTTGAGTGAATCAAATTGCTATGGTTTCATATTGAACTCTATTTTATGAATCTAAACAGAAAAGTATAGGTTTATAGTCGGAAAAATAAGTTACAAGTCGTTTTTGTAAAGGTAGTCATTTCAGTCGAAAGAACGACGTCTAGATGACCATTTTAGAAAACATACTTCCACTTTGAGTTTAACCATAATTTTTGGATATAGTTTCATGTTCATAATAAAAATCATTTTCTCAGAATAACAACTTTTAAATCAAAGTTTATCATAGTTTTTAATTAACTAACCCAAAACAGCCCGCGGTGTTACTACGACGGCGTAAATCCGGTTTTACGGTGTTTTTCGTGTTTCCAGGTTTTAAATCATTAAGTTAGCATATCATATAGATATAGAACATGTGTTTAGTTAATTTTAAAAGTCAAGTTAGAAGGATTAACTTTTATTTGCGAACAAGTTTAGAATTAACTAAACTATGTTCTAGTGATTACGAGTTTAAACCTTCGAATAAGATAGTTTTATATATATGAATCGAATGATGTTATGAACATCATTACTACCTCAAGTTTAGTAGGTAAACCTACTGGAAGTGACAAGAAATGATCTAGCTTCAAAGGATCTTGGATGGCTTGAAAGTTCTTGAAGTAGGATCATGACACAAAAACAAGTTCAAGTAAGATTTTTACTCGAATTAAGATAGTTTATAGTTATAGAAATTGAATCAAAGTTTGAATATGAATATTACCTTGAATAAGAAAGATAACCTACTGTATATAACAAAGGTTTCTTGATCTTAGATGATTACTTGGAATGGATTAGAAAGCTTGGAAGTAAATTAGTAAACTTGAAGGGATTTTTGAAGTGTTCTTGAAGTGTTCTTCCTATGATGATTATAGCTTGATTCTTGAAGTGATTTTTGATGAAGATGATGATTAACTACTGAAAAAATACGTTCATAATAGTGTGGGTGTGTTGAGAGAGAATTAGAAAGAGAATTGGAAGTGAAATGGAGTGAATGATGAGTGGTAATTGGTGAGTGTTGAGTGGGGTTAAAAGGAGTTCTAGTTAGTTGACTAGCTCATGGTAGAAGTTAAAATTGATTAGTCATACATGACATAATCAAGAGTGGAATCCCATGCTAGTTCCTATTGGTATATACTCATAGTAAGTACGTTTTGAAGCTGTGTATAATACGGGTAAGAATACGACTAGAATTCTTGATGAAAGAAAAGAATGAAAAAGTAACGGTAACCATTTTCGTTAAGTATGAGTGTTTTGATATATGTCTTGAAGTCTTCCAAAAGTATTTTAATACATCTAAATACACTACATGTATATACATTTTAACTGAGTCGTTAAGTCATCGTTAGTCGTTACATGTAAGTGTTGTTTTGAAACCTTTAAGTTAACGATCTCAATTAATGTTGTTAACCCATTGTTTATTATATCTAATGAGATGTTAAATTATTATATTATCATGATATTATGATATATTAATATATCTTAATATGATATATATACATTTAAATGTCGTTACAACGATAATCGTTACATATATGTCTCGTTTCGAAATCCTTAAGTTAGTAGTCTTGTTTATATGTATATAACTCATTGTTAATATATTTATGGAGATACTTACTTATTATAATCTCATGTTAACCATATGTATATCCATATATATATTGTCATGTCGTTTTTACAAGTTTTAACGTTCGTGAATCGCCAGTCAACTTGGGTGGTCAATTGTCTATATGAAACATATTTCAATTAATCAAGTCTTAACAATTTTGATTGCTTAACATGTTGGAAACATTTAATCATGTAAATATCAATCTCAATTAATATATATAAACATGGAAAAGTTCGGGTCACTACAGTACCTACCCGTTAAATAAATTTCGTCCCGAAATTTTAAGCTGTTGAAGGTGTTGACGAATCTTCTGGAAATAGATGAGGGTATTTCTTCTTCATCTGATCTTCACGCTCCCAGGTGAACTCGGGTCCTCTACGAGCATTCCATCGAACCTTAACAATTGGTATCTTGTTTTGCTTAAGTCTTTTAACCTCACGATCCATTATTTCGACGGGTTCTTCGATGAATTGGAGTTTTTCGTTGATTTGGATTTCATCTAACGGAATAGTGAGATCTTCTTTAGCAAAACATTTCTTCAAATTCGAGACGTGGAAAGTGTTATGTACAGCCGCGAGTTGTTGAGGTAACTCAAGTCGGTAAGCTACTGGTCCGACACGATCAATAATCTTGAATGGTCCAATATACCTTGGATTTAATTTCCCTCGTTTACCAAATCGAACAACGCCTTTCCAAGGTGCAACTTTAAGCATGACCATCTCTCCAATTTCAAATTCTATATCTTTTCTTTTAATGTCAGCGTAGCTCTTTTGTCGACTTTGGGCGGTTTTCAACCGTTGTTGAATTTGGATGATCTTCTCGGTAGTTTCTTGTATAATCTCTGGACCCGTAATCTGTCTATCCCCCACTTCACTCCAACAAATTGGAGACCTGCACTTTCTACCATAAAGTGCTTCAAACGGCGCCATCTCAATGCTTGAATGGTAGCTGTTGTTGTAGGAAAATTCTGCTAACGGTAGATGTCGATCCCAACTGTTTCCGAAATCAATAACACATGCTCGTAGCATGTCTTCAAGCGTTTGTATCGTCCTTTCGCTCTGCCCATCAGTTTGTGGATGATAGGCAGTACTCATGTCTAGACGAGTTCCTAATGCTTGCTGTAATGTCTGCCAGAATCTTGAAATAAATCTGCCATCCCTATCAGAGATAATAGAGATTGGTATTCCATGTCTGGAGACGACTTCCTTCAAATACAGTCGTGCTAACTTCTCCATCTTGTCATCTTCTCTTATTGGCAGGAAGTGTGCTGATTTGGTGAGACGATCAACTATTACCCAAATAGTATCAAAACCACTTGCAGTCCTTGGCAATTTAGTGATGAAATCCATGGTAATGTTTTCCCATTTCCATTCTGGGATTTCGGGTTGTTGAAGTAGACCTGATGGTTTCTGATGCTCAGCTTTGACCTTAGAACACGTCAAACATTCTCCTACGTATTTAGCAACATCGGCTTTCATACCCGGCCACCAAAAATGTTTCTTGAGATCCTTGTACATCTTCCCCGTTCCAGGATGTATTGAGTATCTGGTTTTATGAGCTTCTCTAAGTACCATTTCTCTCATATCTCCAAATCTTGGTACCCAAATCCTTTCAGCCCTATACCGGGTTCCGTCTTCCCGAATATTAAGATGTTTCTCCGATCCTTTGGGTATTTCATCCTTTAAATTTCCCCCTTTTAAAACTCCTTGTTGCGCCTCCTTTATTTGAGTAGTAAGGTTATTATGAATCATTATATTCATAGATTTTACTCGAATGGGTTCTCTGTCCTTCCTGCTCAAGGCATCGGCTACCACATTTGCCTTCCCCGGGTGGTAACGAATCTCAAAGTCGTAATCATTCAACAATTCAATCCACCTACGCTGCCTCATATTCAGTTGTTTCTGATTAAATATGTGTTGAAGACTTTTGTGGTCGGTATATATAATACTTTTGACCCCATATAAGTAGTGCCTCCAAGTCTTTAATGCAAAAACAACCGCGCCTAATTCCAAATCATGCGTCGTATAATTTTGCTCGTGAATCTTCAATTGTCTAGACGCATAAGCAATCACCTTCGTTCGTTGCATTAATACACAACCGAGACCTTGCTTTGATGCGTCACAATAAATCACAAAATCATCATTCCCTTCAGGCAATGACAATATAGGTGCCGTAGTTAGCTTTTTCTTCAATAACTGAAACGCTTTCTCTTGTTCATCCTTCCATTCAAATTTCTTCCCTTTATGCGTTAATGCAGTCAAGGGTTTTGCTATTCTAGAAAAGTCTTGGATGAACCTTCTGTAGTAACCAGCTAGTCCTAAAAACTGGCGTATGTGTTTCGGAGTTTTCGGGGTTTCCCACTTTTCAACAGTTTCTATCTTTGCCGGATCCACCTTAATACCTTCTTTGTTCACTATGTGACCGAGGAATTGAACTTCTTCCAACCAAAATGCACACTTTGAAAACTTAGCGTACAATTCTTCCTTCCTCAATACTTCTAACACCTTTCTCAAATGTTCACCGTGTTCTTGGTCATTCTTTGAGTAAATAAGTATGTCATCAATGAAAACAATGACAAACTTGTCAAGGTATGGTCCACACACTCGGTTCATAAGGTCCATGAACACAGCTGGTGCATTAGTTAAACCAAACGGCATGACCATAAACTCGTAATGACCGTAACGTGTTCTGAAAGCAGTCTTTGGAATATCATCTTCTTTCACCCGCATTTGATGATACCCGGAACGTAAGTCAATCTTTGAATAAACAGACGAGCCTTGTAGTTGATCAAATAAGTCGTCAATTCTCGGTAGTGGGTAGCGGTTCTTGATGGTAAGTTTGTTCAACTCTCGGTAGTCGATACACAACCTGAATGTACCATCTTTCTTCTTGACAAACAAAACAGGAGCTCCCCACGGTGATGTGCTTGGTCGAATGAAACCACGCTCTAAAAGTTCTTGTAATTGGCTTTGCAGTTCTTTCATCTCGCTGGGTGCGAGTCTGTAAGGAGCACGAGCTATTGGTGCAGCTCCTGGTACAAGATCTATTTGAAATTCAACGGATCGCTGTGGGGGTAATCCCGGTAATTCTTTCGGAAATACATCGGGAAATTCTTTTGCAATGGGAACATCATTGATGCTCGTTTCTTCAGTTTGTACTTTCTCGACGTGTGCTAGAACAGCATAGCAACCTTTTCTTATTAGTTTTTGTGCCTTCAAATTACTAATAAGATGTAGCTTCGTGTTGCCCTTTTCTCCGTACACCATTAAGGGTTTTCCTTTTTCTCGTATAATGCGAATTGCATTTTTGTAACAAACGATCTCTGCTTTCACTTCTTTCAACCAGTCCATACCGATTATCACATCAAAACTCCCTAACTCTACTGGTATCAAATCAATCTTAAATGTTTCGCTAACCAGTTTAATTTCTCGATTCCGACATATATTATCTGCTGAAATTAATTTACCGTTTGCTAATTCGAGTAAAAATTTACTATCCAAAGGCGTCAATGGACAACTTAATTTAGCACAAAAATCTCTACTCATATAGCTTCTATCCGCACCCGAATCAAATAAAACGTAAGCAGATTTATTGTCAATAAGAAACGTACCCGTAACAAGCTCCGGGTCTTCCTGTGCCTCTGCCGCATTAATATTGAAAACTCTTCCGCGGCCTTGTCCATTCGTGTTCTCCTGGTTCGGGCAATTTCTAATAATGTGGCCCGGTTTTCCACATTTATAACAAACTACATTGGCATAACTTGCTCCGACACTACTTGCTCCGCCATTACTCGTTCCGACACCATTTGTTCCTTTCGTTCTATTAACCCCTGGTCCGTAGACCTCACACTTCGCCGCACTATGACCATTTCTTTTACACTTGTTGCAAAATTTGGTGCAGAACCCCGAGTGATTCTTTTCACACCTTTGGCATAGCTGCTTCTGATTGTTGTTGTTGTTGCGGTTATTATTGTTGTTGGGATGATTGTTGTAGTTGCTGTTGTTGTTGTTGTTGTTGTTGTTGGGCCGTTTGTTGTAGTTGCGATTGATGTTGCGATTGTTGGGATAATTGTTGCGATTATTGTTGTAATTGCTGTTGTTGTTGTATTGGTGATTCTTATCACCATTTTCCTCCCACTTTCTTTTGACTTGCTTCACATTGGCCTCTTCAGCAGTCTGTTCTTTAATTCTTTCTTCAATCTGGTTCACTAGTTTGTGAGCCATTCTACATGCCTGTTGTATGGAGGCGGGCTCGTGTGAACTTATATCTTCTTGGATTCTTTCCGGTAATCCTTTCACAAACGCGTCGATCTTCTCTTCCTCATCTTCGAATGCTCCCGGACACAATAGGCACAATTCTGTGAATCGTCTTTCGTACGTGGTAATATCAAATCCTTGGGTTCGTAACCCTCTAAGTTCTGTCTTGAGCTTATTGACCTCGGTTCTGGGACGGTACTTCTCGTTCATCAAGTGCTTGAATGCTGACCACGGTAGTGCGTACGCATCATCTTGTCCCACTTGCTCTAGATAGGTATTCCACCATGTTAACGCAGAACCTGTAAAGGTATGCGTAGCGTACTTCACTTTGTCCTCTTCAGTACACTTACTTATGGCAAACACCGATTCGACCTTCTCGGTCCACCGTTTCAATCCGATCGGTCCTTCGGTTCCATCAAATTCCAAAGGTTTGCAGGCAGTGAATTCTTTGTAGGTGCATCCTACACGATTTCCTGTACTGCCAGATCCAAGGTTATTGTTGGTATATAGCGCAGCCTGTACTGCGGCTATGTTTGAAGCTAGAAAAGTACGGAATTCCTCTTCATTCATATTCACGGTGTGTCGAGTAGTCGGTGCCATTTCCTTCAAAATAGTTAAATGGAACAAGTTAATCATACAGAATATTAAGAGTAGTTAATAGTATTTCGTAGCATAATATGAACTCATTTATAAAAGCTTTTTCTTCATATTAGCGTTTTATAAGTTTAAATTCGGGTAGTACCTACCCGTTAAGTTCATACTTAGTAGCTAATATACAATTCAACTACTACAATTCTATATGAAAAACTGATTATAATAATATTTCGCGTTCAAACTTTTACACAATATTTTACAAACTTACAATACCGCTTATTTTACATATAGCATGAAATATAGCACACAATAAATTTGATACAAGATGGTTGTGAAGATAATTCTAGCTAGTACACAAGTCGTTCAGCAAAGGCAATAAAGACACGTAATTCATACGTCCAGAAACAAGTCATGCATTCTGGTTTTACTAGGATTACTTCCCATCCTTGGTCTTGTGGAACATAACCTTTATGGCCGTTGATAAGACAGCGTGTTGTAACGTCGTCAAAGGGACGAGGGTTACGTAATGACCAACAGTCTCGTAATAACCTAAAAACCTCATTTCTTACCCCAATTACCGACTCCGTCACTTGAGGGAACGTTTTGTTTAATAGTTGTAGCCCGATGTTCTTATTCTCACTTTGGTGAGAAGCGAACATTACTAACCCGTAAGCATAACATGCTTCTTTATGTTGCATGTTAGCTGCTTTTTCTAAATCACGAAGTCCTATATTTGGATATACTGAGTCAAAATAATTTCTTAACCCGTTGCGTAAAATAGCATTTGGGTTCCCCGCAATATATGCGTCAAAGTAAACACATCGTAACTTATGGATTTCCCAATGTGATATCCCCCATCTTCCGAACGAAAGCCTTTTATAAACCAAATCATTCTTGGAACGTTCTTCGAATGTCTTACAAACTGATCTCGCCTTAAATAGTTGTGCCGAGGAATTCTGACCGACTCTAGACAAGATTTCATCAATCATGTCTCCGGGTAGGTCTCTTAAAATATTGGGTTGTCTATCCATTTTGTGTTTTTATACTGTAAAATAGACAAGGGTTAGATTCATAAAAAAAATACTTATTAATACAAGCAATTTTTTTACATATATCATAAAGCATAAGCACACTATATTACATATATTACACCACACGAATACAACTATCTTATTCCGACTCGCTTGTTTCTTCTTCTTTGGTTTTGGTTCGTTTTCCCAAGTTTCTAGGGATATATGATGTTCCCCTAATACGAGCCGTTATTTTCCACATTGGTTTAGAAAAACCTGGTGGTTTAGAGGTTCCCGGGTCATTGTTACAACTTAAGGATTTCGGGGGTTGACGATACATATAAAGTTCATCGGGGTTGGAATTAGATTTCTCTATTTTTATGCCCTTTCCCTTATTATTTTCTTTTGCCTTTTTAAATTCAGTTGGGGTAATTTCTATAACATCATCGGAATTCTCGTCGGAATCCGATTCATCGGAGAATTGGTAGTCCTCCCAATATTTTGCTTCCTTAGCGGAAACACCATTGACCATAATTAACCTTGGTCGGTTGGTTGAGGATTTTCTTTTACTTAACCGTTTTATTATTTCCCCCACCGGTTCTATTTCTTCATCCGGTTCCGATTCTTCTTCCGGTTCCGATTCTTCTTCTGGTTCCGACTCTTCTTCCGGTTCCTCTTCGGGAACTTGTGAATCAGTCCACGAATCATTCCAATTTACATTTAACTCTTCATTATTATTAGGTGAGTCAATGGGACTTGTTCTAGAGGTAGACATCTATCACATAATATCAAACGCGTTAAGAGATTAATATATCACATAATATTCACATGTTAAAAATATATAGTTTCCAACAAAATTTGTTAAGCAATCATTTTTCAAGTAAACACGGTCGAAGTCCAGACTCACTAATGCATCCTAACAAACTACATAAGACACACTAATGCAAAATTCTGGTTCTCTAAGACCAACGCTCTGATACCAACTGAAATGTCCCGTTCTTATTGATTAAAAACGTTCCATATTAATTGATTTCGTTGCGAGGTTTTGACCTCTATATGAGACATTTTTCAAAGACTGCATTCATTTTTAAAACAAACCATAACCTTTATTTCATAAATAAAGGTTTAAAAAGCTTTACGTAGATTATCAAATAATGATAATCTAAAATATCCTGTTTACACACGACCATTACATAATGGTTTACAATACAAATATGTTACATCGAAATCAGTTTCTTGAATGCAGTTTTTACAGAATATCATACAAACATGGACTCCAAATCTTGTCCTTATTTTAGTATGCAACAGCGGAAGATCTTAATATTCACCTGAGAATAAACATGCTTTAAACGTCAACAAAAATGTTGGTGAGTTATAGGTTTAACCTATATATATCAAATCATAATAATAGACCACAAGATTTCATATTTCAATACATATCCCATACATAGAGATAAAAATCATTCATATGGTGAACACCTGGTAACCGACAATAACAAGATGCATATATAAGAATATCCCCATCATTCCGGGACACCCTTCGGATATGATATAAATTTCGAAGTACTAAAGCATCCGGTACTTTGGATGGGGTTTGTTAGGCCCAATAGATCTATCTTTAGGATTCGTGTCAATTAGGGTGTCTGTTCCCTAATTCTTAGATTACCAGACTTAATAAAAAGGGGCATATTCGATTTCGATAATTCAACCATAGAATGTAGTTTCACGTACTTGTGTCTATTTTGTAAATCATTTATAAAACCTGCATGTATTCTCATCCCAAAAATATTAGATTTTAAAAGTGGGACTATAACTCACTTTCACAGATTTACTTCGTCAGGAAGTAAGACTTGGCCACTGTTGATTCACGAACCTATAACAATATATACATATATATCAAAGTATGTTTAAAATATATTTACAACACTTTTAATATATTTTGATGTTTTAAGTTTATTAAGTCAGCTGTCCTCGTTAGTAACCTACAACTAGTTGTCCACAGTTAGATGTACAGAAATAAATCGATAAATATTATCTTGAATCAATCCACGACCCAGTGTATACGTATCTCAGTATTGATCACAACTCAAACTATATATATTTTGGAATCAACCTCAACCCTGTATAGCTAACTCCAACATTCACATATAGAGTGTCTATGGTTGTTCCGAAATATATATAGATGTGTCGAAATGATAGGTCGAAACATTGTATACGTGTCTATGGTATCTCAAGATTACATAATATACAATACAAGTTGATTAAGTTATGGTTGCAATAGATTTGTTACCAATTTTCACGTAGCTAAAATGAGAAAAATTATCCAATCTTGTTTTACCAATAACTTCTTCATTTTAAATCCGTTTTGAGTGAATCAAATTGCTATGGTTTCATATTGAACTCTATTTTATGAATCTAAACAGAAAAGTATAGGTTTATAGTCGGAAAAATAAGTTACAAGTCGTTTTTGTAAAGGTAGTCATTTCAGTCGAAAGAACGACGTCTAGATGACCATTTTAGAAAACATACTTCCACTTTGAGTTTAACCATAATTTTTGGATATAGTTTCATGTTCATAATAAAAATCATTTTCTCAGAATAACAACTTTTAAATCAAAGTTTATCATAGTTTTTAATTAACTAACCCAAAACAGCCCGCGGTGTTACTACGACGGCGTAAATCCGGTTTTACGGTGTTTTTCGTGTTTCCAGGTTTTAAATCATTAAGTTAGCATATCATATAGATATAGAACATGTGTTTAGTTAATTTTAAAAGTCAAGTTAGAAGGATTAACTTTTATTTGCGAACAAGTTTAGAATTAACTAAACTATGTTCTAGTGATTACGAGTTTAAACCTTCGAATAAGATAGTTTTATATATATGAATCGAATGATGTTATGAACATCATTACTACCTCAAGTTTAGTAGGTAAACCTACTGGAAGTGACAAGAAATGATCTAGCTTCAAAGGATCTTGGATGGCTTGAAAGTTCTTGAAGTAGGATCATGACACAAAAACAAGTTCAAGTAAGATTTTTACTCGAATTAAGATAGTTTATAGTTATAGAAATTGAATCAAAGTTTGAATATGAATATTACCTTGAATAAGAAAGATAACCTACTATATATAACAAAGGTTTCTTGATCTTAGATGATTACTTGGAATGGATTAGAAAGCTTGGAAGTAAATTAGTAAACTTGAAGGGATTTTTGAAGTGTTCTTGAAGTGTTCTTCCTATGATGATTATAGCTTGATTCTTGAAGTGATTTTTGATGAAGATGATGATTAACTACTGAAAAAATACGTTCATAATAGTGTGGGTGTGTTGAGAGAGAATTAGAAAGAGAATTGGAAGTGAAATGGAGTGAATGATGAGTGGTAATTGGTGAGTGTTGAGTGGGGTTAAAAGGAGTTCTAGTTAGTTGACTAGCTCATGGTAGAAGTTAAAATTGATTAGTCATACATGACATAATCAAGAGTGGAATCCCATGCTAGTTCCTATTGGTATATACTCATAGTAAGTACGTTTTGAAGCTGTGTATAATACGGGTAAGAATACGACTAGAATTCTTGATGAAAGAAAAGAATGAAAAAGTAACGGTAACCATTTTCGTTAAGTATGAGTGTTTTGATATATGTCTTGAAGTCTTCCAAAAGTATTTTAATACATCTAAATACACTACATGTATATACATTTTAACTGAGTCGTTAAGTCATCGTTAGTCGTTACATGTAAGTGTTGTTTTGAAACCTTTAAGTTAACGATCTCAATTAATGTTGTTAACCCATTGTTTATTATATCTAATGAGATGTTAAATTATTATATTATCATGATATTATGATATATTAATATATCTTAATATGATATATATACATTTAAATGTCGTTACAACGATAATCGTTACATATATGTCTCGTTTCGAAATCCTTAAGTTAGTAGTCTTGTTTATATGTATATAACTCATTGTTAATATATTTATGGAGATACTTACTTATTATAATCTCATGTTAACCATATGTATATCCATATATATATTGTCATGTCGTTTTTACAAGTTTTAACGTTCGTGAATCGCCAGTCAACTTGGGTGGTCAATTGTCTATATGAAACATATTTCAATTAATCAAGTCTTAACAATTTTGATTGCTTAACATGTTGGAAACATTTAATCATGTAAATATCAATCTCAATTAATATATATAAACATGGAAAAGTTCGGGTCACTACACCTGCGCGCCGCGCAGAATTAGAAATCCCAGATGTTTGCCTTCGTGGTTAAGTTCTGACCAGGATTTACACTTGGGTGCGCGCCGCGCAACCCATTGCGCGCCGCGCATATGCCCAGCTCATTTTTGTTTTTATTTTTCCTTTCACAAAATGTTTCCCGCTTAACCGTAACTCCGATTAACATGAAACTTGGCCATTCTGCTCATAAATGATTTCTCATCATGGGAAAATTGTCGGATACCTGACCCGACCCCGTTGACTTTGACTTTGACCAAGTTTGACTTTTAGTCAAACTTAACCAAACGATTATACAATCGTTCTAACATACTTAACTACTTGTATCGTGCATGAAACTTGACAAATTGATTCACATGCTATATTAATCGAGTCGTAACAAGCCATAGGACTAATTGAACATCTTTGACTGTTTGTGTTTACCGTTATTAATACAACCTATATGTTTAGGTCAAGACTAGCTTTGTCTTTGCACGCGTTTACTTGTCGAAGTACTTTATTAACTCTTGCACTCAAGGTGAGATCATAGTCCCACTTTTACTCTTTTTGAACTTATATTTGGGATGAGAAAACATAAACGATTCTTTTGAACTAAGTGAACACAAGAACGGGAAAACAAACATTCTACATACGAGTTTAGAACAAAAATCCTCAATTCGATTATCATTAGTTACACTTGCCGGGTGTAAGCGAGAACTTATGTTATATGGCCATATGGGTTGACAACCCTCATCTTTGACGGTTCGCTACCGTCTACGGATGAAATATATTTTCGAGAATCAGTGTTTGTTCTAGCACTATGGATGGGGTATACAATGGATGGAATGTTAAGCTTTGATAATTGGGTGCTCGTGAAAAAAACTTTTGGAATGTATTACTATTATTTCATTGATGCAAATCTTGTGGTTCACTTGTACTTACTTACTTTTACTCACTTGCTTACTTAAACCTATGATTTCACCAACGTTTTCGTTGACAGATTTCTATGTTTTTCTCAGGGCTTGCACGATATGTGAAACATGCTTCCGCTTACTATTTGATACTTGCATTGGATGTCGAGTATACGTGCATTTCATGGAGCGTCTTTTGACTTTACTTTAAACCGTGTCGCCTAGATTTCATTCGTATTATAACGTTGTAACTTAACTTTTGGTTGAACAATTCTTGTAAACTTTGGAAACAATCTTTATTTTGAAATGAAGGCGACATATTTTGGTCAAACGTTGTCATAATGACTTATGACCTGGTGATGGGACCCATGTAGACGACACCGTCACTTGACGATTTTTCGGGGTCGCTACAAGTGGTATCAGAGCCTTGGTTGTAGGGATCTCAGGAAATATTTTTGGTGGCCGGGTATGAAAGCCGATGTTGCTAAATACGTAGGAGAATGTTTGACGTGTTCTAAGGTCAAAGCTGAGCATCAGAAACCATCAGGTCTACTTCAACAACCCGAAATCCCAGAATGGAAATGGGAAAACATTACCATGGATTTCATCACTAAATTGCCAAGGACTGCAAGTGGTTTTGATACTATTTGGGTAATAGTTGATCATCTCACCAAATCAGCACACTTCCTGCCAATAAGAGAAGATGACAAGATGGAGAAGTTAGCACGACTGTATTTGAAGGAAGTCGTATCCAGATATGGAATACCAATCTCTATTATCTCTGATAGGGATGGCAAATTTATTTCAAGATTCTGGCATACATTACAGCAAGCATTAGGAACTCGTCTAGACATGAGTACTGCCTATCATCCACAAACTGATGGGCAGAGCGAAAGGACGATACAAACGCTTGAAGAGATGCTACGAGCACGTGTTATTGATTTCGGAAACAGTTGGGATCGACATCTACCGTTAGCAGAATTTTCCTACAACAACAGCTACCATTCAAGCATTGAGATGGCACCGTTTGAAGCACTTTATGGTAGAAAGTACAGGTCTCCGATTTGTTGGAGTGAAGTGGGGGATAGACAGATTACGGGTCCGGAGATTATACAAGAAACTACCGAGAAGATCATCCAAATTCAACAACGGTTGAAAACCGCCCAAAGTCGACAAAAGAGCTACGCTGACATTAAAAGAAAAGATATAGAATTTGAAATTGGAGAGATGGTCATGCTTAAAGTTGCACCTTGGAAAGGCGTTGTTCGATTTGGTAAACGAGGGAAATTAAATCCAAGGTATATTGGACCATTCAAGATTATTGATCGTGTCGGACCAGTAGCTTACCGACTTGAGTTACCTCAACAACTCGCGGCTGTACATAACACTTTCCACGCCTCGAATTTGAAGAAATGTTTTGCTAAAGAAGATCTCACTATTCCGTTAGATGTAATCCAAATCAACGAAAAACTCCAATTCATCGAAGAACCCGTCGAAATAATGGATCGTGAGGTTAAAAGACTTAAGCAAAACCAGATACCAATTGTTAAGGTTCGATGGAATGCTCGTAGAGGACCCGAGTTCACCTGGAGCGTGAAGATCAGATGAAGAAGAAATACCCGCATCTATTTCCAGAAGATTCGTCAACACCTTCAACAGCTTAAAATTTCGGGACGAAATTTATTTAACGGGTAGGTACTGTAGTGACCCGAACTTTTCCATGTTTATATATATTAATTGAGATTGATATTTACATGATTGAATGTTTCCAACATGTTAAGCAATTAAACTTGTTAAGACTTGATTAATTGAAATATGTTTCATATAGACAATTGACCACCCAAGTTGACCGGCGATTCACGAACGTTAAAACTTGTAAAAATGACATGACGATATATATATATATGGATATACATATGGTTAACATGAGATTATGATAAGTAAGTATCTCCATAAGTATATTAACAATGAGTTACATACATATAAACAAGACTACTAACTTAAGGATTTCGAAACGAGACATATATGTAACGATTATCGTTGTCACGACATTTAAATGAATAAATATCATATTAAGATATATTAATATATCATAATATAATGATAATATAATAATTTAAAATCTCATTTGATATTATAAACATTGGGTTAACAACATTTAACAAGATCGTTAACCTAAAGGTTTCAAAACAACACTTACATGTAACGACTAACGATGACTTAACGACTCAGTTAAAATTTATATACATGTAGTGTTTTAATATGTATTTATACACTTTTGAAAGACTTCAATACACTTATCAAAATACTTCTACTTAACAAAAATGCTTACAATTACATCCTCGTTCAGTTTCATCAACAATTCTACTCGTATGCACCCGTATTCGTACTCGTACAATACACTGCTTTTAGATGTATGTACTATTGGTATATACACTCCAATGATCAGCTCTTAGCAGCCCATGTGAGTCACCTAACACATGTGGGAACCATCATTTGGCAACTAGCATGAAATATCTCATAAAATTACAAAAATATGAGTAATCATTCATGACTTATTTACATGAAAACAAAATTACATATCCTTTATATCTAATCCATACACCAACGACCAAAAACACCTACAAACACTTTCATTCTTCAATTTTCTTCATCTAATTGATCTCTCTTAAGTTCTATCTTCAAGTTCTAAGTGTTCTTCATAAATTCCAAAAGTTCTAGTTTCATAAAATCAAGAATACTTTCAAGTTTGCTAGCTCACTTCCAATCTTGTAAGGTGATCATCCAACCTCAAGAAATCTTTGTTTCTTACAGTAGGTTATCATTCTAATACAAGGTAATAATCATATTCAAACTTTGGTTCAATTTCTATAACTATAACAATCTTATTTCAAGTGATGATCTTACTTGAACTTGTTTTCGTGTCATGATTCTGCTTCAAGAACTTCGAGCCATCCAAGGATCCATTGAAGCTAGATCCACTTTTCTCTTTTCCAGTAGGTTTATCCAAGGAACTTAAGGTAGTAATGATGTTCAAAACATCATTCGATTCATACATATAAAGCTATCTTATTCGAAGGTTTAAACTTGTAATCACTAGAACACAGTTTAGTTAATTCTAAACTTGTTCGCAAATAAAAGTTAATCCTTCTAACTTGACTTTTAAAATCAACTAAACACATGTTCTATATCTATATGATATGCTAACTTAATGATTTAAAACCTGGAAACACGAAAAACACCGTAAAACCGGATTTACGCCGTCGTAGTAACACCGCGGGCTATTTTGGGTTAGTTAATTAAAAACTATGATAAAATTTGATTTAAAAGTTGTTATTCTGAGAAAATGATTTTTATTATGAACATGAAACTATACCAAAAAATTATGGTTAAACTCAAAGTGGAAGTATGTTTTCTAAAATGGTCATCTAGACGTCGTTCTTTCGACTGAAATGACTACCTTTACAAAAACGACTTGTAACTTATTTTTCCGACTATAAACCTATACTTTTTCTGTTTATATTCATAAAATAGAGTTCAATATGAAACCATAGCAATTTGATTCACTCAAAACGGATTTAAAATGAAGAAGTTATGGGTAAAACAAGATTGGATAATTTTTCTCATTTTAGCTACGTGAAAATTGGTAACAAATCTATTCCAACCATAACTTAATCAACTTGTATTGTATATTATGTAACCTTGAGATACCATAGACACGTATACAATGTTTCGACCTATCATGTCGACACATCTATATATATTTCGGAACAACCATAGACACTCTATATGTGAATGTTGGAGTTAGCTATACAGGGTTGAGGTTGATTCCAAAATATATATAGTTTGAGTTGTGATCAATACTGAGATACGTATACACTGGGTCGTGGATTGATTCAAGATAATATTTATCAATTTATTTCTGTACATCTAACTGTGGACAACTAGTTGTAGGTTACTAACGAGGACAGCTGACTTAATAAACTTAAAACATCAAAATATATTAAAAGTGTTGTAAATATATTTTGAACATACTTTGATATATATATATGTATATATTTTTATTGGTTCGTGAATCAACCAGTGGCCAAGTCTTACTTCCCGACGAAGTAAAAATCTATGAAAGTGAGTTATAGTCCCACTTTTAAAATCTAATATTTTTGGGATGAGAATACATGCAGGTTTTATAAATGATTTACAAAATAGACACAAGTACGTGAAACTACATTCTATGGTTGAATTATCGAAATCGAATATGCCCCTTTTTATTAAGTCTGGTAATCTAAGAATTAGGGAACAGACACCCTAATTGACGCGAATCCTAAAGATAGATCTATTGGGCCCAACAAGCCCCATCCAAAGTACCGGATGCTTTAGTACTTCGAAATTTATATCATATCCGAAGGGTGTCCCGGAATGATGGGGATATTCTTATATATGCATCTTGTTAATGTCGGTTACCAGGTGTTCACCATATGAATAATTTTTATCTCTATGTATGGGATGTGTATTGAAATATGAAATCTTGTGGTCTATTGTTACGATTTGATATATATAGGTTAAACCTATAACTCACCAACATTTTTGTTGACGTTTAAAGCATGTTTATTCTCAGGTGAATACTAAGAGCTTCCGCTGTTGCATACTAAAATAAGGACAAGATTTGGATTCCATGTTTGTATGATATTGTGTAAAAACTGCATTCAAGAAACTGATTTCGATGTAACATATCTGTATTGTAAACCATTATGTAATGGTTGTGTGTAAACAGGATATTTTAGATTATCATTATTTGATAATCTACGTAAAGCTTTTTAAACCTTTATTTATGAAATAAAGGTTATGGTTTGTTTTAAAAATGAATGCAGTCTTTGAAAAACGTCTCATATAGAGGTCAAAACCTCGAAACGAAATCAGTTAATATGGAATGTTTTTAATCAATAAGAACGGGACATTTCAAAAACATCATTCGATTCATACATATAAAACTATCTTATTCGAAGGTTTAAACTTGTAATCACTAGAACATAGTTTAGTTAATTCTAAACTTGTTCGCAAATAAAAGTTAATCCTTCTAACTTGACTTTTAAAATTAACTAAACACATGTTCTATATCTATATGATATGCTAACTTAATGATTTAAAACCTGGAAACACGAAAAACACCGTAAAACCGGATTTACGCCGGCGTAGTAACACCGCGGTCTGTTTTGGGTTAGTTAATTAAAAACTATGATTAACTTTGATTTAAAAGTTGTTATTCTGGGAAAATTATTTTTATTATGAACATGAAACTATATCCAAAAATTATGGTTAAACTCAAAGTGGAAGTATGTTTTCTAAAATGGTCATCTAGACGTCGTTCTTTCGACTGAAATGACTACCTTTACAAAAATGACTTGTAACTTATTTTTCCACTATAAACCTATACTTTTTCTGTTTAGATTCATAAAATAGAGTTCAATATGAAACCATAGCAATTTGATTCACTCAAAACGGATTTAAAATGAAGAAGTTATGGGTAAAACAAGATTGGATAATTTTTCTCATTTTAGCTACGTGAAAATTGGTAACAAATCTATTCCAACCATAACTTAATCAACTTGTATTGTATATTATGTAATCTTGAGATACCATAGACACGTATACAATGTTTCGACCTATCATGTCGACACATCTATATATATTTCGGAACAACCATAGACACTCTATATGTGAATGTTGGAGTTAGCTATACAGGGTTGAGGTTGATTCCAAAATATATATAGTTTGAGTTGTGATCAATACTGAGATACGTATACACTGGGTCGTGGATTGATTCAAGATAATATTTATCGATTTATTTCTGTACATCTAACTGTGGACAACTAGTTGTAGGTTACTAACGAGGACAGCTGACTTAATAAACTTAAAACATCAAAATATATTAAAAGTGTTGTAAATATATTTTGAACATACTTTGATATATATGTATATATTGTTATAGGTTCGTGAATCAACCAGTGGCCAAGTCTTACTTCCCGACGAAGTAAAAATCTGTGAAAGTGAGTTATAGTTCCACTTTTAAAATCTAATATTTTTGGGATGAGAATACATGCAGGTTTTATAAATGATTTACAAAATAGACACAAGTACGTGAAACTACATTCTATGGTTGAATTATCGAAATCGAATATGCCCCTTTTTATTAAGTCTGGTAATCTAAGAATTAGGGAACAGACACCCTAATTGACGCGAATTCTAAAGATAGATCTATTGGGCCTAACAAACCCCATCCAAAGTACCGGATGCTTTAGTACTTCGAAATTTATATCATATCCGAAGGGTGTCCCGGAATGATGGGGATATTCTTATATATGCATCTTGTTAATGTAGGTTACCAGGTGTTCACCATATGAATGATTTTTATCTCTATGTATGGGATGTGTATTGAAATATGAAATCTTGTGGTCTATTGTTACGATTTGATATATATAGGTTAAACCTATAACTCACCAACATTTTTGTTGACGTTTAAAGCATGTTTATTCTCAAGTGAATACTAAGAGCTTCCGCTGTTGCATACTAAAATAAGGACAAGATTTGGAGTCCATGTTTGTATGATATTGTGTAAAAACTGCATTCAAGAAACTGATTTCGATGTAACATATTTGTATTGTAAACCATTATGTAATGGTCGTGTGTAAACAGGATATTTTAGATTATCATTATTTGATAATCTACGTAAATCTTTTTAAATCGTTATTTATGAAATAAAGGTTATGGTTTGTTTTGAAAATGAATGCAGTCTTTGAAAAACGTCTCATATAGAGGGCAAAACCTCGCAACGAAATCAATTAATATGGAACGTTTTTAATCAATAAGAATGGGACATTTCAGTTGGTATCCGAGCGTTGGTCTTGTAGAACTAGAAAATTTGCATTAGTGTGTCTTATCGAGTTTGTTAGGATGCATTAGTGATCTGGACTTCGACCGTGTTTTCTTTAAAAATGATTGCTTAACATTTTTGTTGGAAACTATATATTATTAACATGTATATATTATGTGATATATTAATCTCTTAACATGTTTGATATTGTGTGATAGATGTCTACCTCTAGCACAAATCCCGTTGACTCACCTAATAATAACGAAGAGTCGAATATATATTGGACTGATTCACAAGTTCCCGAAGAAGAACCGGAAGAAGAATCAGAACCGGAAGAGGAGGAACCGGAGGAGGAAATAGAACCGGTGGGGGAAATAATAAAATGGTTAAGTAAAAGAAAATCCTCAACCAACCGATCAAGGTTAATTATGGTCAATGGTGTTTCCGCCAAGGAAGCAAAATCTTGGGAGGATTACCAATTCTTCGATGAATCGGATTCCGACGAGAATTCCGATGATGTTATAGAAATTTCCCCAACTGAATTTAAAAAGGCAAAAGATAATAATAAGGGAAAGGCATAAAAATAGAGACATCTAATTCCAACCCCGATGAACTTTATATGTATCGTCAACCCCCGAAGCCCTTAAGTTGTAACAATGACCCGGGAACCTCTAAACCACCAGGTTTTTCTAAACCATTGTGGAAAACAACAGCTCGTATTAGGGGAACATCATATATCCCTAGAAACTTGGCAAAACGAACCAAAACCGAAGAAGAAGAAACGAGCAAGTCGGAATAAGATAGTTGTATTCGTGTGGTGTAATATATGTAATATAGTGTGCTTATGCTTTATGATATATGTAAAAATTGCTTGTATTAATAAGTATTTTTTTTTATGAAACTAACTCTTGTCTATTTTACAGTATAAAAACACAAAATGGATAGATAACCCAATATTTTAAGAGACCTACCCGGAGACATGATTGATGAAATCTTGTCTAGAGTCGGTCAGAATTCTTCGGCACAACTATTTACGGCGAAATCAGTTTGTAAGACATTCGAAGAACATTCCAAGAATGTCTTGGTTTATAAGAGACTTTCGTTTGAAAGATGGGGGATATCACATTGGGAAACCCATAAGTTACGATGTGTTTACTTTGACGCATATATTGCGGGGAACCCAAATGCTATTTTACGCAACGGGTTAAGAAATTATTTTGACTCAATGTATCCGAATATAGGACTTCATGATTTAGAAAAAGCGGCTAACATGCAACATAAAGAAGCATGCTATGCTTAAGGGTTAGTAATGTTCGCTTCTCACCAAAGTGAGAAAAAGAACATCGGGCTACAACTATTAAACAAAACGTTCCCACAAGTGACGGAGTCGGTAATTGGGGTAAGAAATGAGGTTTTTAGGTTATTACGAGACTGTTGGTCATTACGTAACCCTCGTCCCTTTGACGACGTTACAACACGCTGTCTTATCAACGGCCATAACAGTTATGTTCCACAAGACCAAGGATGGGAAGTAGTCCTAGTAAAACCAGAATGCATGACTTGTTTCTGGACGTATGAATTACGTGTCTTTATTGCCTTTGCTGAACGACTTGTGTACTAGCTAGAAGTATTTTCACAACTATCTTGTATCAAAGTTATTGTGTGCTATATTTCATGCTTTATGTAAAATAAGCGGTATTGTAAGTTTGTAAAATATTGTATACAAGTTTGAACGCGAAATATTATTATAATCAGTTTTTCATATAGAATTGTAGTAGTTGAATTGTATATTAGCTACTAAGTATGAACTTAACGGGTAGGTACTACCCGAATTTAAACTTATAAAACGCTAATATGAAGAAAAAGCTTTTATAAATGAGTTCATATTATGCTACGAAATACTATTAACTACTCTTAATATTCTGTATGATTAACTTGTTCCATTTGACTATTTTGAAGGAAATGGCACCGACTACTCGACACACCGTGAATATGAATGAAGAGGAATTCCGTACTTTTCTTGCTTCAAACATAGCCGCAGTACAGGCTGCGCTACATACCAACAATAACCTTGGATCTAGCAGTACAGGAAATCGTGTAGGATGCACCTACAAAGAATTCACTGCTTGCAAACCTTTGGAATTTGATGGAACCGAAGGACCGATCGGATTGAAACGGTGGAGCGAGAAGGTCGAATCGGTGTTTGCCATAAGTAAGTGTACTGAAGAGGACAAAGTTAAGTACGCTACGCATACCTTCACAGGTTCTACGTTAACATGGTGGAATACCTATCTAGAGCAAGTGGGACAAGATGATGCGTACGCACTACCGTGGTCAGCATTCAAGCACTTGATGAACGAGAAGTACCGTCCCAGAACCGAGGTCAATAAGCTCAAGACAGAACTTAGAGGGTTACGAACCCAAGGATTTGATATTACCACATACGAAAGACGATTCACAGAATTGTGCCTATTGTGTTCGGGAGCGTTCGAAGATGAGGAAGAGAAGATCGACGCATTTGTGAAAGGATTACCGGAAAGAATCCAAGAAGATATAAGTTCACACGAGCCCGCCTCCATACAACAGGCATGTAGAATGGCTCACAAACTAGTGAACCAGACTGAGGAAAGAATTAAAGAACAGATGGCTGAAGAGGCCAATGTGAAGTAAGTCAAAAGAAAGTGGGAGGAAAATGGTGATAAGAATCACCAATACAACAACAACAGCAATTACAATAATAATCGCAACAATTATCCCAACAATCACAACATCAATCGCAACTACAACAAACGGCCCAACAACAACAACAACAACAACAACAGCAACTACAACAATCATCCCAACAACAATAACAACCGCAACAACAACAACAATCAGAAGCACCTATGCTAAAGGTGTGAAAAGTATCACTCGGGGTTCTGCACCAAATTTTGCAACAAGTGTAAAAGAAATGGTCATAGCGCAGCGAAGTGTGAGGTCTACGGACCAGGGGTTAACAGAACGAAAGGAACAAATGGTGTCGGAACGAGTAATGGCGAAGCAAGTAGTGTCGGAGCAAGTTATGCCAATGTAGTTTGTTATAAATGTGGAAAACCGGGCCACATTATTAGAAATTGCCCGAACCAGGAGAACACGAATGGACAAGGCCGCAGAAGAGTTTTCAATATTAATGCGACTGAGGCACAGGAAGACCCGGAGCTTGTTACGGGTACGTTTCTTATTGACAATAATTCTGCTTACATTTTATTTGATTCAGGTGCGGATAGAAGCTATATGAGTAGAGATTTTTGTGCTAAATTAAGTTGTCCATTGACGCCATTGGATAGTAAATTTTTACTCGAATTAGCAAACGGTAAATTAATTTCAGCAGATAATATATGCCGGAATCGAGAAATTAAACTGGGTAGCGAAATATTTAAGATTGATTTGATCCCAGTAGAGTTAGGGAGTTTTGATGTAATTGTTGGCATGGACTGGCTGAAGAAGGTGAAAGCAGAGATCGTATGTTATAAAAATGCAATTCGCATTGTACGAGAAGAAGGAGAACCCTTAATGGTGTACGGAGAAAAGGGCAACATGAAGCTACATCTTATTAGTAATTTGAAGGCACAAAAACTAATAAGAAAAGGTTGCTATGCTATTCTAGCACACGTCGAGAAAGTACAAACTGAAGAAAAGAGCATCAATGATGTTCCCGTCGCAAAAGAATTTCCCGATGTATTTCCGAAAGAATTACCGGGACTACCTCCACATCGATCTGTTGAATTTCAAATAGATCTTGTACCAGGAGCTGCACCAATAGCTCGTGCTCCTTATAGACTCGCACCCAGCGAGATGAAAGAACTGCAAAGCCAACTGCAAGAACTATTAGAACGTGGTTTCATTCGACCAAGCACATCACCATGGGGAGCTCCTGTTTTGTTTGTCAAGAAGAAGGATGGTACATTTAGGTTGTGTATTGACTACAGAGAGTTGAACAAACTTACCATCAAAAACCATTATCCACTGCCGAGAATTGACGACTTATTTGATCAACTACAAGGCTCGTCGGTTTATTCGAAGATCGATTTACATTCTGGATATCATCAAATGCGAGTAAAGGAGGATGATATTCCAAAAACTGCTTTTAGGACGCGTTATGGTCATTACGAGTTTATGGTTATGCCGTTTGGATTGACTAACGCACCAGCTGTGTTCATGGACCTTATGAACCGAGTGTGTGGGCCATATCTTGACAAGTTTGTCATTGTTTTCATCGATGACATACTTATTTACTCAAAGAATGATCAAGAGCACGAAGAACATTTGAGAAAAGTGCTAGAAGTATTGAGGAAAGAAAAACTGTACGCTAAGTTTTTAAAGTGTGCATTTTTGTTGGAAGAAGTTCAATTCCTCGGTCACATAGTGAACAAAGAAGGTATCCAGGTGGACCCGGCAAAGATCGAAACCGTTGAAAAGTGGGAAACCCCAAAAACTCCGAAGCATATACGTCAATTTTTAGGATTGGCTGGTTACTACAGAAGATTCATCCAAGATTTCTCCAAAATAGCAAAACCCTTGACTGCATTAACGCATAAAGGGAAGAAATTTGAATGGAAGGATGAACAAGAGAAGGGGTTTCAATTATTGAAGAAAAAGCTAACTACTGAAAGGACCCGTCCTAATCCATCTGGACGAATACATTACATTTGGTTACATCGCGAGGTACTTGACCTCTATATGATACATTTTACAAACATTGCATTCGTTTTAAAAGACAAACTTTCATTACATCGAAAATTGATGGCATGCATACTATTTCATAATATATCCAACAATAATTGACTTAATAATAATCTTGAAGAACTCAACGACTCGAATGCAACGTATTTTGAAATATGTCATGAATGACTCCAAGTAATATCTTTAAAATGGGCAAATGCACAGCGGAAGATTTCTTTAACACCTGAGAATAAACATGCTTTAAAGTGTCAACCAAAAGGTTGGTGAGTTCATTAGTTTAACATAAATAATCATTTCATAATTTTAATAGACCACAAGATTTCATATTTCCATTTCTCATAAACATACGTCCCATGCATAGAGACAAAAATATCATTCATATGGATTGAACACCTGGTAATCGACATTCACAATATGCATATAAGAATATCCCCATCATTCCGGGATCCTCCTTCGGACATGATATAAATTTCGAAGTACTAAAGCATCCGGTACTTTGGATGGGGCTTGTTGAGCCCGATAGATCTATCTTTAGGATTCGCGTCAATTAGGGTGTCTGTTCCCTAATTCTTAGATTATCAGACTTAATAAAAAGGGGCATATTTGATTTCGATCATTCAACCATATAATGTAGTTTCAATTACTTGTGTCTATTTCGTAAAACAGTTATAAAAACAGCGCATGTATTGTCAGTCCCAAAATATATATATTGCGAAAGCATTTAAAAAGGGAATAATGAAACTCACGTTTATAAATATTGTAAAACAGTTAATAAAGTATTTGCATGTATTCTCAGCCCAAAAACGTAAAGAGTAAAAGGGAGAAAATGAAACTCACCTAATGTATTTTGTAGTAAAAATACATATGACTATATTGAACAATGCAGGGTTGGCCTCGGATTCACGAACCTATATTCTGAGACATCCCGTCCCAATCCATAGGGACGAATACAATAACATATGATTACATCGCGAGGTATTTGACCTCTATATGATACATTTTACAAACATTGCATTCGTTTTAAAAGACAAACTTTCATTTACATCGAAAGTTGACAGGTATGCATACCATTTCATAATATCCAAACTATAAATGACCTAATTTGTCATTTACTTAATAATAATCTCTAATGAACCTCAACGACTCGAATGCAACGTCTTTTGAAATATGGCATGAATGACTCCAAGTAATATCTTTAAAATGAGCTAATGCGCAGCGGAAGATTTCTTTCAAACCTGAGAATAAACATGCTTTCAAGTGTCAACCAAAAGGTTGGTGAGTTCATCAGTTTATAGTAATCATTTCATTTTTATCAATTTAATAGACCACAAGATTTCATTTTTCATAACAACAATCTCAAAATCCGGCATTCGCAAACGGCAGAGATAACAATCATTCATATGGTGAACACCTGGTAACCGACATTAACAAGATGCATATATAAGAATATCCCCATCATTCCGGGACACCCTTCGGATATGATATAAATTTCGAAGTACTAAAGCATCCGGTACTTTGGATGGGGTTTGTTAGGCCCAATAGATCTATCTTTAGGATTCGCGTCAATTAGGGTGTCTATTCCCTAATTCTTAGATTACCAGACTTAATAAAAAGGGGCATATTCGATTTCGATAATTCAACCATAGAATGTAGTTTCACGTACTTGTGTCTATTTTGTAAATCATTTATAAAAGTTGCGCATGTATTCTCAGCCCAAAAATATAAAAAGGGTAAAAAGTCAAATGAAACTCACGCATATAATTATTGTGAAACAGTTACTAAAGCATTTGCATGTATTCTCAGCCCCAAAAATGTAAAGAGTAAAAGGGGATCAATGAAACTCACCATACTGTATTTTGTAGTAAAAATACATATAACATCATTGAACAAGTGTAGGGTTGGCCTCGGATTCACGAACGTATCAATATTGAGATTCAATATTGCAGGAAAGGTACGTAGACACAACGGAGTTGACAAACACAAGTTTGACCTCACAAGCATACCCATGAACAATACCCATCACCTCCATAGCCATAACTCATAATTTCCTTAGCCCTATCCCACTCATAAAACTTATTTTTAGATCACGCGAGCAGACCCTCGTCGTAGTATTATATATGAATAATACTAATAATAATAATACTAATACTAATACTAATAATAATAATTTGATTAATAACAATAATATAAATATAAATATAATTATGAAAACTAAGTGATATGTGTGTGTATGTGTTACTAAATATAAAGGAAAGAAGTAGTCCACAAAACATAATTCGTTCAATTTAAAGCATTTGTCACCACCTACTATGCCAGCTGTTTTCCACTTATCCCTTGCCATCGTTTTTTTTTTTTTTTTTTTTTTTTTTTTTTTGTCGCATGCTTGCTTCAAATTCACATGACTTCTTCTGCCGACAATTCTATGTAACATATGTTTTATATTTATATATTATTTAATATATAATATATTTAATCTTTAGAATTAATTAAATATTATATTATATTTACGTTCATGGTAAAAATATAATTTTTACAAAAATGACACGGTCGTGGTCTCACGACTCATGTACCACTTTCGGTTTTTCGGGCGCACTTTCGTACGTTTAGAAAACTAGCCTTTTACGTTACGCGACGTGTACCTTTTTCAAAAATTAGACTTACTATTCAATAAATTACCTTTATAAAAATATAACTTATAAAATTGAGCGTTGTGATCATTTACTTCCATAAATCAAAGCCTCGTTGTTTATCAAAATATTTTATTTTAAAATTAAACATTTTGTGACATGTACCTTTATTAATAACTACACTTAAATTAGTTAAAAACTAACCCACTTAAAGTGTAACTTAATCTTTTGAGTGTTTTGATCATTTCCTTTTATAATTCACAATCTTGTTATTTAACAAAGCCTATTTATTAATATTAGTTTAATATCAAAACGTTTTATGACTAATTTATATTAAAATTTATAATCTTATACATATTTTTGAAATATTTATCTAATAACATACTAGTTATCCTTTCAAAACTAATTATATAATTTAAGATCCTTTACAAAATCGAAAATCCTATAACGTTTATGCTTTAAAACTTAATTTCATTTCATTCTTTTATGCGTAAATGTTTAGTTTAATTTCCTTAACTTTCTAAATAATATATCTTAATATAACATATCAAATGGGTTTATTTAGTCAACGAATCTTATCCCAATTATTACTTCTATATGATAAATCGAGTATTATGAAATTCGATTCTCCACTAACTTTTGTCTAACTCCCAATAAGTGATACTTTGTTCTTACTTGTAAATCACTTTACCATTTATTCCGAATACCGTTAAAAAAGTAAGGGTTTCCTAATTCAAAGTGGACCTCATAACAGAGACTCATAATCATAGTTCAATGTATCCGATAATTCAATCATTTGATATTATCTTTTAATCTTGTCGATAAACTTACATCGAACAAATACGTTCATGTAAAGTATTATTCATTCAATACCTTGATAGCATTTCCAATTTCATAAAATAGATCTCATATCTTATATTCATAATAACTAATCCGTTCAATGTTTCATTAATATAACTCAATTTAAAATCAGACATATGTATATGTATATATATATATTTATTTACACATAATTGTTCGTGAATCGTTTGGCACGGTCAAAGGATATTTGATTACAGAAATATAGTTTCAAAACTTTCGAGACTCAACATTACAGATTTTGCTTATCGTGTCGGATATATATAAAGATTAAAGTTTAAATTTGATCGGAAATTTCCGGGTCATCACATTACCTACCCGTTAAAAGAAATTTTGTCCCGAAATTTGATCGAGGTCGTCATGGCTAACTAATAAAATGTTTTCATGACGAATATGAATCGATAATAGAGTTTTATCATAATTGAGTGATATAGATAAAACGATTTGTTTTTGTGAAGAGCACGAATGAAGCTATCACCTAAGAGTGAAAATGAATAAATGCAGGTTTGACCTAACAGGTGGCGTAGTCAAGATTGATTTCCGAAATTTAAGGAATTTAGAAGAAGATCTCCATAATAAAATTTGATTCGTCGGTAATTAAGGAGATTAGGATCCTCTTTGGTTATACGCGATAATCTGCTTTGATTGCTCTGTCTATAAATCCACCCCTTCGTTTCCTTACAACTCACAGCTTCTATTCTTTCTTCCTCAATTCATACTTTAAAGTATTCATTAATATGCTCCATCCCATCCTGATCCTTGATATCCTCTTAACTTTCATATCTGTCATTCTTCTTTTTAATCTGCCACCAGAAGAATCTATTTACTTCTACTATACTCTTGGGTTTATAGTGTTTCTAGTTCTCCCATGTCTTTACATTGCTATATGCATCGATATATACGGGTTGTAATTTCCGGGTTGTTGTTAGATTTTACACCTTCCCTTATATTTCGATGTCCCTGCTTCTGTCTTCTATAGTCATCGTCATCCATAGTTAATGCTCTCTTTTATTTGCTGCGGTTTATACCCCGAATTTCTATTTCAGAGCTTTGTCCTTTCGTTTCTTCTTCTTACGATTAAATAGCTCTCGTAATGGTCCGGAATTCGTATGTATGGATTTCAGAAGGAATATAGTAATTGTTCTAAGAAGGAAAGGGCAATGGTAAATCCCGATTTGTTAAATTACCAGAATACCCTGAAAAAGACCGAATCATCAAGAAATAGTTCCTTCATATATTTAGAGATTAAGTAGAATGTAAGAGTCGTGTAAATGGTACATGATGACGGTATATTCTGTGAATCATCACGTCCATTAGAAACTTAGCATGAATTATTGTAATATAATGACGTTGATCAAGTGTCATTATATTATACTAACCCATGCATCAGTTCCCAACACTACTTCAAAAACATTCATATTTGAATTTTTCAGAATTTAGAAACTAACACAGTTTCTTTTATGTTGCAGATATTACGGAGAGATAAATGATCTCATATAAGAATAGTCGTGATAATATTTCCAGAAATATGGAGAATATGTATAATGGAAGATACGAAGATACCTTATAATATTTAAGGTAAGATGATGATGAAGAATATATGTCTGTGAAGGTTTAGGATAAGGAGTAACATGTTTGCTAAGAATTTCAGCAGGCACTAAATCATTTGAATCCTTTGAAGGCAGATTTAGTCTCTGTGTTTTGTCTACGGCTTCCTTCATACTTTGCTCAATTCGTTTTTCAGTATCAAATCCTTTCTTTTTCTGAGCTTTACCAACTCACTATCTTTTATCATCAAACTTTTGGCCGTTTAGACCATCTACCATTTTTATGTTTCCTCTGCATTTAATGCTATAATATCTGAATCACTGGTTATCAATCCGAGGTGGGTTTAGAGGAATCTTGTTTTAGATGATTAAACGCTGGGGGTAATATGGTGGAATATGAAAGATTCTCCAGTAATAATATCGAAAAGGCAACGTATCTATCGGGGTTATAATAAGACTGGTCCGACTGAAAAATCGAAGTTGACTTGCTGGAGCTGTGACAAAATTGGCTAATTTGAAAAGAAATCGAAATGTTGTTTTTGCTAATAAATGATAAAGAATTCGACGCAGGTACATGTTAGATTATAACTTTGGTTTCGAGAGTTTTTCAGGTACAAAACTTCGGGTAACATGTGGTTGGATCATCATCTCAATTGTTTATTATTTGAAGTGTCTTCTAGAATTTCGAAGGGTTTTAAATGCAGATTGTCATAGTCAATATCCAAATGATGGAATTGTCCTGACTCCCGAATGATTTTCATATACATCTGAGTGTTACGATTAAAAGTGATGTTCTATCAAAGTTTTGAATTCAAAGTATAGCTTTGAAAAATGTAAGGATCTAAGAATAATGATTTCGGTTGTATCTCGAGTTAAATTCTGAAATTCCCAAAATCAGAGCATGTAATTAGATTCGAATGAGTATGGTTGTTTTGATTTCTATAGAAGAATGTATATTGGTTTAGTTGATGATTAATTGTGATTTTATATATCTCTCGGGTATTACCTACCCGTTAAAAAAAATTCACAAATAATATTTTGAACAAGAATTCTCATTACAATCTTTATGAAAATACATGTGGGTATATTTTCTTCAGATGTAGTACAGATTCAATGAGTTAATATCATACTAAGCTCATTTGATTTTCAGATTGAATTAGAAATGAATTTTTCTCTAAAACATTAGAGATTACATATTCTTTGCGGAGTATTTCACTAATGTAATCAATGCTTCAATATTTATATGTATTTCCTTAGTGAATCATGCTGATGCTCATAGAACTCTTGCTAACTTCGCAAGATACGAATATTGTTTTCCCGTAAATTTCGGGTATATCGAAGATGAAAGTGTATAATCAAACATGTTATTGAATGATATACTTGATTTATTATGAAATAAAATTCATTGAGTTGAAGCAGAGATTGTGGTTAACAATGATTAAGTTGTTAACGAAGAATGTACATCGTAGCAAATTAGTAATATGAATTAACCAGATAGTTAAGTTCCATACATAATAGCTTAGTACAGAAAGATTTATTATGGTTAAAAAAAATATTTATATATATATATATATATATATATATATATATATATATATATATATATATATATATATATAGAATATACATATAAATTCTTTGGAGAGACTGAGTTAATACTTCATAACTCGTTGATACAATATACTCGTTATTAATTCGTAATGGTTTCCATAGTGATTCTTAAACTGGCAAAACTTGTGAGGTTGGAGGTGCTGATGATTCTAACAATGTTGACAGCATTGACTGTGTTGGTGAGGCTATTGGTAGTGCTGATGCTGTTGGTAAAACAAGTCTAGCTTGTACCTTATGTACTAGTCTTGTTAGGGTTTCGGTTCTTCTCTCTATCATCTCTGTCCACTCATCTAGTTTTTGGTTAAGACTAAGATAGATAATCTCTAAAACTTTAGAGATTACATAATCACCACAGAATGTTTCTCCGATGAAGTTATGAATCAATACTTCATCGTTTGTTGTTGTTGGTACTCCTTGGTATCTTTGGTCCGTGTGACGTTGATATCCGATATACAGATTGGGATATTGAGGTGTGTGATGCGGATGTGATTGTTGGTGGTGGTAATGATCCTGTTGTTGATGGTGGTGTTGTTGATGCCGGTGATGCTGCTGGAGCTTATGGTTTAAGGCTTGCCATGTGGATGTTACTGGCGGTACCGGTTATGCTGCTGGTGCTGCTGATAATGTTTGTAACCTTCGCACCGTATTTTCCAAAGCCACCACCCGAGCACGAAGCTCGTTGACTTCTTCTATCACACCGGGATGGTCAGCAGTTCGGACGAGCGGATAGATATAATCTAGAATTTGGTGTAGTATATAATCATGACGAGATACTCTGGAAATGAGAGAGAAAATTGTTTCTCGAATAGGTTCGCCGGTAAGTGCTTCAGGTTCATTGCCAAGAGGGCAATGTGGTGGATGGAAGGGATCACCTTCTTCTTGTCGCCAATGATTGAGGAGGCTACGAACCCATCCCCATTTCATCCAGAATAGATGATGGCTGATTGGTTGATTCATTCCGGTCACACTGTTGTCAGAGCTCGAATGAAACTCCATATCGGAATAGCTGTCGTAATCTGAGGAGTTCGAACTGGTTGAGGGATCCATCTCGTATGATCAAGGGAATGAATTTTGGTATAAAATAGATTGTAGAATTTAGATTTGGTATTCCTCAATACATAATTTACATATGTATATATAATACCAAAATCCCATAGATTTCGGAGAATCTTTGAAAGATGTTAGTCAAAGTTCACAGTAATAAATACGCTAAGATATTAATTAGCAGATATGCTAAGATGTGAATTTCGTCTATACGCTGTTATGCAATAAATGCAGGAAAACGCGTCTAGACTTAAGATGATAAGCAGATAATTTCCTAAGAATGATAAGTAGATGATTTCCGACACAAAATGATAAGCAAAACTTTTGACATGCAGACACGGTCGAAGTCCAGACTCACTAATGCATCTTAACAACTAACAGTAAGACACACTAATGCAAGACCTGGTTCGCTAAGACCACCGCTCTGATACCACATGAGACGTCCCGTCCCAATCCATAGGGACGAATACAATAACATATGATTACATCGCGAGGTATTTGACCTCTATATGATACATTTTACAAACATTGCATTCATTTTAAAAGACAAACTTTCATTTACATCGAAAGTTGATAGGTATGCATACCATTTCATAATATCCAAACTATAAATGACCTAATCTGTCATTTACTTAATAATAATCTCTAATGAACCTCAACGACTCGAATGCAACGTCTTTTGAAATATGGCATGAATGACTCCAAGTAATATCTTTAAAATGAGCTAATGCGCAGCGGAAGATTTCTTTCAAACCTGAGAATAAACATGCTTTCAAGTGTCAACCAAAAGGTTGGTGAGTTCATCAGTTTATAGTAATCATTTCATTTTTATCAATTTAATAGACCACAAGATTTCATTTTTCATAACAACAATCTCAAAATCCGGCATTCGCAAACGGTAGAGATAAAAATCATTCATATGGTGAACACCTGGTAACCGACATTAACAAGATGCATATATAAGAATATCCCCATCATTTCGGGACACCCTTCGGATATGATATAAATTTCGAAGTACTAAAGCATCCGGTACTTTGGATGGGGTTTGTTAGGCCCAATAGATCTATCTTTAGGATTCGCGTCAATTAGGGTGTCTGTTCCCTAATTCTTAGATTACCAGACTTAATAAAAAGGGGCATATTCGATTTCGATAATTCAACCATAGAATGTAGTTTCACGTACTTGTGTCTATTTTGTAAATCATTTATAAAAGTTGCGCATGTATTCTCAGCCCAAAAATATAAAAAGGGTAAAAAGGCAAATGAAACTCACGCATATAATTATTGTGAAACAGTTACTAAAGCATTTGCATGTATTCTCAGCCCCAAAAATGTAAAGAGTAAAAGGGGATCAATGAAACTCACCATACTGTATTTTGTAGTAAAAATACATATAACATCATTGAACAAGTGTAGGGTTGGCCTCGGATTCACGAACGTATCAATATTGAGATTCAATATTGCAGGAAAGGTACGTAGACACAACGGAGTTGACAAACATAAGTTTGACCTCACAAGCATACCCATGAACAATACCCATCACCTCCATAGCCATAACTCATAATTTCTTTAGCCCTATCCCACTCATAAAACTTATTTTTAGATCACGCGAGCAGACCCTCGTCGTAGTATTTTATATGAATAATACTAATAATAATAATACTAATACTAATACTAATAATAATAATTTGATTAATAACAATAATATAAATATAAATATAATTATGAAAACTAAGTGATATGTGTGTGTATGTGTTACTAAATATAAAGGAAAGAAGTAGTCCACAAAACATAATTCGTTCAATTTAAAGCATTTGTCACCACCTACTATGCCAGCTGTTTTCCACTTATCCCTTGCATCGTTTTTTTTTTTTTTTTTTTTTTTTTTTTTTTTTTTTTGTCGCATGCTTGATTCAAATTCACATGACTTCTTCTGCCGACAATTCTATGTAACATATGTTTTATATTTATATATTATTTAATATATAATATATTTAATCTTTAGAATTAATTAAATATTATATTATATTTACGTTCATGGTAAAAATATAATTTTTACAAAAATGACACGGTCGTGGTCTCATGACTCATGTACCACTTTCGGTTTTTCGAGCGCACTTTCGTACGTTTAGAAAACTAGCCTTTTACGTTACGCGACGTGTACCTTTTTCAAAAATTAGACTTACTATTCAATAAATTACCTTTATAAAAATATAACTTATAAAATTGAGCGTTGTGATCATTTACTTCCATAAATCAAAGCCTCGTTGTTTATCAAAATATTTTATTTTAAAATTAAACGTTTTGTGACATGTACCTTTATTAATAACTACACTTAAATTAGTTAAAAACTAACCCACTCAAAGTGTAACTTAATCTTTTGAGTGTTTTGATCATTTCCTTTTATAATTCACAATCTTGTTATTTAACAAAGCCTATTTATTAATATTAGTTTAATATCAAAACGTTTTATGACTAATTTATATTAAAATTTATAATCTTATACATATTTTTGAAATATTTATCTAATAACATACTAGTTATCCTTTCAAAACTAATTATATAATTTAAGATCCTTTACAAAATCGAAAATCCTATAACGTTTATGCTTTAAAACTTAATTTGATTTCATTCTTTTATGCGTAAATGTTTAGTTTAATTTCCTTAACTTTCTAAATAATATATCTTAATATAACATATCAAATGGGTTTATTTAGTCAACGAATCTTATCCCAATTATTCCTTCTATATGATAAATCGAGTATTATGAAATTCGATTCTCCACTAACTTTTGTCTAACTCCCAATAAGTGATACTTTGTTCTTACTTGTAAATCACTTTACCATTTATTCCGAATACCGTTAAAAAAGTAAGGGTTTCCTAATTCAAAGTGGACCTCATAACAGAGACTCATAATCATAGTTCAATGTATCCGATAATTCAATCATTTGATATTATCTTTTAATCTTGTCGATAAACTTACATCGAACAAATACGTTCATGTAAAGTATTATTCATTCAATACCTTGATAGCATTTCCAATTTCATAAAATAGATCTCATATCTTATATTCATAATAACTAATCCGTTCAATGTTTCATTAATATAACTCAATTTAAAATCAGACATATGTATATGTATATATATATATATTTATTTACACATAATTGTTCGTGAATCGTTTGGCACGGTCAAAGGATATTTGATTACAGAAATATAGTTTCAAAACTTTCGAGACTCAACATTACAGATTTTGCTTATCGTGTCGGATATATATAAAGATTAAAGTTTAAATTTGATCGGAAATTTTCGGGTCATCACATATTCCATTATGTATATTAACACATATAATGGTAATCCAACAAATTTATATATGTATTTATTTAGTGATATCATTTTAGGACTCATATGTTCCATTAAAATATTAATTATAGTTATATCATATGTATTAGGCTTATTTTTGTATAATTTTATTTGCTTTTAAATAATAGTTATAATAATACTAAATTATTGATGATAATAATAATAATGTTAAAAATAATAATAAGTACATTGTTAATACTAATAGTAATAGTAATAATACTGATGTTAATATTAATATTAATATTTATTTTATTCATAATGAAGTACTAATAATAATTATATTTTAACTTGTATTATATATTTTTAATTATGTAATGTCACATTTATAATAACTTTTATTGAATATTTATAAATTTTATATTAATTACAATATATATATATATATATATATATAATAATTATACATAGAATCATATATATTTATGTATAGATTCATTTTAAATTTACACTTAATTACTTCGTATCCTATTTTACATATTTAATTATAATGTTTATTTTATAATTTCAAATTATTATATATACATACATTTATATAAGTATACATATTTATTTACAAACAATTATTCGTGAATCGTTGAGCACAGTCAAAGGGTAATTGTTTACATGAATATAAATTTAAAAACTTTTGAGACTCAACATTATAGACTTTGCTTATCGTACCTAAATCATATAAAGATTAAGTTTAAATTTGGTCGGAAATTCCCGGGTCATCACAGTACCTACCCGTTAAAGAAATTTCGTCCCGAAATTTGAGTGAGGTCGTCATGGTTAACAATAAATATGTTTTCCTGACGAATATGAGCTGATAAATAGAGTTTTATCATTATTGAATAATACAGATAAAATAATTCGATTATTCGAAGAGAACGAATGAAGCTATTACAAAAGATTGAAATAGGAAAAGTAATGATTTGTCTTAACTTTTGACAGAGTTAGGGTTGAATTCCGGAATTCAAGGGATTTAAAGAAAATCTTCGAAATCTAAAAGATTTGGTTCTTCGGCGAGTAACGAAATTAAGACCTCTATAATTAAATACGGTGATCTGCCTTGATTACTCTGTCTGATATTTCCATTATAAATTAAACTTTTTCCGTTCCATAACTTTTACCACTCCTATACTCAATTCCCAAATTCAAAAGATTGTGAAAATGCTTAATCCAGTTCTGATCCTTGTCCTTATCCTGACTGTCGTAGCAATCATTCTCCTTTCCAACTTCCACTTGATGCATCTGTTTGTTTCTACTATGCTCTAGTGATTATTGTATTTATAATTCTCCCGTGTCTTTATATTGCTATACGCACTGATATTCACGGTTTGTAATTTATGTGTTGTTTCTGGGCTTTATATCTTCCCTGATATTTCGAAGTCCCTGCTTCTACCTTCTATAATCACTGTCATCCCCAGTTAATACTTCCCCCCTATTTGCTGCGATTTATACTCCAATTTTTATTTTATTTTTTATTTATTTCGGAGTTTTGTCCCTTCGTTTCTTCTTCTTGCGATTGGGCATCTCTTGTAATGGTCCAGAATTCGTAGATATAAGTTTCAGAATGAACATTGTTAATGTCCTAAGAAAGAAACGGTAATAGCACAATTGGACTTGTCAAATTACCAGAGTTTAAGGAAAGATAGGACTATCAAGAAAATATGTTCTTGAAATGTTTATAGATTAGACAGAACGTAAGAGTCATGTAACATGGCACATGATGACTGTATGATCTGTGAATCATCACGTTCCATTTAGAAACTCAGCATGAATTACTGTAATATAATCACGTTGATCAAGTATCATTATATTATGCTAACTCATGCATCAGTTCCCAACATTACTTCAATAACATTCATATTTTAAGCTCGAAAGTTTACAGAATATAGAAACTAACAGTTTCTATATGATGTAACACTGATAGCACAAAGAGATTAATGATTTCAGATAAGAATAGTTATGAAAATATCTCCAGAAATATGGAGGATATTAATAATGAAAGATACGATAATATCTTTGAATATCTAAGATCAGAGGATGATGGAAACTATTATCCGCAATGATTTAGAGTAAAGAGCAAGATATTCACTAAAGACTTCAGCAGGCATAGAATCATTTAGATTCTTTGAAGTCAAACTTATTCTTTGTGATTTGTCCACGGCTTCCTTCATAGTTTCACATAATCCGCTTTTCGGTACTAAATTTTTCTATTGAGTGTTTCCAATACTCCATTCTTTATCATCAAATTTTGGCCGTTAAGATCGTTTACAGTTTTTGTTGCTTCATTCAACTTTTCAAAATTCAGAGCATTAATTCGCAGACTGGTGCTATTCAGAATTTCAGAATGAAAGATCATAGTTCTAAGAGATAAATGTTATATGGATACATATAACTGTTGATGTGGAAACATTGCGAGGCTCACAATACAGATTTGCTGATTCCCAGTAATTGGTATGGCAATTCTTGTTACAAGATGCGGATGAGTACATGACGAGACTTTAATAGATAAATATAGTGATTTGTCGTAGAGATTTAAACCAAGGAGCAATGAGGTTGCTGGTATGTCTGCTGGTAATATGGTAGAATATTAAAGGTTCCCCGGTAACAATAAAAGAGCATGCATATATATCAAGGTGATAATAAGGTTGTTTCGAACGAAAAGTCGAAGTTGACTTGCTGGAGCTGTGATAAAATTGGCTAATTTGAAAAGGGATTGCAAAGTTATTTTCGGTAATAACAATGCCAAAGTAGCTAGCACAAATACGTGTTAAACGCTTACTCAGGTTCTGAGTGTTTTCAGATGCATAACTATATGCATAAGTTCTTCCTTTCGTAGATGAAGTGCGGTTGGTTCATCCTCTCAATTGAGGTGTTTTTAAGAGTCATAAAAGGTTTGAATTGCAGATTGTAATCGTCAAGATATAAACGAAGTTCAGGATGAAATTAAGTGGCAAACTTGAAGAATTATTTAGTTTCATATGTTATAATCAATATTTTAATTCATTTTAATTGTCCAATGTTGGTAGTCCTCAGTTGATAGTCCACAGTTAGCAATATATAATATTCGAATTAATTAATACGTGTCGTGAACCGTATACGTCTCAGACTCGATCACAACTCAAATTATATATATTATTGTAGAATCAACCTCAACCCTGTATAGAGAACTCGTTCATTACTGCATATAGAGTGTCTATGGTTATTCCAAATAATATATATAAATGCGTCGATATGATATGTCAAAACCTTGTATACGTGTCCCGATATTTAATGTGCGTAAAATAAATACAGAAATTAAATGACAATAAATAAAATTGCGAGATTGTAAATTGCGAGAATGTAAATTGCGATAATTAAATTGTGATAAATAAAATGTAACCAGTTAGCTAGGAACAGTTAGCTATGAACAGTTAGCGTGGATTCTTAATAAAATTCTCTTCATAGTTAAATTGTTTATTTCTAACAAATTTTATTTTTTTAATGTTTTCTTCATTATGCCACTTGTTGGATTCTGATAAATTAAAATACAAATATGAAATTGAATGAAAATGGTTATTCTATGGTGAACGGATTCATATATCGGTAGATGTAAGTAGGATAGTATATGACTGTTGAAACAGATTCGAAGAACGTACAATGTAACTTATTAATGTGAAATTTAAATATTCCTCGGGTATTACCTACCCGTTAAAATATTTTCACCATTAACAGTTTGTACAAGAGAATTTTTAATTACAATCTTTATGAACACATATATACATATATATTCTCTTCAGATGTATTCATGAATTTAATGAGTTAATATGATATTAAACTCATTTGCTTTTCGGTTGGAACTAGAATAAATAATCTCTAAAACTTTAGAGATTACATATTCGCCATGTCGTACGAAGATAAATGAGGTAGAACGATATGCAGAATGAAGATCATACTCAAAATACAGATGATGATATTGAAGCATGGATTGTTGATGGTACTGGTGCTGTTATTGATGGTACTGTTGGTGCCGGTGATGTTGCTGAAGCTGGTACATTTTGCACCATATTCTTCGAATTAGAAGTTCGTTGACTTATTACTCCAGGATGATTGTCGGTCGGAACGAGCGGATGAATAAGGTTCAGAGTTGTGGATAGAATATAATCTTGTCGAGTTACCCTGGAAATGAGACTAAAAATGGTGTCTCGAACAGGTTCGCCGGTAAACGCTTCAGGTTCATTGTCAAGAGGTGAATTCGGTTGGTGGAAGGGATTGCCGTATACGCGTTTCCGTTAATTAAGTCGACTACGAACACATCAGATGAATTGATAATGGCTGATTGGTTGATTCATGCCGATGACGCTGTTTTCGGAGCTTAGGTGAACATCTATGTCGGAATAGCTGTTGGAATAACTATCGGAATAGCTATCGGAATCTGAGGGACTCGAACTGGTTGCAGGATTCATCTTGTACGATCAGATGAAGGATTTTTGATAAGAAATAGATTATAGGATGTAGATTAGTACCCTGCAATACATAATTTACATATGCATATATAATACTAAAATTTCATAAGTTACGGAGGAATCTACGGAAGTTGTCAGGCAAAGTTACAGTAACAGATACGCTAAGATATGAAGTAGCAGATACGCTAAGATATGAATTTTGTCTATACACTATTCATGCAGTCAATGCCGTAAAATGTGTCTATACTAAGAATGATAAGCAAGTGATTCTCTAAGAATGATAAGCAGGTAATTTTTGACACAAAATGATAACAAAACTTTTGACATGCAGACACGGTCGAAGTCCAGACTCACTAATGCATCCTAACGACTTATCAGTTAGACACACTAATGCAGACATGGTTCGCTAATGTAGTGACCCGAACTTTTCCATGTTTATATATATTAATTGAGATTGATATTTACATGATTAAATGTTTCCAACATGTTAAGCAATCAAACTTGTTAAGACTTGATTAATTGAAATATGTTTCATATAGACAATTGACCACCCAAGTTGACCGGTGATTCACGAACGTTAAAACTTGTAAAAACTATATGATGACATATATATGGATATATATATATATATAGTTAACATGATACTATGATAAGTAAACATATCATTAAGTATATTAACAATGAACTACATATGTAAAAACAAGACTACTAACTTAATGATTTTTAAACGAGACATATATGTAACGATTATCGTTGTAAAGACATTTAATGTATATATATCATATTAAGAGATATTCATACATGATAATATCATGATAATATAATAATTTAAAATCTCATTTGATATTATAAACATTGGCTTAACAACATTTAACAAGATCGTTAACCTAAAGATTTCAAAACAACACTTACATGTAACGACTAACGATGACTTAACGACTCAGTTAAAATGTATATACATGTAGTATTTTAATATGTATTTATACACTTTTGAAAGACTTCAATACACTTATCAAAATACTTCTATTTAACAAAAATGCTTACAATTACATCCTCGTTCAGTTTCATCAACAATTCTACTCGTATGCACCCGTATTCGTACTCGTACAATACACAGCTTTTAGATGTATGTACTATTGGTATATACACTCCAATGATCAGCTCTTAGTAGCCCATGTAAGTCACCTAACACATGTGGGAACCATCATTTGGCAACTAGCATGAAATATATCATAAAATTACAAAAATATGAGTAATCATTCATGACTTATTTACATGAAAACAAAATTTCATATCCTTTATATCTAATCCATACACCAACTACCAAAAACACCTACAAACACTTTCATTCTTCAATTTTCTTCATCTAATTGATCTCTCTCAAGTTCTATCTTCAAGTTCTAAGTGTTCTTCATAAATTCTACAAGTTCTAGTTACATAAAATCAAGAATACTTTCAAGTTTGCTAGCTCACTTCCAATCTTGTAAGGTGATCATCCAACCTCAATAAATCTTTGTTTCTTACAGTAGGTTATCATTCTAATACAAGGTAATAATCATATTAAAATTTGGTTCAATTTCTATAACTATAACAATCTTATTTCAAGTGATGATCTTACTTGAACTTGTTTTCGTGTCATGATTCTGCTTCAAGAACTTCGAGCCATCCAAGGATCCGTTGAAGCTAGATCCATTTTTCTCTTTTTCAGTAGGTTTATCCAAGGAACTTAAGGTAGTAATGATGTTCATAACATCATTCGATTCATACATATAAAGCTATCTTATTCGAAAGTTTAAACTTGTAATCACTAGAACATAGTTTAGTTAATTCTAAACTTGTTCGCAAACAAAAGTTAATCCTTCTAACTTGACTTTTAAAATCAACTAAACACATGTTCTATATCTATATGATATGCTAACTTAATGATTTAAAACCTGAAAACACGAAAAACACCGTAAAACCGGATTTACGCCGTCGTAGTAACACCGCGGGCTGTTTTGGGTTAGTTAATTAAAACTATGATAAACTTTGATTTAAAAGTTGTTATTCTAAGAAAATGATTTTTATTATGAACATAAAACTATATCCAAAAATTATGGTTAAACTCAAAGTGGAAGTATGTTTTCTAAAATGGTCATCTAGACGTCGTTCTTTCGACTGAAATGACTACCTTTACAAAAATGACTTTTAACTTATTTTTCCGACTACAAACCTATACTTTTTCTGTTTAGATTCATAAAATAGAGTTCAATATGAAACCATATCAATTTAATTCACTCAAAACGGATTTAAAATGAAGAAGTTATGGGTAAAACAAGATTGGATAATTTTTCTCATTTTAGCTACGTGAAAATTGGTAACAAATCTATTCCAACCATAACTTAATCAACTTGTATTGTATATTATGTAATCTTGAGATACCATAGACACGTATACAATGTTTCGACCTATCATGTCGACACATCTATATATATTTCGGAACAACCATAGACACTCTATATGTGAATGTTGGAGTTAGCTATACAGGGTTGAGGTTGATTCCAAAATATATATAGTTTGAGTTGTGATCAATACTGAGATATGTATACACTGGGTCGTGGATTGATTCAAGATAATATTTATCGATTTATTTCTGTACATCTAACTGTGGACAACTAGTTGTAGGTTACTAACGAGGACAGCTGACTTAATAAACTTAAAACATCAAAATATATTAAAAGTGTTGTAAATATATTTTGAACATACTTTGATATATATGTATATATTGTTATATGTTCGTGAATCAACCAGTGGCCAAGTCTTACTTCCCGACGAAGTAAAAATATGTGAAAGTGAGTTATAGTCTCACTTTTAAAATCTAATATTTTTGGGATGAGAATACATGCAGGTTTTATAAATGATTTACAAAATAGACACAAGTACGTGAAACTACATTCTATGGTTGAATTATCGAAATCGAATATGCCCCTTTTTATTAAGCCTGGTAATCTAAGAATTAGGGAACAGACACCCTAATTGACGCGAATCCTAAAGATAGATCTATTGGGCCTAACAAACTCCATCCAAAGTACCGGATGCTTTAGTACTTCGAAATTTATATCATATCCGAAGGGTGTCCCGGAATGATGGGGATATTCTTATATATGCATCTTGTTAATGTCGGTTACCAGGTGTTCACCATATGAATGATTTTTATCTCTATGTATGGGATGTGTATTGAAATATGAAATCTTGTGGTCTATTGTTACGATTTGATATATATAGGTTAAACCTATAACTCACCAACATTTTTGTTAATGTTTAAAGCATGTTTATTCTCAGGTGAATACTAACAGCTTCCGCTGTTGCATACTAAAATAAGGACAAAATTTGGAGTCCATGTTTGTATGATATTGTGTAAAAACTGCATTCAAGAAACTGATTTCGATGTAACATATTTGTATTGTAAACCATTATGTAATGGTCGTGTGTAAACAGGATATTTTAGATTATCATTATTTGAAAATCTACGTAAAGCTTTTTAAACCTTTATTTATGAAATAAAGGTTATGGTTTGTTTTAAAAATGAATACAGTCTTTGAAAAACGTCTCATATAGAGGTCAAAACCTCGCAACGAAATCAATTAATATGGAACGTTTTTAATTAATAAGAACGGGACATTTCAGCTAAGACCACCGCTCTGATACCAACTGAAAGGACCCGTCCTAATCCATCTGGACGAATACATTACATTTGGTTACATCGCGAGGTACTTGACCTCTATATGATACATTTTACAAACATTGCATTCGTTTTAAAAGACAAACTTTCATTACATCGAAAATTGATGGCATGCATACTATTTCATAATATATCCAAATATAATTGACTTAATAATAATCTTGAAGAACTCAACGACTCGAATGCAACGTATTTTGAAATATGTCATGAATGACTCCAAGTAATATCTTTAAAATGGGCAAATGCACAGCGGAAGATTTCTTTAACACCTGAGAATAAACATGCTTTAAAGTGTCAACCAAAAGGTTGGTGAGTTCATTAGTTTAACATAAATAATCATTTCATAATTTTAATAGACCACAAGATTTCATATTTCCATTTCTCATAAACATACGTCCCATGCATAGAGACAAAAATATCATTCATATGGATTGAACACCTGGTAACCGACATTCACAATATGCATATAAGAATATCCCCATCATTCCGGAATCCTCCTTCGGACATGATATAAATTTCGAAGTACTAAAGCATCTGGTACTTTGGATGGGGCTTGTTGAGCCCGATAGATCTATCTTTAGGATTCGCGTCAATTAGGGTGTCTGTTCCCTAATTCTTAGATTACCAGACTTAATTAAAAGGGGCATATTCGATTTCGATCATTCAACCATATAATGTAGTTTCAATTACTTGTGTCTATTTCGTAAAACAGTTATAAAAACAGCGCATGTATTCTCAGTCCCAAAATATATATATTGCGAAAGCATTTAAAAAGGGAATAATGAAACTCACGCATATAAATATTGTAAAACAGTTAATAAAGCATTTGCATGTATTCTCAGCCCAAAAACGTAAAGAGTAAAAGGGAGAAAATGAAACTCACCTAATGTATTTTGTAGTAAAAATACATATGACTATATTGAACAATGCAGGGTTGGCCTCGGATTCACGAACCTATATTCCATTATGTATATTAACACATATAATGGTAATCGAACAAATTTATATATGTATTTATTTAGTGATATCATTTTAGGACTCATATGTTCCATTAAAATATTAATTATAGTTATATCATATGTATTAGGCTTATTTTTGTATAATTTTATTTGCTTTTAAATAATAGTTATAATAATACTAAATTATTGATGATAATAATAATAATGTTAAAAATAATAATAAGTACATTGTTAATACTAATAGTAATAGTAATAATACTGATGTTAATATTAATATTAATATTTATTTTATTCATAATGAAGTACTAATAATAATTATATTTTAACTTGTATTATATATTTTTAATTATGTAATGTCACATTTATAATAACTTTTATTGAATATTTATAAATTTTATATTAATTACAATATATATATATATATATATATATATATATATATATATATATATATATATATATATATATATATATATATATATATATATATAATAATTATACATAGAATCATATATATTTATGTATAGATTCATTTTAAATTTACACTTAATTACTTCGTATCCTATTTTACATATTTAATTATAATGTTTATTTTATAATTTCAAATTATTATATATACATACATTTATATAAGTATACATATTTATGTACAAACAATTATTCGTGAATTGTTGAGCACAGTCAAAGGGTAATTGTTTACATGAATATAAATTTAAAAACTTTTGAGACTCAACATTATAGACTTTGCTTATCGTACCTAAATCATATAAAGATTAAGTTTAAATTTGGTCAGAAATTCCCGGGTCATCACAACTACGGCACCTATATTGTCATTGCCTGAAGGGAATGATGATTTTGTGATTTATTGTGACGCATCAAAGCAAGGTCTCGGTTGTGTATTAATGCAACGGACGAAGGTGATTGCTTATGCGTCTAGACAATTGAAGATTCACGAGCAAAATTATACGACGCATGATTTGGAATTAGGCGCGGTTGTTTTTGCATTAAAGACTTGGAGGCACTACTTATATGGGGTCAAAAGTATTATATATACCGACCACAAAAGTCTTCAACACATATTTAATCAGAAACAACTGAATATGAGGTAGCGTAGGTGGATTGAATTGTTGAATGATTACGACTTTGAGATTCGTTACCACCCGGGGAAGGCAAATGTGGTAGCCGACGCCTTGAGCAGAAAGGACTGAGAACCCATTCGAGTAAAATCTATGAATATAATGATTCACACTAACCTTACTACTCAAATAAAGGAGGCGCAACAAGGAGTTTTAAAAGAGAAAAATTTAAAGGATGAAATACCCAAAGGATCGGAGAAGCATTTTAATATTCGGAAAGACGGAACCCGGTATAGGGCTGAAAGAATTTGGGTACCAAAATTTGGAGATATGAGAGAAATGGTACTTAGAGAAGCTCATAAAACCAGATACTCAATACATCCTGGAACGGGGAAGATGTACAAGGATCTTAAGAAACATTTTTGGTGGCCAGGTATGAAAGCCGATATTGCTAAATATGTAGGAGAATGTTTGACGTGTTCTAAGGTCAAAGTTTAACATCAGAAACCATCAGGTCTAATACAACAACCTGAAATCCCGGAATGGAAATGGGAAAACATTACCATGGATTTCATTACTAAATTGCCAAGGACTGCAAGTGGTTATGATACTATTTGGGTAATAGTTGATCGTCTCACCAAGTCAGCACACTTCCTGCCAATAAGAGAAGATGACAAGATGGAGAATTTAGCACGACTGTATTTGAAGGAAGTCGTCTCCAGACATGGAATACCAATCTCTATTATCTCTGATAGGGATGGCAGATTTATTTCAAGATTCTCGCAGACATTACAGCAAGCATTGGGAACTCATCTATACATGATTACTGCCTATCATCCACAAACTGATGGGCAGAGCAAAAGGACGATACAAACGCTTGAAGACATGCTACGAGCTTGTGTTATTGATTTCGGAAACAGTTGGGATCGACATCTACCGTTAGCAGAAATTTCCTACAACAACAGCTACCATTCAAGTATTGAGATGGCGCCGTTTGAAGCACTTTATGGTAGAAAGTGCAGGTCTCCGATTTGTTGGAGTGAAGTGGGGGATAGACAGATTACGGGTCCGGAGATAATACAAGAAACTACCGAGAAAATCATCCAAATTCAACAAAGATTGAAAACCGCCCAGAGTCGACAAAAGAGCTACGCGGACAGTAAAAGAAAAGATATAGAGTTTGAAATTGGAGAAATGGTCAGGCTTAAGGTTTCACCTTGGAAAGGCGTTGTTCGATTTGGTAAACGGGGGAAACTAAATCCAAGGTACATTGGACCATTCAAGATTATAGATCGTGTCGGACCAGTAGCTTACCAACTGGAGCTACTTCAACAACTCGCTGCTGTACATAACACTTTCCACGTCTCAAATTTGAAGAAATGTTTTGCTAAAGAAGATCTCACTATTCCGTTGGACGAAATCCAAATCAATGAAAAACTTCAATTCATTGAAGAACCCGTCGAAATAATGGATCGTGAAGTTAAGAGACTTAAACAAAACAAGATACCTATTGTTAAGGTTCGATGGAATGCTCGTAGAGGACCCGAGTTCACCTGGGAGTGTGAAGATCAGATGAAGAAGAAATACCCGCATTTATTTTCAGAAGATACGTCAACACCTCCAACTGCTTAAAATTTCGGGACAAAATTTATTTAACGGGTAGGTACTGTAGTGACCCGAACTTTTCCATATTTATATATATATTAAATGAAATTGTTATTTACATGATTAAGTGTTTCCAACATGTTAAGCAATCAAACTTGTTAAGACTTGATTAATTGAAATAGGTTTCATATAGACAATTGACCACCCAAGTTGACCGGTGATTCACGAACGTTAAAACTTGTAAAAACTATACGATGACATATATATGGTTATATATATAGTTAACATGATTTTATTATAAGTATGTATCTCATTAGGTATTTTAACAATGAGTTATATACATAAAAATGAGACTATTAATTTAAGAAACTCGAAAACGATATATATAACGATTATCGTTATAACAACGTCTTACTAGGTACATATGAATCATATTAAGATATTGATACACTTGGTTAATTATGTTAAATGATAAGTAAATATATTATTAAGTGTATTAACAATGAAATACATATGTAAAAATAAGACTACTAACTTAATGATTTCGAAACGAGACATATATGTAACGATTATCGTTGTAACTACATTTAACTGTATATATATCATACTAAGATATATTATATATCATAATATCATGATAATATAACAATTTAACATCTCATTTGTTATAATAAACAATGGGTTAACAACATTCAACAAGATCGTTAACCTAAAGGTTTCAAAACAACATTTACATGTAATGACTAACGATGACTTAACGACTCAGTTAAAATGTATATACATGTAGTGTTTTAATATGTATTCATACACTTTTGAAAGACTTCAAGTCACTTATCAAAATACTTCTACTTAACAAAAATGCTTACAATTACATCCTCGTTCAGTTTCATCAACAATTCTACTCGTATGCATTCGTACTCGTACAATACACAGCTTTTAGATGTATGTACTATTGGTATATACACTCCAATGATCAGCTCTTAGCAGCCCATGTGAGTCACCTAACACATGTGGGAACCATAATTTGGCAACTAGCATGAAATATCTCATAAAATTACAAAAATATGAGTAATCATTCATGACTTATTTACATGAAAACAAAATTACATATCCTTTATATCTAATCCATACACCAACGACCAAAAACACCTACAAACACTTTCATTCTTCAATTTTCTTCATCTAATTGATCTCTCTCAAGTTCTATCTTCAAGTTCTAAGTGTTCTTCATAAATTCCAAAAGTTCTAGTTTCATAAAATCAAGAATACTTCCAAGATTGCAAGTTTACTTCCAAGTTTTATAAATCCATTTCAAGTAATCATCCAAGATCAAAAAAAACCTTTGTTACTTACAGTAGGTTATCTTTCTAATACAAGGTAATAATCATATTCAAACTTTAATTCAATTTCTATAACTATAACAATCTTATTTCGAGTGGAAATCTTACTTGAAATTGTTTTCGTGTCATGATTCTGCTTCAAGAACTTTCAAGCCATCCAAGGATCCTTTAAAGCTAGATCTATTTTTCTCATTTCCAGTAGGTTTATCCAAGGAACTTGAGGTAGTAATGATGTTCATAACATCATTCGATTCATACATATAAAGCTATCTTATTCGAATGTTTAAACTTGTAATCACTAGAACATAGTTTAGTTAATTCTAAACTTGTTCGCAAATAAAAGTTAATCCTTCTAACTTGACTTTTAAAATCAACTAAACACATGTTCTATATCTATATGATATGCTAACTTAATGATTTAAAACCTGGAAACACGAAAAACACCGTAAAACCGGATTTACGCCGTCGTAGTAACACCGCGGGCTGTTTTGGGTTAGTTAATTAAAAACTATGATAAACTTTGATTTAAAAGTTGTTATTATGGGAAAATTATTTTTATTATGAACATGAAACTATATCCAAAAATTATGGTTAAACTCAATGTGGAAGTATGTTTTCTAAAATGGTCATCTAGACGTCGTTCTTTCGACTGAAATGACTACCTTTACAAAAATGACTTGTAACTTATTTTTCAGACTATAAACCTATACTTTTTCTGTTTAGATTCATAAAATAGAGTTCAATATGAAACCATAGCAATTTGATTCACTCAAAACGGATTTAAAATGAAGAAGTTATGGGTAAAACAAGATTGGATAATTTTTCTCATTTTAGCTACGTGAAAATTGGTAACAAATCTATTCCAACCATAACTTAATCAACTTGTATTGTATATTATGTAATCTTGAGATACCATAGACACGTATACAATGTTTCGACCTATCATGTCGACACATCTATATATATTTCGGAACAACCATAGACACTCTATATGTGAACGTTGGAGTTAGCTATACAGGGTTGAGGTTGATTCCAAAATATATATAGTTTGAGTTGTGATCAATACTGAGATACGTATACACTGGGTCGTGGATTGATTCAAGATAATATTTGTCGATTTATTTCTGTACATCTAACTTTGGACAACTAGTTGTAGGTTACTAACGAGGACAGCTGACTTAATAAACTTAAAACATCAAAATATATTAAAAGTGTTGTAAATATATTTTGAACATACTTTGATATATATGTATATATTGTTATAGGTTCGTGAATCAACCAGTGGCCAAGTCTTACTTCCCGACGAAGTAAAAATCTGTGAAAGTGAGTTATAGTCCCACTTTTAAAATCTAATATTTTTGGGATGAGAATACATGCAGGTTTTATAAATGATTTACAAAATAGACACAAGTACGTGAAACTACATTCTATGGTTGAATTTTCGAAATCAAATATGTCCCTTTTTATTAAGTCTGGTAATCTAAGAATTAGGGAACAGACACCCTAATTGACGCGAATCCTAAAGATAGATCTATTGGGCCTAACAAACCCCATCCAAAGTACCAGATGCTTTAGTACTTCGAAATTTATATCATATCCGAAGGGTGTCCCGGAATGATGGGGATATTTTTATATATGCATCTTGTTAATGTCGGTTACTAGGTGTTCACCATATGAATGATTTTTATCTCTATGTATGGGATGTGTATTGAAATATAAAATCTTGTGGTCTATTGTTACGATTTGATATATATAGGTTAAACCTATCACTCTCCAACATTTTTGGTGACATTTAAAGCATGTTTATTCTCAGGGGAATTCTAAGAGCTTCCGCTATTGCATACTAAAATAAGGACAAGATTTGGAGTCCATGTTATAATGATATTGTGTAAAAACTGCATTCAAGAAACTGATTTCGATGTAACATATTTGTATTGTAAACCATTATGTAATGGTCGTGTGTAAACAGGATATTTTAGATTATCATTATTTGATAATCTACGTAAAGCTTTTTAAACCTTTATTTATGAAATAAAGGTTATGGTTTGTTTTAAAAATGAATGCAGTCTTTGAAAAACGTCTCATATAGAGGGCAAAACCTCGCAACGAAATCAATTAATATGGAACGTTTTTAATCAATAAGAACGGGACATTTCAAAGTATGTATCTCATTAGGTATTTTAACAATGAGTTATATACATAAAAATGAGACTATTAATTTAAGAAACTCGAAAACGATATATATAACGATTATCGTTATAACAACGTCTTACTAGGTACATATGAATCATATTAAGATATTGATACACTTGGTTAATTATGTTAAATGATAAGTAAATAAATTATTAAGTGTATTAACAATGAAATACATATGTAAAAATAAGACTACTAACTTAATGATTTCGAAACGAGACATATATGTAACGATTATCGTTGTAACGACATTTAACTGTATATATATCATACTAAGATATATTATATATCATAATATCATGATTATATAAAAATTTAACATCTCATTTGTTATAATAAACAATGGGTTAACAACATTCAACAAGATCGTTAACCTAAAGGTTTCGAAACAACATTTACATATAACGACTAACGATGACTTAACGACTCAGTTAAAATGTATATACATGTAGTGTTTTAATATGTATTCATACACTTTTGAAAGACTTCAAGACACTTATCAAAATACTTCTACTTAACAAAAATGCTTACAATTACATCCTCGTTCAGTTTCATCAACAATTCTACTCGTATGCACCCGTATTCGTACTCGTACAATACACAGCTTTTAGATGTATGTACTATTGGTATATACACTCCAATGATCAGCTCTTAGCATCCCATGTGAGTCACCTAACACATGTGGGAACCATCATTTGGCAACTAGCATGAAATATCTCATAAAATTACAAAAATATGAGTAATCATTCATGACTTATTTACATGAAAACAAAATTACATATCCTTTATATCTAATCCATACACCAACGACCAAAAACACCTATAAACACTTTCATTCTTCAATTTTCTTCATCTAATTGATCTCTCTCAAGTTCTAACTTCAAGTTCTAAGTGTTCTTCATATATTCTACAGTTCTAGTTACATAAAATCAAGAATACCATCAAGTTTGCTAGCTCACTTCCAATCTTATAAGGTGATCATCCAACCTCAAGAAATCTTTGTTTCTTACAGTAGGTTATCATTCTAATACAAGGTAATAATCATATTCAAACTTTGGTTCAATTTCTATAACTATAACAATCTTATTTCAAGTGATGATCTTACTTGAACTTGTTTTCGTGTCATGATTCTGCTTCAAGAACTTCGAGCCATCCAAGAATCCGTTGAAGCTAGATCCATTTTTCACTTTTCCAGTAGGTTTATCCAAGGAACTTAAGGTAGTAATGATGTTCATAACATCATTCGATTCATACATAAAAAGCTATCATATTCGAAGTGGTAAACTAGTAATCACTAGAACATAGTTTAGTTAATTCTAAACTTGTTCGCAAATAAAGTTAATCCTTCTAACTTGACTTTTAAAATCAACTAAACACATGTTCTATATCTATATGATATGCTAACTTAATGATTTAAAACCTGGAAACACGAAAAACACCGTAAAACCGGATTTACGCCGTCGTAGTAACACCGCGGGCTGTTTTGGTTTAGTTAATTAAAAACTATGATAAACTTTGATTTAAAAGTTGTTATTCTGGGAAAATGATTTTTATTATAAACATGAAACTATATCCAAAAATTATGGTTAAACTCAAAGTGGAAGTATGTTTTCTAAAATGGTCATCTAGACGTCGTTCTTTCGACTGAAATGACAACCTTTACAAAAATGACTTGTAACTTATTTTTCCGACTATAAACCTATACTTTTTTTGTTAAGATTCATAAAATAGAGTTCAATATAAAACCATAGCAATTTGATTCACTCAAAACGAATTTAAAATGAAGAAGTTATGGGTAAAACAAGATTGGATAATTTTTCTCATTTTAACTACATGAAAATTGGTAACAAATCTATTCCAACCATAACTTAATCAACTTGTATTCTATATTATGTAATCTTGAGATACCATAGACACGTATACAATGTTTCGACCTATCATGTCGACACATCTATATATATTTCGGAACAACCATAGACACTCTATATGTGAATGTTGGAGTTAGCTATACAGGGTTGAGGTTGATTCCAAAATATATATAGTTTGAGTTGTGATCAATACTGAGATACGTATACACTGGGTCGTGGATTGATTCAAGATAATATTTATCGATTTATTTCTGTACATCTAACTGTGGACAACTAGTTGTAGGTTACTAACGAGGACAGATGACTTAATAAACTTAAAACATCAAAATATATTAAAAGTGTTGTAAATGAAACGCCCCGTCCTAATCCATCTGGACGAAGTCATCATCATTTGATTCCAGAGCGATGATCGACTCCAAGTAATTTCCTTAAAATGAGCAAATGCACAGCGGAAGATTTCTTTCATACTTGAGAATAAACATGCTTTCAAGTGTCAACCAAAAGGTTGGTGAGTTCATTAGTTTAACATAAATAATCATTTCATAATTTTAATAGTCCACAAGATTTCCGATTTCCATTTCTCATAAACATACGTCCCATGCATAGAGACAAAAATATCATTCATATGGATTGAACACCTGTTAACCGACATTCGCAATATACATATAAGAATATCCCCATCATTCCGGGATCCTCCTTCGGACATGATATAAATTTCGAAGTACTAAAGCATCCAGTACTTTGGATGGGGCTTGTTGGGCCCGATAGATCTATCTTTAGAGTTCGCGTCAATTAAGGTGTCTGTTCCCTAATTCTTAGATTACCAGACTTCATAACAAGGGGCATATTCGGTTTAATAATCCAACCATAGAATGTAGTTTTAAGTACTTGTGTCTATTTCGTAAAACAGTTATAAAAGTAGCGCATGTATTCTCAGTCCCAAAATATATATTGCGAAAGCATTTAAAAAGGGATTAATGAAACTCACACATATAAATATTGTAAAACAGTTAATAAAGTATTTGCATGTATTCTCAGCCCAAAAACGTAAAGAGTAAAAGGGAGCAAATGAAACTCACGCATATAATTATTGTAAAACAGTTAATAAAGCATTTGCATGTATTCTCAGCCCAAAAATGTATATAAAAGGGGAATAATGAAACTCACCATACTGTATTTTGTTGTAAAAATACATATGACTATATTGAACAATGCAGGGTTGGCCTCGGATTCACGGACCTATATCATTTATATATATTAACACATATATTTGTAATCGAACAAATTTATTATATCTTAAATTATATATTATATTTATTTAATTTGTATGTATCTTTAAAAATGACTAATATTTATATAGTTATATTAATATTTATATATGATTAATATTATATTAAAAATACATCATTTGTTATATATGAATGTTTATATACAAAAAATATGTTTCTTATATGTAATATTATTATAAGTAAATTTTTATATGCATAATATTTATTTTTTGTAAAAATAATAATAATGATAATACTAGTAATAAAAATAATGATGATAATAATAATGATAAAAATTTTTAATAATAATAATTCTTATGTTCATAATAATAATAGTAATAATAATAAAAATAATAATAATAATAATAATAATAATAATAATAATAATAATAATAATAATAATAATAATAATAATAATAATAATAATGTTGAAAACTACCTTTAAAGCTTTTTCTAAAAATAAATGCCCGTGCCCGGGCTCGAACCCACGACCTCTCGCTTAACGAACACGTACCCAAACCATTGAACCATTAGTGTTTTTCTTGTAATAACTCGGTCTATTAATTATTTATTTTGTCCTACTGTTTATCTTCATCACACTTCCTATCGTCATAATCAACATCCCTTTCAAAAATCACGATCATATTATCCTAATCGTCGCTCATCATCATCATTTTATGTATCTAGATCGTCATCATCTCATCATGTTTTAACATAATCATGTTCATCATCATTCTATATTTCATTTTCACCATCATCATCAATATCTTAACATCACGATTTATTATCATGTGAGCACCATCTTTATTGTTCATCACATATGCCATCATCATCATCCTAGCTTCTATCGTCTTCCCTTCGTTATCACAGTCACCTCATGTATCATAATCATAATATAATCATTATCATCTCTCGTAACTCATCATCATTACTCGTAACTTACATCTCAGAATCATAATTATGATTGCATAATCATAATCATCGTTATTCAAATACCATGTCCTACTGTAACATCGTTTTCCCCACTTGTCATCATCTAAAAAAAATATATATAAACAATCGCTAACTAATCGGTCCACTAGCACCAATACAGCTCAACTTTATTAAAGTTTGATTGTGTTGATCGATTCCTTTATGATAAAATCGATGGCCACACCTCAATTTAATAAACCCATTTTACACCAACTCAATTAACAATTAAGGACCCACTCCCTTGACAATTTACGACCCTCTTCAAAACAATCATTTGATGGCTAAAAAAAATAAATAACAAACAGATACTTCGTATCCTCTTCGGTTTTGGAGTGGGGTCTTGAGTACCCACTTGTGTCGTTAAAGCAACAAGTAGTTATCATAATTCCATTTGGTCGACATGCTGTGATGATTTGTTCCGCTAACATATATTGTACATAAGTTGACAAGGCCTAAATAATATGTGATATAGCTTCATTCTTCACTTGTTTTATTGCTTTGAATTAATAGAAAGGAAACAACAAAAGAAAAATTGTAGCAGATACTCGGGTTTGATTGTTCACGAAGGTAAAAAAAATGAAGAGAGGGAGAGGAGAGAGAGTAAGGTTGTTCCTGGTGATGTTAGGGTTGTGTTTTACGAGAAAGATGAAGCAGAAGCAGGAGGTCTGGTTCATGACTAGGAACGAACATAGATGGTTAAGTGACGGTTGTTCATGGTGATTCAAAGTTTTGATAAAAAGGTTGCAGGTACAGAGGTGTCGAGCTGTTTGACTTGGTTTTCTTTAATTCTTGATTAAATTGGACTATATAAAGGCTGTAATTGGTAATTGTAATTGTGAAGTGATAATGTAGGTTAACGGGTATCCTAATTCTCTAGAGTTGGTGAGTTTAGGTATGGATCAAAGGTGTACAGATCGACAGAAAGATATGGAGGTACAAAGAAATAAAAAAAAAAATAAAGGAGATGGAGATTGGCAACTAATTTTGGATTCATATTAGTGTTTGGATACTTGATTGGTACGATTGGTGCTGTTGTGCAACGAATTTTGGGATGTAAACAAAATCACATAAAGTTTGATTGTCACATAAAGTTTGATTGTTACCTAAACAGATTCTGATCTTATATCTATATATATACGATTTTATATAAAGGATATATTAATAATTATAGTTATACTAATAAAAATATAAATACTAATAATAATAATAATAATAATAATAATAATAATAAAAATAATATCACTAATTTTATTAACAAGAATGACAATAAATAACCATGCTACAAATAAGATACTAATAATCATATATTTATATGAAAAATCATTTTAAATACAACTTAATTACTTTATATCTTATTATACTCATTTAATTTTAATGTTTAAATTATATTTTATAATTTCTATTTATTATATATACTAACATTTATATATATACATATTTATTTACAAACAATTGTTCGTGAAACGTCGGAATTAGTCAAAGATCAAATGTATACATGAACACAGTTCAACGTTTTTGAAATTCAGTTTAACAGACTTTGCTTATCGTGTCGAAAACATATAAAGATCAAGTTTAAATTTGGTCGGAAATTTCTGGGTCGTCACAGTACTATAACCCGTATATATCAATACGTATAGCAAGATAACAAGAAATATAAAGCCGATCACAAACACAGAAATTACAAACCGTATATATCAATACGTATAGCAAGATAAAGACACGGGAGAATTAGAAATACTATAACCCCAAGGTAATAGAAGAAGTGAATAGAATCCTCCGATGGAAGTTAGAAAAGAATAAAGACAGATACGATAGTCAGAATAAGAACAAGGATTAGAATTGGATTAAGCATTGTTACAATTTTTAGATGTATGGATTAGGGAAGAAAGTATAGGAATAGTGAGAATAATAAAACAGAAGAGGTAAATTTATAATGAAATTACTTGATAGAGCAATCGAGGCAGATCATCGCATTTAATTAAAGAGATCCTAATTTCCTCATTTACCGAAGAATCAAATCTTATTTAGATTTCGAAGATTTTATTTTAATCCCTTGAATTCTAGAATTTAACCAAGACAACATCAAAAGTTAAGACGCATCTTATTTTCTAAATTCAACCAAGACAACGTCAAAAGTAAGACAAAACTTTATTTATTCATTTCACTCTTTTGTAATAGCTTCATTCGTAGTCTTCGAATAATCGAATTGTTTTATCCATATTACACAATGATGATAAAACTCTATTCCTCAACTCATATTCGTCATGAAAACAATTTTATTGTTAGCTATGACAACCTCACTCAAATTTCGGGACGAAATTTCTTTAACGGGTAGGTACTGTGACGACCCGAAAATTTTCGACCAAATTTAAACTTGATCTTTATATGTTTTCGACACGATAAGCAAAGTCTGTTAAACTGAATTTCAAAAACTTTGAACTGTGTTCATGTATACATTTGATCTTTGACTAATTCCGACGTTTCACGAACAATTGTTTGTAAATAAATATGTATATATATAAATGTTAGTATATATAATAAATAGAAATTATAAAATATAATTTAAACATTAAAATTAAATGAGTATAATAAGATATAAAGTAATTAAGTTGTATTTAAAATGATTTTTCATATAAATATATGATTATTAGTATCTTATTTGTATCATTGTTATTTATTGTCATTCTTGTTAATAAAATTAGTGATATTATTTTTATGATTATTATTATTATTAGTATTTATATTTTTATTAGTATAACTATAATTATTAATATATCCTTTATATAAAATCGTATATATATAGATATAAGATCAGAATCTGTTTAGGTAACAATCAAACTTTATGTGACAATCAAACTTTATGTGATTTTGTTTACATCCCAAAATTCGTTGCACAACAGCACCAATCGTACCAATCAAGTATCCAAACACTTATATGAATCCAAAATTAGTTGCCAATCTCCATCTCCTTTATTTTTTTTATTTATTTCTTTGTACCTTCATATCTTTCTGTCGATCTGTACACCTTTGATCCATACCTAAACTCACCAACTCTAGAGAATTAGGATACCCGTTAACCTACATTATCACTTCACAATTACAATTACCAATTACAGCCTTTATATAGTCCAATTTAATCAAGAATTAAAGAAAACCAAGTCAAACAGCTCGACACCTCTGTACCTGCAACCTTTTTATCAAAACTTTGAATCACCATGAACAACCGTCACTTAACCATCTATGTTCGTTCCTAGTCGTGAACCAGACCTCCTGCTTCTGCTTCATCTTTCTCGTAAAACACAACCCTAACATCACCAGGAACAACCTTACTCTCTCTCCTCTCCCTCTCTTCATTTTTTACCTTCGTGAACAATCAAACCCGAGTACCTGCTACAATTTTTCTTTTGTTGTTTCCTTTCTATTAATTCGAAGCAATAAAACAAGTGAAGACTGAAGCTATATCACATATTATTTAGGCCTTGTCAACTTATATACAATATATGTTAGCGGAACAAATCATCACAGCATGTCGACCAAATGGAATTATGATAACTACTTGTTGCTTTAACGACACAAGTGGGTACTCAAGACCCCACTCCAAAACCGAAGAGGATACGAAGTATCTGTTTGTTATTTTTTTTAAGCCATCAAATGATTGTTTTGAAGAGGGTCGTAAATTGTCAAGGGAGTGGGTCCTTAATTGTTAATTGAGTTGGTGTAAAATGGGTTTATTAAATTGAGGTGTGGCCATCGATTTTATCATAAAGGAATCGATCAACACAATCAAACTTTAATAAAGTTGAGCTGTATTGGTGCTAGTGGACCGATTAGTTAGCGATTGTTTATATATATTTTTTTTAGATGATGACAAGTGGGGAAAACGATGTTACAGTAGGACATGGTATTTGAATAACGATGATTATGATTATGCAATCATAATTATGATTCTGAGATGTAAGTTACGAGTAATGATGATGAGTTACGAGAGATGATAATGATTATATTATGATTATGATACATGAGGTGACTGTGATAACGAAGGGAAGACGATAGAAGCTAGGATGATGATGATGGCATATGTGATGAACAATAAAGATGGTGCTCACATGATAATAAATCGTGATGTTAAGATATTGATGATGATGGTGAAAACGAAATATAGAATGATGATGAACATGATTATGTTAAAACATGATGAGATGATGACGATCTAGATACATAAAATGATGATGATGAGCGACGATTAGGATAATATGATCGTGATTTTTGAAAGGGATGTTGATTATGACGATAGGAAGTGTGATGAAGATAAACAGTAGGAAAAAATAAATAATTAATAGACCGAGTTATTACAAGAAAAACACTAATGTTTCAATGGTTTGGGTACGTGTTCGTTAAGCGAGAGGTCGTGGGTTAGAGCCCGGGCACGGGCATTTATTTTTAGAAAAAGCTTTAAAGGTAGTTTTCAACATTATTATTATTATTATTATTATTATTATTATTATTATTATTATTATTATTATTATTATTATTATTACTATTATTATTATGAACATAAGAATTATTATTATTAAAAATTGTTATCATTATTATTATCATCATTATTTTTATTACTAGTATTATCATTATTATTATTATTATTATTTTTACAACAAATAAATATTATGCATATAAAAATTTACTTATAATAATATTACATATAAGAAACATATTTTTTTTTTATATAAACATTCATATATAACAAATGATGTATTTTTAATATAATATTAATCATATATAAATATTAATATACCTATATAAATATTAGTCATTTTTAAAGATACATACAAATTAAATAAATATAATATATAATTTAAGATATAATAAATTTGTTCGATTACAAATATATGTGTTAATATATATAAATGATATAGGTTCGTGAATTCGAGGTCAACCCTGCATTGTTCAATATAGTCATATGTATTTTTACAACAAAATACAGTATGGTGAGTTTCATTCGCCCTTTTTACTCTTTACATTTTTGGGCTGAGAATACATGCAAATGCTTTATTAACTGTTTTACAATATTTATAAGTGTGAGTTTCATTTGCTCCCTTTTACTCTTTACATTTTTGGGACTAAGAATACATGCGCTATTTCTTACAACTGCTCTATTAAATGCTTTTGAATTATATTTTGAACTGCGAATACATGAAATGATTTTATAAATGTTTGACGAGATAGACACAAGCAAAACATTCCTCGAATGAATTATTATGCAGACAGAAGTTCTGCGGATTACTATTGAATTATGTGGACATGATAATTGCCACCATTGAATTATGTGGACATGATAATTACCACCATTGAATTATGTGGACATGATAATTGCCACCAATTGAAGTGAATGTTATTTATCGAGAGAATGATTTTTATACACAGGTTATGTGTATTAGTTTTTTTGTGCACGAGATATGTGTACGGTTACTAGGATTGATGAAAAATGATTTCGTACAAGAGAAAGGTGTACTTTATTTAAAAGATATCGCATGTGCATTACAGGTGGGTATAGGATTCGGGCCCATTTGTACCATGCAGGATTTAAATCTTGTGGTCTATCAAAATGATGAATTTTATTGTTTTATGATAAACCTATGAACTCACCAACCTTTTGGTTGACACTTGAAAGCATGTTTATTCTCAGGTATAAAAGAAATCTTCCGCTGTGCATTTGCTCATATTAAAGATATTACTTGGAGTCATTCATGACATATTTCAAAAGAGGTTACATTCGAGTCGTCGAGTTCATCAAGATTATTATTAAGTCAATTATAGTTGGAGGTATTATGAAATAGTATGCTTGCCGTCAACTTTCGATGTAAAGAAAGTTTGTCTTTTAAAAACGAATGCAATATTTGTAAAATGTATCATATAGAGGTCAATTACCTCGCGATGTAATCAACTATTGTGAATCGTTTATATTGTATATGAACGGGGCATTTCAGTTGGTATCAGAGCGGTGGTCTTAGCGAACCAGGTCCTGCATTAGTGTGTCTAACTAGTAGTTGTTAGGATGCATTAATGAGTCTGGACTTCGACCGTGTCTGCATGTCAAAAGTTTAGCTTATCATTAATGTCGAAAATTATTTGCTTTTCATCCTTAAAGTCTAGACACATCTTACTGCCTCTATTGCATAGACAGAGTATAGATAAATTCATATCTTAGCGTATCTGTTATTGTTACCTTTGCCTGACAGCTTCCGTAGATTCCTCCGTAACTTATGGGATTTTAGTATTATATATGCATATGTAAATTATGTATTGCAGGGTACTAATCTGCATCCTATAATCTATTTCTTATCGAAAATCCATCATCTGATTGTACGAGATGAATCCCTCAACCAGTTCAAATTCCTCGGATTCCGACAGCTATTCCGATATGGAGTTTCACCTATCAGCATAACCAGAATGAATCAACCAATCAGTTATCCCCAATTCATCTGATGGGTTCGTAGTCGACATAATCGATGGAGACGCGAAGAAGGCGATCCCTTCTACCAACCGAATTTACCTCTTGGCGATGAACCTGAAACACTTACCGGCGAACCTGTTCGTAATACTATTTTCTCTCTCATTTCCCGAATATCTCGCCAAGATTTTATTCTATCTAAAATTCTAAATCTTATTCATCTGCTCGTTCCGACCGATAATCATCTCGGAGTAATGGAAGAAGTCAACGAGTTTCGCGCTCGAGTAATCAATTTGGAGAATATGGTACAAAATTTACCAGCTTCAGCAATATCATCGGTACCAACAGTACCATTAGCAACAGCACCAGTATCATCAACAATCCATGCCTCAACATCTCATTCTGTACCTCAAGCATGATCATCGTTCTACATGATGTTCTACCTTATTTATCTTCGTTCGACATGGCAATTATGTAATCCCTAAAGTTTTAGAGATTATTCATTCTAGTTCCAACCAAAAACCAAATGAGTTTAATATCATATTAACTCATTAAATCTATATTACATCTGAAGAAAATATATATGTATATATATTTTCATAAAGATTGTAATTAAAACTTCTTTTGTACAAACTATTAATGATGAAAATATTTTAACGGGTAGGTAATACCCGAGGAATATTTAGTTTCACATTAATAAGTTACACTGTACATTCTTTGAATCTGATTCAATAATCATTTACTATCCTACTTACATCCACAGATATACGAATCCGTTCACCACAAAATAACCATTTTTATTCATCAAAATCCAACAACTGACATAATGAAGAAAACATTGGACAATTAAAATGAATTAAAATATAGATTATAACATATGAAACTAAACAATTCTTCAAGTCTGTCACTTGATTTCATCTTAAACCTCATTTGTATCTTTACGATTACAATCTGCGTTCAAACTTTTCATGATTCTTGAAAACACCTCAATCGAGAGTATGAACCAACCGCACTTCATCTACGGAAGAAAAGATTGATGCATATAGTTATGCACCTGAAAACTCTCGAAAACTGAGTAAACGTTTAACATGTAGTTGTACTAATTCCTTAGTGTTATTATTTCCCAAAATAACTTGATAATCTCTTTCAAAGTAGCAAATTTTGTCACAGCTCCAACAAGACAACTTCGATTATTCATTCGAAACAACCATATTATAACCTTTATATATATGAGTACTCTTTTATCGTCACCGGAGAACCTTTTATATTCCACCATGTTACCATCAGCGTTTAATCATCTAAAAACACAATTATCCTGAAAACACCTCGGATAGAAAACCGACGATTCAGATATGGCTGCATTAAATGCAGAGGAAACAGAAATATTGTAGATGGTCTAAATGGCCAAGAGTTTGATGATGAAGAATGGAGTGTTGGGAACACTCGATAGAAAATTTGGTACTGAAAAAAAAAACGGATTGAGCTAACCATGAAGGAGACTAAGAACAAATACAAGAACCAAACCCCATATTCAAAGAATCCAGGTAATGCTGGATCCGCCTAAATCTTTAGAGGATATCTTGCTCCGAAGTCATGTTAAAATCTTGCGAAAAATTTTTCTTCATCAACCTCCGAACTTAGAAATTCCAAGATATCATCATAAACATCTTCGATATTTCTGAGGATATTTTCATAAATATTCTTGTCCGAAATTATCTACCTCTTCGTGTTTTCTGTATTCCATTATATTGGAAACTTCTGTAAAATCTAAGTATAAATTATGAGTGAATTGTGGAGAAATGTTGGAAATTGAAGCATGGGTTGGTATAATATAATGACGCTTGGCCAACGTGATTATATTACAGTAAGTCATGCTGAGTTTCTAATGGAACGTGATAAAGAATCACAGGTCACACCTTTATCATGTGCCATGTGTGATGACCCGGAGATTTCCGAACAAATTTAAACTTTAACCTTTATATATATTCGACACGATAAGCAAATCTGTAATGATTGAGTCTCGAAAGTTTTGAAATTATATTCATTTAAATAAATACCCGTTGGCCATGCCAAACGATTCACGAACAATTACGTGTAAATAAATATATATGTATATATACATGTGTGCTTATTAGATTGACATATATTATAAAACATTGAACGGATTAGTTGATATGAATATAAGCTATGAGATCTATTTTATGAATTTAGAAATGTTATCAAGGTATTGAATGAATAATACTTTTTACGAACGTATTTGTTCGATGTAAGTTTATCGATGAGATTAAAAGATAATATCAAATGATTGAATTATCAGATACATTGAATTATGATTAAGAGTATCTGTTATGAGATCCACTTTGAATTAGGAAACCTTTATTTTTAACGATATTCGGAATATTTGGTAAAGTGATTTCGGGTAGGAACAAAAGTGTTATTATTGAGGATTAGACAAAGGTTGGTGGAGAATTGAATTTTATAATATTAGATTGATTTACCTTCAACATGCGAAAACGTTTTTCGATATAATAGAACCTGATTATTTGAGTCGTTAGATGTTAAGATATATTAGTTAGAAAGTTTAAGGAAATTAAACTAGACGTTGGTGCATATATGGATTATATCAAATTAAGTTTGAAGTGTAAACGTAACGTGTTAGAAGATTTTCTAAACGGATTTAAAGTAAACTTTTGAATTAGTGTTAGTTTGAAAAAAAAAAAAAAAAAAAAAACTAAGTATTATATTATTACTTTAACATTTCCATTACACGATACGTACGAGTTTATATTTTTTAAAATGAAAATATATATATACTTTTCGAAGTGATAAATTTATAATATCAAGTTAGTCATAAAACGTTTTGATATTAAACTAATATTAATAAATAGGCTTTGATAAATAACAAGATTATGAATTATAAAAGTAAATGACCAAAACACTCAAAAGATTAAGTTACACTTTGAGTGGGTTAGTTTTTAATTAATTTAAGTCTAGTTACTAATAAAGGTACATGTCACAAAACGTTTATTTTAAAATAAAATATTTTGACAAACAACGAGACTTTATTTTATAGAAGGAAATGATCACAACGCTCAACTTTATAAGTCATATTTTTATAAAAGTAATTCATTGCTATGTAAGCTTAATTTTTGTAAAAGGTACACGTCACGTAACATAAAGGGCTAGTTTTCTAAACGTACGAAAGTGCGCCCGAAAAACAGAAAGTGGTACATGAGTCGTGAGACCACGACCGTGTCATTTTTGTAAAAATTATATTTTTACCATGAGCGTAAATATAATATAATATTTAATTAATTCTAAAGATTAAATATATTATATATAAAATAATATATATATACATTATGTAAAAGAATGATACGTGTGATATTATGTTAAAAATGAGTGTCGACAAAGTTAAATCATGCGTATGAGCTGGATAAAGCATGGGGAGTAGGTGAGGTTCAAGTCCCATAAATAATCGAATTCTGGTTCTACGAGCTCAAATATCCATCTATCTTTCACGATACTCTCTATATATATTATATTTATTATTATTATTATTAAAATTATTATTATTAATCCTAATATTATTATTGTAATATGGTATTATTATTAGTATTAGTATTATTAGTATTATACATAAAATATTACGACGAAGTCATGAGCGGGTCATTTCAAGACAAGTTTTATGAGTAGGATAGGGCTAAGGAAATTATGAGTTATGGCTATGGAGGTGATGGGTATGGTTCATAGGTATGCCCGTGAGGTCAATTTAGTGTTTGTCATCTCCGTTGCGTCTACGTACCTTTCCTACAATATTGAACCTCAATATTGATACGTGAGCACTCATAACTTAACTTTTATTTATCAATAGTGTATCCCTGACTAGTGCTCGAGAAAATAAAATTATGCATGCTTGTATATTTGATATTGCCCCTAGATAGGTTATGTTGAATCTTAAGGGTTGTTATACTAGGGATGGGATAAGATATAAGATATGCATGTCGTTGGAAAGCTAGCGAAAAATTAAGAACTTTTCCTTTAGATGACAAAGGGATCTGATGGACGGATTAGAAGTTATAGCCAATTGAAATTTCGTAAAAATGATCATTATTATCGTCGTTATTATAGTTGATCTAATTTCTAATCTAATTGCAAATATTATTATTATTATTATAATTATTATTATTATTATTATAATTAAGAATTGTTATTTTTATAGTTATTATCGTTAAAATTATAATTAGTATTATTATTATTATCACATAAAATAGTTATTAGTATATTCATTATTATAATATTCAATATTACTAGTATTATTAAAAGTACCGTTGGTATAAAAACTATCAGTTATTCAAAAATTACCAATTTAATAGAAATGTCATTGTTATTATAAAATATCATTATTATTATCATTTTGAATAAAAAATTATTACTTTAATGTTAATATTAAAAATATCGTAAATATTAAAGATATCATAATTAGAATTATCATTTTTCAATAACATCATTGTTAGTAAATATAAATATTGATTGTTATAATTACAAAATAATACGACTTTTAATTATTATTATCAATGCTATTTTATCAAATAAAATTATCTCAATAGAATCTATCACAATATTTTTATGATATTAAATGAACTTTATAAATTTTATTACTTAAGATATATAAAAGTATACTTTAATATAAAATTGTATTTATTAATAAATGAATTATATTATTTACTCTGTTAAATCTTTTAAATATTGTAAAAATATAAAACGACGATATTTAAATTATATAATAATCATTTATAAACTTTTGAAAATTATTTTGAGTCAAACTAATTTTCGTCGATCTTTGCATATTAGACTCGAGCATTAGGATTGTGGTACACTATGACTTAACTTAATGTATTAGATAAATACTGACAAGTACATAAATATATATAAATAATTTAGGTTCGTGAATCAAAGGCCAACCTTACACTTGTTCAATGATGTTATATGTATTTTTACTACAAAATACAGTATGGTGAGTTTCATTTGCCCTTTTTACTCCTTACGTTTTTGGGCTGAGAATACATGCAAATGCTTTATTAACTGTTTTACATTATTTATATGCGTGAGTTTCATCATTCCCTTTTTATATACATTTTTGGGCTGAGAATACATACAAATGCTTTATTAACTATTTTACAATATTTATATGCGTGAGTTTCATTTGCCCTTTTTACTCTTTACGTTTTTGGGCTGAGAATACATGCAATGCTTTATTAACTGTTTTACAATATTTATATGCGTGAGTTTCATTTGCCTTTTTACCCTTTATATTTTTGGACTGAGAATACATGCGCAATTTTTATAAATGATTTACAAAATAGACACAAGTACGTGAAACTACATTCTATGGTTGAATTATCGAAATCGAATATGCCCCTTTTTATTTAGTCTGGTAATCTAAGAATTAGGGAACAGACACCCTAATTGACGCGAATCCTAAAGATAGATCTATCGGGCCCAACAAGCCCCATCCAAAGTACCGGATGCTTTAGTACTTCAAAATTTATATCATGTCCGAAGGAGGATCCCGGAATGATGGGGATATTCTATATGCATATTGTTAATGTCGGTTACCAGGTGTTCAATCCATATGAATGATATTTTTGTCTCTATGCATGGGACGTTTATTTATGAGAATTGGAAATATGAAATCTTGTGGTCTATTAAAATGATGAAAATGAAATGATTACTATAAACTGATGAACTCACCAACCTTTTGGTTGACACTTGAAAGCATGTTTATTCTCAGGTTTGAAAGAGATCTTCCGCTGTGCATTAGCTCATTTTAAAGATATTACTTGGAGTCATTCATGACATATTTCAAAAGACGTTGCATTCGAGTCGTTGAAGTTCATTAAAGATTATTATTAAGTAAATGACAGATTAGGTCATTTATAGTTTGGATATTATGAAATGGTATGCATACATGTCAACTTTCGATGTAATGAAAGATTGTCTTTTAAAAATGAATGCAATGTTTGTAAAATGTATCATTTAGAGGTCAAGTACCTCGCGATGTAATCATATGTTATTGTATTCGTCCCTATGGATTGGGTCGGGTCGTCTCATGTGGTATCAGAGCGGTGGTCTTAGCGAACCAGGTCTTGCATTAGTGTGTCTAACAGATAGTCGTTAAGATGCATTAGTGAGTCTGGACTTCGACCGTGTCTGCATGTCAAAAGTTTTGCTTATCATTTTAAGTCGGAAATCATCTACTTATCCTCTGTAGGAAATTACCTGCTTGTCATTCTTAAGCCTAGACGCGTTTTCCTACAATTATTGCAAAATAGTGTATAGACGAATAAATATCTTGGCGTATCTGTTACTGTGAACTTTGACTAACATTTTTCAAAGATTCCTCCGGAAATTATGGGATTTTGGTATTATATATACATATGTAAAATATGTATTGAATAATACAAAATCTAACTCCTAAAATCTATTCCATACCGAAAATTCATTTCCCTGATTCTACGAGATGGATCCCTCAACCAGTTCGAACTCCTCAGATTTCGACAGCTATGTCGATATGGATTTCCATTCGAGCTCCGAAAATAGTGTGACCGGAATGGATCAACCAATCAGTCATCATCTATTCTGGATGAAATGGGGATGGGTTCATAGCCTCCTCAATTATTGGAGACAAGAAGCAGGTGATCCTTTCCATCCACCAAATTGCCCTATTGGCGATGAACCTGAAGCACTTACCGGCGAACCTGTTCGTGAAACCATTTTCTCTCTCATTTCCAGAGTATCTCGTCACGATTATATACTACACCAAATTCTAGATTATATTTATCCGCTCGTCCGAATCGACGATCACCCCGGTGTAATAGAAGAAGTTAATGAGCTTCGCGCTCGGGTAGTGGCTTTGGAGAATGTGGTGCGAAGGTTACAAACATCATCAGCAGCACCAGCAGCGTAACCAGTACCGCCAGTAATATCCACATCGCAAGCCTCAATACTAAAAGCACCAGCAGCATCACCGGCATCAACATCAACCACCATTATTAACATCAACAGGATCATTACCACCACCAACAATCACATCCGCATCATACACCTCATTATCCCAATTTGTATATCGGATATCAACGTCACACGCACCAAAGATACCAAGGAGTACCAACAACAACAAATGATGAAGTATTGATTCATAACTTCATCGGAGAAACATTCTGTGGTGATTATGTAATCTCTAAAGTTTAGAGATTATCTATCTCAGCCTTAACCATAAACCAGATGAGTAGACAGAAATGATAGAGAGAAGAACTGAAACCCTAACAAGACTGGTACGTAAGGAACAAGCTAGACTTGCTTTACCAACAGCATCAACAGTATCAATAGTCTCATCAACACAGTCAATGCTGTTAATATTGTTAGAATTGTCAGCACCTTCAACCTCACAAGTTTCGCCAGTTCAAGAATCACTGTGGAAACCATTACGAATTAATAACGAGTAAATTGTATCAACGAGTTATGACGTATTAACTCACTTCCTCTGAAGAATTTATATGTATATTCTATATATATATATAATAAATATTAACCATAACAAATCTTTCTGTACTAAGCTATTATGTATGGAACTTAACTATCCGGTTAATTCATATTACTAACATGCTATGATGTACATTATTCGTTAACAATTTAATCATTGTTAACCACAATCTCTGCTTCAACTCAATGAATTTTATTTCATAATAAATCAAGTGTATCATTCAATAACATGTTTGATTTTACACTTTCATCTTCGATGCACTCGAAACTTCCTAGAAAACATCAATCGTACATTTCAAAGTTCGCAAGTATTATCCCAGCGTCAACATCCTTCACTGAGGAATATCAACAAAAATAAATATTAGAGTATTGATTGTATTAGTGAAATACTCCGTGAAGATTATGCAATCTCTAATGTTTTAGAGATTATTCATTTCTAATTCAAGGCGAAAGTCAAATGAACTTAACATGATTTAAACTCATTGAATCTGTATTACATCTGAAGAAAATATATTCACATATATTTTCATAATGACTGAAATGAAAATTCTTGTTCAAAATATTAATTGTGAAATTTTTTAACGGGTAGGTAATACCCGAGAAATATATTAAATTACAATTAATATGTTAAGTTCTTCAATTCGGATCCAACAATCATCAACTATACCAATATGCATTCTTCTATAGGAATCAAAGCAACCATACTCATTCGAATCTAATTACATATTATGATTTTGGGAATTTCAGAATTCATCTCGAGATACAACCGAAATCATTATTCTTAGATCCTTATTTTTTTTTTTTCAAAGCTATACTTTGACTTCAAAACTGTGATAGAACATCACTTTTTATCGTAACACTCAGATGAATACGAAAATCATTCGGGAGTCAGGACGAATTCATCATTTGGATATTGACTATGACAATCTGCATTTAAAACCCTTCGAAATTCCTGAAGACACTTCAAATAATGAACAATCGAGATGATGATCCAACCACACATTACCTGAAGTTTTGTACCTAAAAAAAAAAAAAAAAAAAAAAAAAAACTCTCGAAACCAAAGTAATCGTTTGACACGTACCCGCGTCGAATTCTTTATCAGTTATTAGCAAAAGCAACTTCACGATTCCTTTCTAATGTAGCCAAATTTATCACAGCTCCAACAAGTCAACTTCGACTTTTCAGTCGGACTAGTCTTATTTTGAAACCCGATAGATACGTTGCTATTCATTGTTGTTACTGGGGAACCTTTCATATTCCATCATGTTACCACCAGCATTTAATCATCCAAAACACGATTCTTCTGAACCCACCTCGGATTGATAACCAGTGATTCAGATATTATAGCATTAAATGCAGAGGAAACATAAACATGGTAGACGATCTAAACGGTCAAAAGTTTGATGATAAAAGATAGTAAGTTGGTAAAGCTCAGAAAAAGAGAAGGTTTGGAACTGGAAAACGGATTGAGCAAAGTATGAAGGAAGTTGTGGACAAATTACAGAGACTGAATCTGCCTTCAAAGGATCCCAATGATTCAGTGTCTGCTAAAATCGTTAGCAAACACGTTACTTCTTATTCTAAACCTTCACAGATAGATATTCTTCATCATCATCATATCTTAAATATTATAAGATATCTTTGTATCTTCCATTAAACATATTCTCCATATCTTTGGAGATATTTTCACAACTATTCTTATCTGAGATCATTTATCTCTCCGTAATATCTGCAACATAAAAGAAACTGTGTTAGTTTCTAAATTCTGAAAAAAAAAAAAAAAAATCAAATATGAATGTTTTGAAGTAGTGTTGGGAACTGATGCATGAGTTAATATAATATAATGACACTTGATCAACGTCATTATATTACAGTAATTCATGCTGAGTTTCTAATGGACGCGATGATTCACAGAACATACCGTCATCATGTACCATTTACACGACTCTTACATTCTACTTAATCTCTAAACATATCAAGGAACTATTTCTTGATGATTCGGTCTTTTTCGGGATATTCTGGTAATTTAACAAATCAGGATTTACCATTACCCTTACCTTCTTAGAACAATTACTATATTCCTTCTGAAATCCATACATACGAATTCCGGACCATTACAAGAGCTATTTAATCGCAAGAAGAAGAAACGAAAGGACAAAGCTCCGAAATAGAAATTCGGGGTATAAACCGCAACAAATAGAAGAGAGCATTAACTATGGATGACGATGACTATAGAAGACAGAAGCAGGGACATCGAAATATAAGGGAAGATGTAAAATCTAACAACAACCCAGAAATTACAACCCATATATATCGATGCATATAGCAATGTAAAGACATGGGAGAACTAGAAACACTATAAACCCAAGAGTATAGTAGAAGTAAATAGATTCTTCTGGTGGCAGATTAAAAAGAAGAATGACAGATATGCAATTTAAGAGGATATCTAGGATCAGGATGGGATGGAGCATATTAACGAATACTTTAAAGTAGGAATTGAGAAAGAAAGAATAGAAGGTGTGAGTTGTAAGGAAATGGAGAGGATGGATTTATAGGAAAATTTTCGACAGAGCAATCGAAGCAGAATATCGCGTTTAATCAAAGAAGATCTGAATCTCCTTAATTACCGAAGAATCAAATCTTAATATGAAGATTTCTTCTAAATTCCTTGAATTCCGGAAATCAATCTTGACTACGACACCGGTTAAGTCAAACTTACTTTTATTCATTTTCACTCTTAAGTGATAGCTTCATTCGTGCTCTTCACAAAAACAAATAATTTTATCTATATTAATCAATGATGATAAAACCCTAATTATCAGTTCATATACGTCATGAAAACACTGTTACTGTTAGCCATGACAACCTCTATCAAATTTCGGGACGAAATTTCTTTTAACGGGTAGGTACTGTGATGACCCGGAGATTTCCGAACAAATTTAAACTTTAACCTTTATATATATTCGACACGATAAGCAAATCTGTAATGATTGAGTCTCGAAAGTTTTGAAATTATATTCATTTAAATAAATACCCGTTGGCCATGCCAAACGATTCACGAACAATTACGTGTAAATAAATATATATGTATATATACATGTGTGCTTATTAGATTGACATATATTATAAAACATTGAACGGATTAGTTGATATGAATATAAGCTATGAGATCTATTTTATGAATTTAGAAATGTTATCAAGGTATTGAATGAATAATACTTTTTACGAACGTATTTGTTCGATGTAAGTTTATCGATGAGATTAAAAGATAATATCAAATGATTGAATTATCAGATACATTGAATTATGATTAAGAGTATCTGTTATGAGATCCACTTTGAATTAGGAAACCTTTATTTTTAACGATATTCGGAATATTTGGTAAAGTGATTTCGGGTAGGAACAAAAGTGTTATTATTGAGGATTAGACAAAGGTTGGTGGAGAATTGAATTTTATAATATTAGATTGATTTACCTTCAACATGCGAAAACGTTTTTTGATATAATAGAACCTGATTATTTGAGTCGTTAGATGTTAAGATATATTAGTTAGAAAGTTTAAGGAAATTAAACTAGACGTTGGTGCATATATGGATTATATCAAATTAAGTTTGAAGTGTAAACGTAACGTGTTAGAAGATTTTCTAAACGGATTTAAAGTAAACTTTTGAATTAGTGTTAGTTTGAAAAAAAAAAAAAAAAAAAACTAAGTATTATATTATTACTTTAACATTTCCATTACACGATACGTACGAGTTTATATTTTTTTAAATGAAAATATATATATACTTTTCGAAGTGATAAATTTATAATATCAAGTTAGTCATAAAACATTTTGATATTAAACTAATATTAATAAATAGGCTTTGATAAATAACAAGATTATGAATTATAAAAGTAAATGACCAAAACACTCAAAAGATTAAGTTACACTTTGAGTGGGTTAGTTTTTAATTAATTTAAGTCTAGTTACTAATAAAGGTACATGTCACAAAACGTTTATTTTAAAATAAAATATTTTGACAAACAACGAGACTTTATTTTATAGAAGGAAATGATCACAACGCTCAACTTTATAAGTCATATTTTTATAAAAGTAATTCATTGCTATGTAAGCTTAATTTTTGTAAAAGGTACACGTCACGTAACATAAAGGGCTAGTTTTCTAAACGTACGAAAGTGCGCCCGAAAAACAGAAAGTGGTACATGAGTCGTGAGACCACGACCGTGTCATTTTTGTAAAAATTATATTTTTACCATGAGCGTAAATATAATATAATATTTAATTAATTCTAAAGATTAAATATATTATATATAAAATAATATATATATACATTATGTAAAAGAATGATACGTGTGATATTATGTTAAAAATGAGTGTCGACAAAGTTAAATCATGCGTATGAGCTGGATAAAGCATGGGGAGTAGGTGAGGTTCAAGTCCCATAAATAATCGAATTCTGGTTCTACGAGCTCAAATATCCATCTATCTTTCACGATACTCTCTATATATATTATATTTATTATTATTATTATTAAAATTATTATTATTAATCCTAATATTATTATTGTAATATGGTATTATTATTAGTATTAGTATTATTAGTATTATACATAAAATATTACGACGAAGTCATGAGCGGGTCATTTCAAGACAAGTTTTATGAGTAGGATAGGGCTAAGGAAATTATGAGTTATGGCTATGGAGGTGATGGGTATGGTTCATAGGTATGCCCGTGAGGTCAATTTAGTGTTTGTCATCTCCGTTGCGTCTACGTACCTTTCCTACAATATTGAACCTCAATATTGATACGTGAGCACTCATAACTTAACTTTTATTTATCAATAGTGTATCCCTGACTAGTGCTCGAGAAAATAAAATTATGCATGCTTGTATATTTGATATTGCCCCTAGATAGGTTATGTTGAATCTTAAGGGTTGTTATACTAGGGATGGGATAAGATATAAGATATGCATGTCGTTGGAAAGCTAGCGAAAAATTAAGAACTTTTCCTTTAGATGACAAAGGGATCTGATGGACGGATTAGAAGTTATAGCCAATTGAAATTTCGTAAAAATGATCATTATTATCGTCGTTATTATAGTTGATCTAATTTCTAATCTAATTGCAAATATTATTATTATTATTATAATTATTATTATTATTATTATAATTAAGAATTGTTATTTTTATAGTTATTATCGTTAAAATTATAATTAGTATTATTATTATTATCACATAAAATAGTTATTAGTATATTCATTATTATAATATTCAATATTACTAGTATTATTAAAAGTACCGTTGGTATAAAAACTATCAGTTATTCAAAAATTACCAATTTAATAGAAATGTCATTGTTATTATAAAATATCATTATTATTATCATTTTGAATAAAAAATTATTACTTTAATGTTAATATTAAAAATATCGTAAATATTAAAGATATCATAATTAGAATTATCATTTTTCAATAACATCATTGTTAGTAAATATAAATATTGATTGTTATAATTACAAAATAATACGACTTTTAATTATTATTATCAATGCTATTTTATCAAATAAAATTATCTCAATAGAATCTATCACAATATTTTTATGATATTAAATGAACTTTATAAATTTTATTACTTAAGATATATAAAAGTATACTTTAATATAAAATTGTATTTATTAATAAATGAATTATATTATTTACTCTGTTAAATCTTTTAAATATTGTAAAAATATAAAACGACGATATTTAAATTATATAATAATCATTTATAAACTTTTGAAAATTATTTTGAGTCAAACTAATTTTCGTCGATCTTTGCATATTAGACTCGAGCATTAGGATTGTGGTACACTATGACTTAACTTAATGTATTAGATAAATACTGACAAGTACATAAATATATATAAATAATTTAGGTTCGTGAATCAAAGGCCAACCTTACACTTGTTCAATGATGTTATATGTATTTTTACTACAAAATACAGTATGGTGAGTTTCATTTGCCCTTTTTACTCCTTACGTTTTTGGGCTGAGAATACATGCAAATGCTTTATTAACTGTTTTACATTATTTATATGCGTGAGTTTCATCATTCCCTTTTTATATACATTTTTGGGCTGAGAATACATACAAATGCTTTATTAACTATTTTACAATATTTATATGCGTGAGTTTCATTTGCCCTTTTTACTCTTTACGTTTTTGGGCTGAGAATACATGCAATGCTTTATTAACTGTTTTACAATATTTATATGCGTGAGTTTCATTTGCCTTTTTACCCTTTATATTTTTGGACTGAGAATACATGCGCAATTTTTATAAATGATTTACAAAATAGACACAAGTACGTGAAACTACATTCTATGGTTGAATTATCGAAATCGAATATGCCCCTTTTTATTTAGTCTGGTAATCTAAGAATTAGGGAACAGACACCCTAATTGACGCGAATCCTAAAGATAGATCTATCGGGCCCAACAAGCCCCATCCAAAGTACCGGATGCTTTAGTACTTCGAAATTTATATCATGTCCGAAGGAGGATCCCGGAATGATGGGGATATTCTATATGCATATTGTTAATGTCGGTTACCAGGTGTTCAATCCATATGAATGATATTTTTGTCTCTATGCATGGGACGTTTATTTATGAGAATTGGAAATATGAAATCTTGTGGTCTATTAAAATGATGAAAATGAAATGATTACTATAAACCGATGAACTCACCAACCTTTTGGTTGACACTTGAAAGCATGTTTATTCTCAGGTTTGAAAGAGATCTTCCGCTGTGCATTAGCTCATTTTAAAGATATTACTTGGAGTCATTCATGACATATTTCAAAAGACGTTGCATTCGAGTCGTTGAAGTTCATTAAAGATTATTATTAAGTAAATGACAGATTAGGTCATTTATAGTTTGGATATTATGAAATGGTATGCATACATGTCAACTTTCGATGTAATGAAAGATTGTCTTTTAAAAATGAATGCAATGTTTGTAAAATGTATCATTTAGAGGTCAAGTACCTCGCGATGTAATCATATGTTATTGTATTCGTCCCTATGGATTGGGTGGGTCGTCTCACCATGTTACATAACTCTTTCATTCTAATTAACCTCTGAACATATCAAGAAAAATATATTCTTGATAGTTCCATCCTTAGTGATTCTGGTAATCTAACAACTCAAATCGTGAGATTTCGTTTTCTCCTGCTTAGAATGTTATGATCAATCGAAACTCTATATCTATGAATTCTGGACCATTATTCGCTTGACTTGAAGTCGGAAAGAGAAAAACAAGAGCATGGAGCTCCGAAACATAACAAGAAATATAAAGCCGATCACAAACACAGAAATTACAAACCGTATATATCAATACGTATAGCAAGATAAAGACACGGGAGAATTAGAAATACTATAACCCCAAGGTAATAGAAGAAGTGAATAGAATCCTCCGATGGAAGTTAGAAAAGAATAAAGACAGATACGATAGTCAGAATAAGAACAAGGATTAGAATTGGATTAAGCATTGTTACAATTTTTAGATGTATGGATTAGGGAAGAAAGTATAGGAATAGTGAGAATAATAAAACAGAAGAGGTAAATTTATAATGAAATTACTTGATAGAGCAATCGAGGCAGATCATCGCATTTAATTAAAGAGATCCTAATTTTCTCATTTACCGAAGAATCAAATCTTATTTAGATTTCGAAGATTTTATTTTAATCCCTTAAATTCTGGAATTTAACCAAGACAACATCAAAAGTTAAGACGCATCTTATTTTCTAAATTCAACCAAGACAACGTCAAAAGTAAGACAAAACTTTATTTATTCATTTCACTCTTTTGTAATAGCTTCATTCGTAGTCTTCGAATAATCGAATTGTTTTATCCATATTACACAATGATGATAAAACTCTATTCCTCAACTCATATTCGTCATGAAAACAATTTTATTGTTAGCTATGACAACCTCACTCAAATTTCGGGACGAAATTTCTTTAACGGGTAGGTACTGTGACGACCCGGAAATTTCCGACCAAATTTAAACTTGGTCTTTATATGTTTTCGACACGATAAGCAAAGTCTGTTAAACTGAATTTCAAAAACTTTGAACTGTGTTCATGTATACATTTGATCTTTGACTAATTCTGACGTTTCAAGAAACAATTGTTTGTAAATAAATATGTATATATATAAATGTTAGTATATATAATAAATAGAAATTATAAAATATAATTTAAACAATAAAATTAAATGAGTATAATAAGATATAAAGTAATTAAGTTGTATTTAAAATGATTTTTCATATAAATATATGATTATTAGTATCTTATTTGTATCATTGTTATTTATTGTCATTCTTGTTAATAAAATTAGTGATATTATTTTTATTATTATTATTATTATTAGTATTTATATTTTTATTAGTATAACTATAATTATTAATATATCCTTTATATAAAATCGTATATATATAGATATAAGATCAGAATCTGTTTAGGTAACAATCAAACTTTATGTGACAATCAAACTTTATGTGATTTTGTTTACATCCCAAAATTCGTTGCACAACAGCACCAATTGTACCAATCAAGTATCCAAACACTAATATGAATCCAAAATTAGTTGCCAATCTCCATCTCCTTTATTTTTTTATTTATTTCTTTGTACCTTCATATCTTTCTGTCGATCTGTAAACCTTTGATCCATACCTAAACTCACCAACTCTAGAGAATTAGGATACCCGTTAACCTACATTATCACTTCACAATTACAATTACCAATTACAACCTTTATATAGTCCAATTTAATCAAGAATTAAAGAAAACCAAGTCAAACAGCTCGACACCTCTGTACCTGCAACCTTTTTATCAAAACTTTGAATCACCATGAACAACCGTCACTTAACCATCTATGTTCGTTCCTAGTCGTGAACCAGACCTCCTGCTTCTGCTTCATCTTTCTCGTAAAACACAACCCTAACATCACCAGGAACAACCTTACTCTCTCTCCTCTCCCTCTCTTTATTTTTTTACCTTCGTGAACAATCAAACCCGAGTACCTGCTACAATTTTTCTTTTGTTGTTTCCTTTCTATTAATTCGAAGCAATAAAACAAGTGAAGAATGAAGCTATATCACATATTATTTAGGCCTTGTCAACTTATATACAATATATGTTAGCGGAACAAATCATCACAGCATGTCGACCAAATGTAATTATGATAACTACTTGTTGCTTTAACGACACAAGTGGGTACTCAAGACCCCACTCCAAAACCGAAGAGGATACGAAGTATCTGTTTGTTATTTTTTTTAAGCCATCAAATGATTGTTTTGAAGAGGGTCGTAAATTGTCAAGGGAGTGGGTCCTTAATTGTTAATTGAGTTGGTGTAAAATGGGTTTATTAAATTGAGGTGTGGCCATCGATTTTATCATAAAGGAATCGATCAACACAATCAAACTTTAATAAAGTTGAGCTGTATTGGTGCTAGTGGACCGATTAGTTAGCGATTGTTTATATATATTTTTTTTAGATGATGACAAGTGGGGAAAACGATGTTACAGTAGGACATGGTATTTGAATAACGATGAATATGATTATGCAATCATAATTATGATTCTGAGATGTAAGTTACGAGTAATGATGATGAGTTATGAGAGATGATAATGATTATATTATGATTATGATACATGAGGTGACTGTGATAACGAAGGGAAGACGATAGAAGTTAGGATGATGATGATGGCATATGTGATGAACAATAAAGATGGTGCTCACATGATAATAAATCGTGATGTTAAGATATTGATGATGATGGTGAAAACGAAATATAGAATGATGATGAACATGATTATGTTAAAACATGATGAGATGATGACGATCTAGATACATAAAATGATGATGATGAGCGACGATTAGGATAATATGATCGTGATTTTTGAAAGGGATGTTGATTATGACGATAGGAAGTGTGATGAAGATAAACAGTAGGACAAAATAAATAATTAATAGACCGAGTTATTACAAGAAAAACACTAATGGTTCAATGGTTTGGGTACGTGTTCGTTAAGCGAGAGGTCGTGGGTTCGAGCCCGGGCACGGGCATTTATTTTTAGAAAAAGCTTTAAAGGTAGTTTTCAACATTATTATTATTATTATTATTATTATTATTATTATTATTATTATTATTATTATTATTATTATTATTATTATTATTATTATTATTATTACTATTATTATTATGAACATAAGAATTATTATTATTAAAAATTGTTATCATTATTATTATCATCATTATTTTTATTACTAGTATTATCATTATTATTATTTTTACAACAAATAAATATTATGCATATAAAAATTTACTTATAATAATATTACATATAAGAAACATATTTTTTTATATAAACATTCATATATAACAAATGATGTATTTTTAATATAATATTAATCATATATAAATATTAATATAACTATATAAATATTAGTCATTTTTAAAGATACATACAAATTAAATAAATATAATATATAATTTAAGATATAATAAATTTGTTCGATTACAAATATATGTGTTAATATATATAAATGATATAGGTTCGTGAATCCGAGGTCAACCCTGCATTGTTCAATATAGTCATATGTATTTTTACAACAAAATACAGTATGGTGAGTTTCATTCGCCCTTTTTACTCTTTACATTTTTGGCCTTAGAATACATGCAAATGCTTTATTAACTGTTTTACAATATTTATAAGTGTGAGTTTCATTTGCTCCCTTTTACTCTTTACATTTTTGGGACTGAGAATACATGCGCTATTTCTTACAACTGCTCTATTAAATGCTTTTGAATTATATTTTGAACTGCGAATACATGAAATGCTTTTATAAATGTTTGACGAGATAGACACAAGCAAAACATTCCTCGAATGAATTATTATGCAGACAGAATTTCTGAGGATTATTATTGAATTATGTGGACATGATAATTGCCACCATTGAATTATGTGGACATGATAATTGCCACCATTGAATTATGTGGACATGATAATTGCCACCAATTGAAGTGAATGTTATTTATCGAGAGAATGATTTTTATACACAGGTTATGTGTATTAGTTTTTTTGTGCACGAGATATGTGTACGGTTACTAGGATTGATGAAAAATGATTTCGTACACGAGAAAGGTGTACTGTATTTAAAAGATATCGCATGTGCATTACAGGTGGGTATAGGATTCGGGCCCATTTGTACCATGCAGGATTTAAATCTTGTGGTCTATCAAAATGATGAATTTTATTGTTTTATGATAAACCTATGAACTCACCAACCTTTTGATTGACACTTGAAAGCATGTTTATTCTCAGGTATAAAAGAAATCTTCCGCTGTGCATTTGCTCATATTAAAGATATTACTTGGAGTCATTCATGACATATTTCAAAAGAGGTTACATTCGAGTCGTCGAGTTCATCAAGATTATTATTAAGTCAATTATAGTTGGAGGTATTATGAAATAGTATGCTTGCCGTCAACTTTCGATGTAAAGAAAGTTTGTCTTTTAAAAACGAATGCAATATTTGTAAAATGTATCATATAGAGGTCAATTACCTCGCGATGTAATCAACTATTGTGAATCGTTTATATTGTATATGAACGGGGCATTTCATTAAACTGAAATTTTTTTGTTTTACGCCGATTAAACAATTAATTCAACGGTTTAAATTCAAATCGTGTTTTCACTAAACATGACCTGCTTATGTTAATAAAAATTGCGAAAGGATAAATTTTCCTAAGTGTTTGATCTTGCCAACACTTATATGCTTCGCAATGCTAGATTTTACCTAAGGATCGTTTTGTCGGACTTAGAAGATTCATAATGTTAAAAGATTGTTTCGCACAAAGTACGCTTTGTTATGTGCACAATAACGAATGCGGAAATTGCAATGGACAAGTCTGAATTATGAATAATTAAAGTAAAAGCGCTATATAAATAAAAGAAGTTGCAACTGCGAATGATAAATAAAGTGCGAATAATATTATATTAACAAAGCGAACAAGTCACAGATAGTTACAAAAAAGCAATTCATAAATTGCACGCATACATTAAAATAAACCAACTATAAACTAAAGCTTCAGTGCTTTAATGTCAGAGAATGTCACGCCTTCACGCTGACATAACTCTTCCAAAGCTGGAATGCTCACCTTCTCCACCTCTTTCTTAGCCACTTTTAATGCTTCGCGAGCATCATCCGTTGAACATATTTCGTCGGCTAAGTCTGATGGAAGGGGTTTGGAGAGATCGCCGAGCTTGCATAGTAAGTCATACCACTCTCAGCGAGTGGCAAGTTTGGCAGCTTGAGAATAAGCTTGAAATTTTTAAGTGACGGGTTTTGAGTCCATCACTTTATCTGTGAACTCGGGAAGATACTTAACAAGTTGAGCGAAATCATGTTCCGCAGTGTTCGCTCTCCTATTAAGCTGGGCGATTGCTTCCTTCGCTTTCCCCAACTGCGTTTTTAATTTTTCCGCTCTCAAGTACTGAGCGTTGGCCACCTTGACAGCATGTTCACGTTCATCTGATAAATCAGTGAACCGTTCTATGCTATCCATAGTAAGAAAGAGCGAGTTATAGCAATTATATAACCGCTGTCTTGCAGATTCAGCCAAAGTTAGACTGCGGTACTTTGCCTTTGTTTGCTCAGGAAGAAATTTATGCAGTTTCTGATACAGTCTGTTGGCTTCCTCATCAGCTACAGCTTCTTCTTCATCAGCACCCTCTCCTTCTTCCTGATTGGATGCCTCTGTGTTAGAAGGAAGGGATGGGTCTTGCTCAGGCTCTCCTACCACATCTACGGGAGTGCGGCTCCTGATGTTGTAGCTCGGATTGGTTTCAGCGGGAGACTCTGAAATCACAACTGAAACAAGATTAATAAATATCGCTAATTTATGCATAATATGCGCATATATGATTAGAAGTCGTGAAATTAAAATTACGCACTTGTCTCTTGTTCTGCAAGAGTATGCAGTCGTTTCTTGCGTGGAGTTGGTGAACTCTCCACCATTTTCCTTTTGCCCCGGTCCTCGCCGCCGGCGATGAAAAGCTCGTTGATGATTGGTTCATCAATCAGAATAATATCGCCCTCGCCCTCCTTCGGGCGGCGAGCAGGGCTGATTCTGCTAACATCAGTGGTCCTCATAACAAGGTCAAGAGGAATCTCTGCGAAAAAACAATGCGAAATGTTATACACGGCAAAATGTATACTGTGAAATATGTTATGCGAAAAAAGACAAGTGAAATACCATTCTTGGCTTGATCAACTAAAAGTACGTCATGGTCGCTCCATGGCCACTGGATTGATACGTGTCCAATGTACAGCGGTACATTGGAATATGGCCTCACAATGATGCCCGCCTTACTAAAAATACTGAGAACATCGTTCTCAAGATCATCCAACACCGGCTTCTCATTGACTTCCGAATTAATCTCCTCGCTCCACTTCCTCAGAATGTTGCTATTGACATACGCGGTATCGTTAATATAGAAAAACGAACCGCGCCAATTGCCGATGGAATCTTTAGGAGAAACCATATTGCCCAACTTGCTGCGGAATGAGAACCATTCCACATCATATAAAATTAAGCTGTTAAGAGTGAGGAACACGTTTAAAAACGGCTGTTTGTTGTTGGCGTGGCAATACATTTTGAAAAGCACAATTTTGTTCACCACATTTGGGTGAAGCTGTGCTAACGCAACCCTGTAGTGTTCGCATACACTGCGAACAAATTCGGTTAAAGGAAAACGGAGGTTGCCCTGCGAAATGGCAGCCTCATATACCGTAATCATCCCCTTAGGGGGAGTATCGGCTCGGTCCTCGTGAAGGGGCACGGTTGGAACAAAATGCCCAAGTGGCGGATACCACTCTCTAAGGGTTTGTAGTTTGGCCTCTGTCATATATGACACAAAACCGCCGGGAGTATGCATCGATGCAGAAGCAGCCATTAATAATATGCAAGGAAAAATTGAGTATGGAAGTGATGAAATTGAAGGTCGAATTGAGAAAATCAAAGGCTGAATTGGCTAATTGTCAATTACGATTGCGGTTGTAAGATTGCAAATTGAATGCGAAATTGGGAAAGGAAAGCGTAAAGTTTTTGTGCGGCGTTGTCTGCTATTTATAATTGGGATTAGCGCGAGCAAGTTGAAAAGGTAATCATTGAATTTTAACGGCTGTAATTACTGTGACGCGTAAAACGGTAAAAATCTAGCCGTTAAAATAAGCTAATTTGACAGAATAGCGATAGTTACCGTTGTAATTATGCGTTTCGCCTAATTAAAACAACGGTAATAAGTGGACAGTAAAAAATATATAATAAAGTTCGCGAGATATTTTAAGATGCACTTCTTTATTTTTAGAGTTTATCATGATGCATTTGCTTCGCGAAAATGCATCATAATAAACTGGGGGACTTGATCATATACATAGCATTGTATATGTATATTTTATTTTCTAAAAAGCTAAGGACAAAACTACGCGGATTATAAGGCACAGTTATGCAATATTCGCTAAAAATAAATACTGCGGTTATGTATTCGCTGAAATGCCAAACTGCGGTTTGATCCGCTGACTTTCCGCGGAGAGCCGAGCATCTCACAGACCGCGGATATCACGGATACTATAAATAGGGAGCTTGGCCTCTCATTTATAGGTTGTTGATTCTCTGCCATTTGCCTAAGCCTTTGTAGATTTTACTTGTGACTTTGCCCAAGGACTTCTTACATTGAGTTAAGGTGAATCATGCTAATCGATAACGAAGACCGGGTCGGGGTGATTGATCACTTGATAGTTAAAGTGAAAAACGATCATCGGGGCCCAAAATAATCATCGAACATCCCATCCTCCATTATAATCTTATTGCACTCAATCCGTAATTAAGCAACATCATTAATTAAGGATTGATCAAACCGCAGTTTCACTAACCGGTTTTGCAGGAGAATCTTCATTACCTATAGGTGTTTTGTCATTAAACATCGAGTTAGCTGATGTTAATGATGACGCTTTGGTGCGACAAGTGCGATTAGATTTTTATGTTATGCGAGCCTCTTCTCGCTATAACATGCTGCTGGGAAGAACCGCTATAAGTAAATTTGGAATTGTCCCATCTACAATTCATGGCATGATTAAGTTTCCAACATATAAGGGAGTTGCCACAATATGTTCAATGAGCATTATGTCTATTTGTGCGGCTGTTAACGTAAAAACCACAGGGCAAGAACCTGTTAATGGTGCGGATGCTATGGAAATAATTAATCCCGCATATCCAGAACAGAAAATCAAAGTAGGACGCAATGTTAGTGCGGATACTAGAAAGCAAATTGTGCAATTACTTGTCCAGTATATGGATGTTTTTGCCTGGTGCGAAAACGATATGACTGGTGTTCCGCATCATATTGCGGAATACATGCTTAATGTGAATCCAGCTCTAAAACCCGTAGTGCAAAAGCGAAGGGGTATGGCCCCAGACCGCGTAAAATGGTTGTGTGAAGAAGTAACAAAATTGGTAAGAGCCGGAATTTTGCGCGAAGTCCAATACCAATCATGGATTGCGAATCCAGTATTGGTGAAAAACCTGATGGTTCTTGGAGAATGTGTATTGATTATAAAGATTTGAATAAAGCGTTCCCCAAGGATAACTATCCGCTTCCAGAAATTGATCTGAAAGTGGAATCTTTACATGCTTTTCCATATAAATGTTTTTTGGACGCGGCAAGAGGATATCATCAGATTCCTATGGCGCAAGAAGACGCAGATAAAACCTCATTTCATACGGGCAAAGGCATATATTGCTATATCATGATGCCTTTCGGTTTAATCAATGCGGGCGCGACATATCAACGGTTGATTGATACCGCGTTTGATAAATAAATAGGGCGTAATCTTGAAGCTTATGTAGATGATTTAGTCATCAAAAGCACGACGCAAGAGCGAATCATAGAAGATATGCGAGAAACATTTGACAGATTGCGAAAAATAAACATGAAGCTTAATCCGCTAAAATGTAGTTTTGGGGAAACAGAAGGGAAATTTTTGGGATATCTTGTTACAAAACAAGGTATTCAAGCTAATCCAAAAAAGATCGCGGCTATAGAAAATATGACCGCGCCGAAAACGGTCAAAGAAGTGCAAAGTCTGACGGGAAAGCTAGCCGCATTAACGCGCTTCTTGTCCAAAGCCGCGGAAAGGCAGTTGCCATTTTTCAAAACCTTAAAAGGTTGCTTGAAGCAAAAGAATTTTGTTTGGTCCAGCGAAGCAGAATCTGCGTTTCAAGAGATGAAAACGTTGTTAAAAACTTTGCCTACACTAACAGCGCCGGTTCATGGTGAAAGGACCCGTCCTTATCCTCCTGGACGAAGTCATCAACATTTGGTCCCATTGCGATGATAGACTCCAAGTATGTCCTTAAAATGAGCTAATGCACAGCGGAAGACTTAATTCGCACCTGAGAATAAACATGCTTAAAAATGTCAACAAAAAGGTTGGCGAGTTCATAAGTTTATCATAACAATCATTTCAATATATTAATAGACCACAAGATTTCCGTTTATAAATATATGTACACTCGCAAGTGTATAAAAGTATTCTAAGTGGTTGAGCACTTGGTAACCATACTTAACATTTAATCAACGTCGCATATTCCCTTTATTATGAAATCTCACTACACTGTAACAAGTGTAGTCACTGAAATGAAGTACTGTGCAACCGTTGAATACTGGTCGTCCAGTCCGGTTGGGGTTGTCAGGCCCGATAGATCTATCAACAGGATTCGCGTTTACAATACCCATGTAAATAGTAGTTACCAAGCTACAGGGAAATATGCCAGTGGTACAACTCAACGTAGAATATATTTTTAAGTACTTGTGTCTATCTCGTAAACATTTATAAAAGCAGCGCATGTATTCTCAGCCCAAAAATATATATTGCAAAAGCAATTAAAAAGGGAGCAAATGAAACTCACTATTGCCTTGAAGGTATTTAACACGACTTGGTCTCCGATAGATATCACGAACCTAACAATATATATAATATATCAACATATTTTCTTTTTAAGTAATCGTTACATATATATATACTTTTAATAATTTTAATATTTTCTTAGTCCGTAGTTAGCAGTCCGATGTTAGTGGTCCACAATTAGTTGCTTAAATAAAATAAATAAAGACCCCATCGTATTCGTATTTATCAAAATTAATCTCGACCCATGGTACCATGTTGTCAAATGATGTGTTGCGTACATAAAGTACCATGTTGTCAAATGACGTGTTGCATACAATCATGAGGTCTTATGATTAATATTCTCGTGTTGTTTAAGGGTGGTCCTGAAATATATAAAATCAAATCATAAGTAATTATATATAAAATATCATATTAATTAGGAAAGATATGATTAATTTACTTTTTCTCCAATTATTTTCGTAGCTAAACTAGCTTCGGATACCCAATCTTGTTTTAGTCGTAGTTTCTTCATTACAACTCCGTTTTTGTTGGTTCAACTTGCCACTTCCTTGGATCGAGTCAAATTTTAAGAATATGAACTGATAATACCTTAGTTTGTATTCAAAATCACAGGTTATAGGTCAAACTTTGGTGAAACTTATGAAAGTGATCATTTTCCATCATAAAAACAATATTTAATGATCATTTTTCCAAAAATACTTACACTTTGAGTTAAACCATGAAATTTTTATGTGTTAACATATTCATAAGAAATATCATTTTTCCAGAACATGAACTTCCAATTCAAAGTTCAAGATAGTTTTTATTTATCCAACCCAAAACAGCCCCCAGTTGCATTCCAACGACGTAGATTCAGTTTTTAAGGTGTTCTTTGTAAAACCAAGTTATATCTTGTTAAGTTAGCATATCATTATGATATATTAAATGTCTTGAAGTGTTTTAAAAGTCAAGTTAGAAGGATCTATTTAATTTGCGAACAAGTTTGAAATCATTCAAACTATGTTCTTGTTGTTAAAATTTTATACCACAAAATAAGATAGCTATATGAATATGAATTGAATAAGATTATGAACAAGGTAACTACCTCAAGTTACTTGGACAAAGTTACTGCAAAAGATAAGAAATAATCTTGGAATCAAAGAGTGGTGGAGTTAGATCAAAAGGTTGGAAGTAAACTTCTTCAAATGGGTGGTTATTTTGATATGTTCTTGAAAGAGTTTTCTTATGGTGTTTAAGGCTTGTAATTGAAGCTAAATGATGGGGAAAATGCTTGGAGATGATCAAGTATGAAGTTAGGAGTATTTTGAGAAAGAAATGAGGGTGTAGGTATGAGAAAATGGAGTGAAGAAATGGTGTTCATTCATAAAAACGTTTTTAGTTTATAAAGAAAGAAAAGGATTCCTAATTTTGTTTTCTTACTAATAATTCATGCTACTTGACAAATCCTAGTTACCTCATATCTAGGGCAGTAATAATGTTGATTAGGATGTTGATTTGATGTGTATATACTAATAGTAAATACGTATAGAAGCTGGGTATGATACGGGTACATATACCCTAGATATACGTATATAAATCTTGAGGAAACGGAACGAGAATTCAAATATAGCTATCTTTTGTGAATATACTTATATTGTTTTATGTATTTAAGTCCTTAAAAAGTGATTAAATACATTATATATACGATACATGTATAAGCATTCTAGGTTATAAGTATATTTTGAAACTACTAAAGTTTTCAAAACGATAACTATACGTAACATTTTTACATAATTATTTATAATAACAATTTCATACAAATAATTAATAACATTTCAAGTTATTATATAAATACATTTATTTATATATACACATATCTATTTACAAGTAGTTGTTCGTGAATCGTCGAGAACAGTCGAAAGTCAATTGGATATATGAAACAGTTCAAAATTTTTGAGACTCAACCTATCAGACTTTGCTTATCGTGTCAAAGATATAATATCGTATCGGGAGTTTGGTTCAAAATTAGTCGAAATTTTCCAGGTCGTGACAGTACCTACCCGTTAAAGAAATTCGTCCCGAAATTTGAGTGAGGTGGTCATGGCTAACAATAAAAGAGTTTTCATGACGAAAATGAGGTGATAATAGAGTTTTATTGTTATTGAGTAATATAGATAAAACAATTTGATAACGCGAAGAGTATAAACGAAACTATCGCAAAAGAGTGATTTGAGTGAATATGAAATTGTTTTAACCGATGACGTAGTTATGATTGATTTCCGAAATTCATGGGATTTAAAGAAAATCTTCGTAATAAGATTTGGTTTTTCAACGATTAAGGAAATCAGGATCTTCTTTGATTAAATGCAATAATCTGTTCCGATTTCCTTGCCGGATATATTACTATAAATCCACTCCCTTCACTTCCTTATTTCCATATCTCACATCTTTTATTCTTTCTCCCTCAATTCATACTTTAAAGTATTCTTCAAAATGATCCATCCCGTTCTGATTCTTGTTATACTTCTAACTTTCATATCTTTCATTCTTCTCTTTCATCTGCCGCCAGAAGAATCTATTTACTTCTATCATTTCCTTGGAATTATAATGTTTTTAATTCTCCCGTGTCTTTACGTTGCAATACGTATTGATATACACGGTTTGTAATTTATGTGTTATTGTCGAGCTCTATATTTTCTTTTATATTCAAGAGTTACATACTTTTGTCTCCTCTTCCCGACTTCGAGTCAAGCGAATAATGGTCCAAAATTCGTAGGTAAGGATTTTGAATTGAACATAGTTAATGTTCTAAGGAGGGAACCATAATGGCACGATCTTGATTTGTCAAATTACCAGTATATCCGGAGAAATAGAACTATCCAAATGATATGTTCTTAATATGTTTGGAGATTGGGTAGAATGTAAGAGTCGTGTAATATGGCACATGATGATGGTACTGTGAATCATCACATTCCATTAGAAACTCAACATGACTTACTGTAATATAATCACGTTGATCAAGTGTCATTATATTATACTAAATCATGCATCAGTTCCCAACACTACTTCAAAATATTCATATTTGAATTTATTTCAGAATTTAGAAACCAACACAGTTTCTTTTATGTTGCAGATATTATGGAGAGATAAATGATCTCAGATAAGAATAGTTGTGAAAATATCTCCAGAAATATGGAGAATATGTATAATGAGAGATACGAAGAAATCTTATAATATTTAAGATAAGATGATGATGAAGAATAAGGTCCGCAAAGGTTTAGAGTCAGGAGCAAGGTATTCGTTAATGACTTTGTCAGAAACAGAATCATCCAGATTCTTTAAATACAGACTTTGGTCCTTGTATTTATCCTTGGTCTCCTTCATGGTCTGCTCAATTCATTGTTCAGTACCAACTCTTCTCTTTTTCTGGGCTTTACCAACACATTATTCTTTGTCATCAAACTTTTGACTGTTAAAGTCGTTTACAGTTTCTGCTGCTTCATTAGCATTTCGAGAACTAATTCACAGTTTGAGATGTTTTTCAGAAACTTCACATTCGAAGTGTGTAAGTTTAGGAGATAGACGTTATATGTATATATAACTATTGAATTAGAAACGCTGCGAGATTTCAAAATACTGATTGCTGATTTTCAGTAACTGGTATGACAATTCTTGTTGCAAGATGCGGATGAGTAAGAGATGGAATTTCAATGAATAAGTATAGTGACTTTTCGGAGAGGTTTAAGTCGAAGGTTAATGAAGTTGTTGATAAGTTTACTGCTAATGTGGTGAGATATGAAAGGTTCCCCAGTAACAATGGTGAAAGGGCAGCGTATCTATCGAAGTTATAATAAAATTAGTTTTACTGAAAAGTTGAAGTTGACTTGTTGGAGCTGTGACAAAATTGGCTATTTTGAAAAGAATCGTAAGGTTGTTTTTGCTAATAAATGCTAAAGAATTCAACGCGGGTACGTGTTAAACTATGGCTTTGGGTTTGAGAGTTTTTCAGGTACAAGACTTCGGGTAATGTGTGATTGGATCATCATCTCGATTGTTCCTTATTTGAAGTGTCTTCCGAAATTTCGAAGCGTTTTAAATGCAGCTTGTCATTGTCAATATCCAAAGGATAAATTCGTCATAAATCTCGATTGATTCTCGTATCCTTTTGAGTATTACAATTAAAAGTGATGTTCTATCACAGTTTTGAAGTTAAAGTATAGCTTTGAAAAAATGTAAGGATCTAAGAGTGATGGTTTTGCTTATATCTCGAATTGCATTCTGAGATTTCAAAAATCAGAATAGGTGATTGAATTTGAATGAGTATGGTTGTTTTGATTTCTTATAAAAGAAGGTATACTGTTGTGAAAATAGGAAGTATAGTTGATGATTTACTGAATTAGAATCGAAGAATGTAATATATTAATTGTGCATTTATATATCTCTCGGGTATTACCTACCCGTTAAAAAAAATGTCACAAATAATATTTTGAACAAGAATTTTTCATTACAGTCTTTATGAAAATATATGTATGTATATTTTCTTCAGATGTAATACAGATTTAATGAGTTAATATCATATTAAGCTCATTTGATTTTCGGCTTGGATTAGTAAAGAATAATCTCTAAAACATTAGAGATTACATAATCTTCGCGGAGTATTTCGCTAGTGTAATCAATACCTCAATATTTATTCTTATAAATATTTCCTTAGTGAATTATGCTGATGCTCATAGAACTCTTGCTAACTTCACAAGATACGAATGTTGTTTTCCAGTAAGTTTCGAGTACGTTAAAGATGAAAGTGTAAAATCAAACATGTTATTGAATGATACACTTGGTTTATTATGAAACCGAATTCATTTAATTGAATCAAAGATTGTAGTTACGATGGTTAGGTTGTTAACGAATGATGTACATCATAGCATATTAGTAATATGAATTTAACTGAGTAGTATCTACCCTTTTTCAATTCATATTCAATAGCTTAGTACGAAAGATTTTTATAGTTTCAGCATTCATATATATAAAATATATATATATATATATATATAATTTCTTCAGAAGAATGAGTTAATACTTCATAACTCGTTGATACAAAATACTTGTTGTTGATCAATGATGACGTCCACGGCGATTCTTGAACTGACGGAACTTGTGATGTTATAGGTGCTGCTAGTGCTTATGATGCTGACAGTACTGACGGTGATGGTGGTGCTGACGATATTATTGATGCTAATGATACTGCCGGTAACTGCTGGTGATGTTGCTGAAGCTTGTGGTATTGAGGCTTGCGATGTGGATGTTACTGGTGGTATTGGTTATGCTGCTGGTGCTGCTGATGGTGTTTGTAATCCTTGCACCATGTGTTCCAAAGCCACTACTTGGGCGCGAAGTTCGTTAATTTCTGCTAGTACACCGGGATGATTAACGGTTGGAACGAGCGGATGAATAAGATTCGCAATATGGGATAGTATATAATCATGACGAGATACTCTAGCAATGAGTAAGAAAATGGTGTCTCGAACAGGTTCGCCGGTAAGTGCTTCAGGTTCATCGCCAAGAGGGCAATGTGGTGGATGGAAGGGATCACCTTCTTCTTGTCTCCAGTGGTTGAGTTGACTACGGACCCATCCCCAATTCATCCAAAATAGATGATGGGAAATTGGTTGATCCATTCCGGTGATGCTACTTTCGGAGCTCAGGTAGATATCCATATCGGAATAGCTGTCGAAATCTGAGAAATTCGAACTGGTTGAGGGATCCATCTCGTAGGATCAGGGAAAGAATTTTTGGTATGAAATAGATTGTAGAATTTAGATTTGGTATTCTTCAATTACATAATTTGCATATGTATATATAATACCAAAATTCCGTATATTACGGAGAATCTTTGAAAAGATGTCAGTCAAAGTTCACAGTAATAGATGTGCTAAGATAAGAATCCGTCTATACACTATTATGCAATAAATGCAGGAAAACGCGTCTAGACTTAAGATGATAAGCAGGTAATTTCCTAAGGATGATAGGTAGATGATTTCCGACTAGAATTGATAAGCAAACTTTTTGACATGCAGACACGGTCGAAGTCCAGACTCACTAATGCATCTTAACAACTATCAATTAGACACACTAATGCAAGACCTGGTTCGCTAAGACCACCGCTCTGATACCAACTGAAAGGACCCGTCCTTATCCTACTGGACGGAGTCATCAACATTTGGTCCCATTGCGATGATAGACTCCAAGTATGTCCTTAAAATGAGCTAATGCATAGCGGAAGACTTAATTCGCACCTGAGAATAAACATGCTTAAAAATGTCAACCAAAAGGTTGGCGAGTTCATAGGTTTATCATAACAATCATTTCAATATATTAATAGACCACAAGATTTCCGTTTATAATTATATGTACACTCGTAAGTGTATAAAAGTATTCTAAGTGGTTGAGCACTTGGTAACCATACTTAACATTTAATCAACGTCGCATATTTCCTTTATTATGAAATCTCACTACACTGTACCAAGTGTAGTCACTGAAACGAAGTACTGTGCAACCGTTGAATACTGGTCGTCCAGTCCGGTTGGGGTTGTCAGGCCCGATAGATCTATCAACAGGATTCGCGTTTACAATACCCATGTAAATAGTAGTTACCAAGCTACAGGGAAATATGCCAGTGGTACAACTCAACGTAGAATCCTGTTGATAGATCTATCGGGCATGACAACCCCTGGCATACTTCCCTGTAGCTTGGTAACTACTATTTACATGTGGTATTGTAAACGTGAATCCTGTTGATAGATCTATCGGGCCTGACAACCCCAACCGGACTGGACGACCAGTATTCAATGGTTGCACAGTACTTCGTTTCGGTGACTACACTTGGTACAGTGTAGTGAGATTTCATAATAAAGGGAATATGCGACGTTGATTAAATGTTAAGTATGGTTATCAAGTGCTCAACCACTTAGAATATTTTTATTAAAACGTTTATGTATATGAAATCTTGTGGTCTATATTTATAACGCTGCTAGCATTAAACCTATATCTCACCAACTTTATGTTGACGTTTAAAGCATGTTTATTCTCAGGTTCCTAGAAGTCTTCCGCTGTTTGAATACATGTTAGAAAAACCATGTGCGACTATACATGTTTTATTCGAGGAAGCATTGCATTCACAAAATCATCACCGTGTATTTATTTTGACTGCATTGTCAACGGAAGTATTCTTGTAAATTGTTATTTACGGTGATTGTCTATATGTAGAAATCATCAGATGTCGAAAACATTGAATTTTAAATATTCATTTATGGTATATCTTTTCAAAAGAATGCAATGTTTATAAAACGTATCATATAGAGGTCAAATGCCTCGCGATGTAATCATATGTTATTGTATTCGTCCCTATGGATTGGGTCGGGTCGTTTCATGTGGTATCAGAGTGGTGGTCTTAGCGAACCAGGTCTACATTAGTGTGTCTAACTGATAAGTCGTTAGGTTGCATTAGTGAGTCTGGACTTCGACCGTGTCTGCATGTCAAAATTTTGCTTATCATTTTGTGTCGAAAATCATCTATTTATCATCTGTAGGAAATTACCTGCTTATCATCTTAAGTCTAAACGCGTCTTACTGCATTCATTGCATGAATGGTGTATAGACAAAATTCATATCTTAGCGTATTTGCTAATTCATATCTACGCGTATCTGTTACTGTAAACTTTGTCTGACATATTCCGTAAATCCCTCCGTAATCTATGAGATCTTTTGTTCTATATATGTGGATATTCTATATAATTAGAATACCACCCGATAGCCGAAAAATCATTTCATATCGAAAAATCCTTTATTCAATCATACGAAATGGAACTCGTCACTAGTTGAAGTCCCTCGGATTCCGATATGGAATACCACTCAAGCTCCGAAAGCAGTGTGACCGGAATGGATCAACCAATCAGTCATCATCTATTTTGGATGGATTGGGGATGGGTTCGTAGCCTCCTCAATCATTGGAGACAAGAAGAAGGTGATCCCTTCCATCCACCAAATTGCCCTCTTGACGATGAACCTGAAGCACTTACCGGCGAACCTGTTCGAGAAACCATTTTCTCTTTCATTTCCAGAGTATCTCGTCACGATTATATACTACATCAAATTCTAGATTTTATTTATCCGCTCGTCCGAACCGACAATCACCCCGGTGTAATAGAAGAAGTCAACGAGCTTCGCACTCGGGTAGTGGCTTTGGAGAATACGGTACGAAGGTTACAAACACGATCAGCAGCATCAGCAACATAACCAGTACCGTCAATAACATCAACATCGCAAGCCTCAATACCCTAAGCACCAGCAGCATCACCAGCATCAACATTATCACCATCATCAACATCAACAGGATCATTACCACCACCAACAATCACATCCGCATCACACACCTCAATATCACCATCCGTACCTCGGATATCAACGTCACACGCACCATAGATACCAAGAAGTACCAACAATAACAAACGATGAAGTATTGATTCATAACTTCATCAGAGAAACATTCTATGGTGATTATGTAATCTCTAAAGACGTAGAGATTACCTATTTCTGCCTTAACCATAAATCAGATGAGTGGACAGAAATGATAAAAGGAAGAGTAGAAACCCCGACAAGAATGATGCGTAAGGTACAAGCTAGACTTGTTTTACCAACAGCATCAGCAGTACCCTTAGCCTCACCAACACAGTCAGTGCTGTCAACATCGTTAGAATCGTCAGCAGCTTTAACATCACAAGCTCCACCAGTTCAAGAATCACCGTGGACATCATCAATAACGCGTATATTGCATCAACGAGTTATGAAGTATTAACTCATTCTTCTGAAGAATTTATATAAATATTTTATATATATGAATTCGGAAACCAAAATAAATCTTTTCGTACTAAGCTATTAAGTATGAATTGAAAAAGGGTAGATACTACTCGTTTAAATTCATACTATAAATATGCAATGATGTACGTCCTTCGTCAGCAACTTAATCATCGTTAACTACAATCCCTGTTTCAATTCAATGAATTTCATTTTATAATAAACCAAGTGTATTATTCAATAATATGTTTGATTTTACACTTTCATCTTCAATGTACTCGAAGCTTACTGGGAAACAACATTCATATCTTGCGAAGTTAGCAAGAGTTCAATGAGTATCAGCATGATTCACTAAGGAAATATATATAAGAATAAATAATGAAGTATTGATCCATAACTTCATTAATATTCTGTGAAGAATATGTGGTTCCTAATCATTTTAGAGATTACTTATTCTAGCTCAAACCGAAAATCAAATGAGTCTAATATTATATTGACTTATTAAATTCATGATTACATCTAAAGAAGATATATATGTACATATATTTTCATAAAGATTGTAATAAAATTCTCTGGTACAAAACATTACTTGTGAAATTTTTTTTAACGGGTAGGTAATACCCGAGAGATATATAAATTCACAATTAATATGATTATATTCTTCGACTCTAATTCAATAATCATCAACTATACTCACTACCTTCACAATAATATACATTCTTTCATAGAAATCAAAATAACCATTCTCATCCAAATTTGATTACGACAAAACGAAATCCAAGTCAAGACTTAACAGAAGACATCACTCTTAGGACTCTTACATCTTTCAAAACTATACTTTGACTTCAAAACTATGCTAGAACATCATTCGATTCTTGGAACCCAGAAAAAATATTTGTATCATTCATAGTCCTAATATGTATATTAACAATTACAATCTATGATCAAACCCTTCGAAATTCCTGAAGACACTTCAAATAATGGACAATCGAGATAATGATCCAACCACACATTACCCACAGTCTTGCATCTGAAAAGCTCTCAAAACTAAGGACATAATTTAACACGTATCCGCGTTAAATCTTTTAGCATTTATTAGCAAAAATAACTTTGCGATTCCTTTCCCAAAATAGCAAATTTTGTCACAGTTTCAGCAAGTTAACCTCGACTTTCCATTCGAAGTAGCCTTATTATAACCTGTAATACATACGATTACCCTTTTGTTACCAGGGAACCTTTTATATTCCACGACATTATCAGCAGATGTACCAGCAACTCGTTACCCCTTTGGCGGAATCAACAATTGGTATTTTGAAATCTCGCAGCATTTCTATTTCGGCAGTTATATATATATACAACGTCTATCCCCAAGAATTACATATTTCAAATGTGAAGTTTCTGAAAAATGCTCCAGTCTACGAAATAGTGCTATTAAGTTTTGGAAAAGACTGATAAAGTGGTAAAGACAGTAGACAACAATTACGGTCAGAAGTTTGACAATAAAGAATAATAGATTGGAAAAGCTCGAACGAAAAATTTGGTACTGGAAAACGGATTGACCAAAGTATAAAGGAGGTCTTGGACAAATCACAATGACGAAATCTACCTTCAAAGGATTTAATTGATTCAGTGTCTGCTGAAACCGTTAGTAAGAACCTTACTCCTTATTCTAAACCTTCACAGACATATTTTCCGCGTCATTCCCTGATCTTAGATATTCTAAGATATCATCGTATTTTTCATTATAAATATCTTCGATATTCCTGAAGATATATTCCCAACTATCCTCATCAAAAATCATTTATCTCTTCACAATATTTGCGTTACAACATAAAAGAAACTGTGTTAGTTTCTAAATTCTGAAAAATTCGAGTTTAAAATATGAATGTTTTGAAGTAGTGTTGGAAACTGAAGCATGAACTAGTATAATATAATGACACTTGATCAACGTGATTATATTACAGTAATTCATGCTGAGTTTCTAAATGGAACATAATGATTCACAGATCATAACGTCATCATGTGCCATGTTACACAACTCTTACATTCTACCCAATCTCCAAACATATTAAGAACATATCTCCTTGATAATTCTATCTTTTCGGACATTCTGGTAACTTACCAAATCAAGATCGTGCAATTACTATTTCCTTCTTAGAACATTAACTATGTTTATTTCAAAATCCATACCTACGAATTCCAGACCATTATTCGCTTGACTCAAAGTCGGGAAGAGGAAACAGAAGTATGGAACTGTTGAATATAAAAGAAAACATAAAGCTCGACAACAACAAATAAATTACAAACCGTGTATATCAATACGTATTGCAACGTAAAGGCACGGGAGAATTAACAATACTATAACCCTAAGGTAATAGTAGAAATAAATAAAATCCTCCGGAGGTAGATGAAAAAGAAGAATGACAGAGATGAAAGTTAAGAGTATATCCAGGATCAGTACTGGATGAAGCATACTGATAAATGTTTTAAAGTATGAATTGAGGGAGGAAGAATAGAAGGTATGAGTTGTAAGGAAATGAAGGGTGGTGGATTTATAGTAAAAGATCCGACAGAGCAATCAAAATAGATGATTGCATTTAAAGCGGATTCTAATTTCCTTGATTATCGAAGAATCAAATCTCATTATGAAGATTTTACTCCAAATCTCTTGAACTTGGAAATCAATCCTATTTACGTCAAAAGATATGACGAATCTATACCTACTCATTTCACCCTTTGGTGATAGCCTTACTCGTACTCTTCACAAAAATCAAATTGCTTTATCAATATTACTTGATGATAATAAAACTCTAATTTCCAACTCGTATATGTCATGAAAACATACTTATTGTCAGCCATGACCATCCCATTCAAATTTCGGGACGAAATTTATTTAACGGGTAGGTACTGTAACGACCCGGATTTTTCCAATCGTTTTATACTTATGAGATTAATATTTACATAAATTAAACCTTACCAACATAATAAGCAATCCAAATTGTTGAGACTTGTGTTTTTAAAAAGAGTTTTACACAACGTTTGACCGTCCAATTTGACCGATGATATCACGAACTATATAACATACGATAATTATACGTTTGTGTATATATATGTATTTATATATATTTAACATGATCTAAGGATGGTTTAACATCTCATTGTGTACTAATGACAATGAGTTATAAGTATAATTTGAAACTACTAAATTAAGTTTTCAAAAAGATAACTATACGTAATATTCTTTGATATATATACTTATAACCTATAATGCTTATACATGTATCGTATATATAATGTATTTAATCACTTTTTAATGACTTAAATACATAAAACAATATAAGTATATTCACAAAAGATAGCTATATTTAAATTCTCATTCCGTTTTCTCAAGATTTCTATACGTATATCTAGGGTATATGTACCCGTATCATACCCAGCTTCTATATGTATTTACTATTGGTATATAGACATCAAATCAACATCCTAATCAACATTATTACTGCCCTAGATATGAGGTAACTAGGATTTGTCAAGTAGCATGAATTATTAGTAAGAAAACAAAATTAGGAATCCTTTTCTTTCTTTATAAACTAAAAACGTTTTTATGAATGAACACCATTTCTTCACTCCATTTTCTCATACCTACACCCTCATTTCTCTCTCAAAATACTCCTAACTTCATACTTGATCATCTCCAAGCATTTTCCCCATCATTTAGCTTCAATTACAAGCCTTAAACACCATAAGAAAACTCTTTCAAGAACATATCAAAATAACCACCCATTTGAAGAAGTATACTTCCAACCTTTTGATCTAACTCCACCACTCTTTGATTCCAAGATTTTTTCTTATCTCTTACAGTAACTTTGTCCAAGTAACTTTAGGTAGTAACCTTGTTCATAATCTTGTTCGATTCATAATTATATAGCTATCTTATTTTATGTTGTAAAATTTTAACAACAAGAACATAGTTTGAATGATTTCAAACTTGTTTGCAAACTAAATAGATCCTTCTAACTTAACTTTTAAAACACTTCAAGACCTGTAATATATCATAATGATATGCTAACTTAATAAGATATAACTTGGTTTTACAAAGAACACCTTAAAAACTGAATCTACATCGTCGGAGTGCAACCGGGGGCTGTTTTGGGTTGGATAATTAAAAACCATCTTGAACTTTGAATTGGAAGTTCATGTTCTAGAAAAATGATATTTCTTATGAATATGTTAACACATAAAAATTTCATGGTTTAACTCAAAGTGTAAGTATTTTTAGAAAAATGATCATTAAATGTTGTTTTTATGATGGAAAATGATCACTTTCATAAGTTTTACCAAAGTTTGACCTATAACCTGTGATTTCAAATACAAACTAAGGTATTTTCAGTTCATATTCTTAAAATTTGACTCGATCCAAGGAAGTGGCAAGTTGAACCAACAAAAACGGAGTTGTAATGAAGAAACTACGACTAAAACAAGATTGGGTATCCGAAGCTAGTTTAGCTACGAAAATATTTGGAGATAAAGTAAATTAATCATATATTTTCTAATTAATATGATATTTTATATATAATTACTTATGATTTGATTTTATATATTTCAGGACCACCCGTAAACAACACGAGAAGATTAATCATAAGACCTCATGATTGTACGCAACACGTCATTTGACAACACGGCACTTTATGTATGCAACACGTCATTTGACAACATGGTACCATGGGTCGAGATTAATTTTGATCAATACGAATACGATGGGGTCTTTATTTATTTTATTGAGCAACTAATTGTGGACCACTAACATCGGACTCCTAACTACGGACTAAGAAAATATTAAAAGTATATATATATATGTAACGATTACTTGAAAAGAAAATATGTTGATATATTATATATATATGGTTAGGTTCGTGATATCTATCGGAGACCAAGTCGAGTTAAATACCTTCAAGGCAAAAGTGAGTATATAGTCCCACTTTTAAACTCTAAATATTTTGGGATGAGAATACATGCATTTTATGATTTACGTTATGGACACAAGTGATAAAAAAATATATTCTACGTTGAGTTGTACCACTGGCATACTTCCCTGTAGCTTGGTAACTACTATTTACATGTGGTATTGTAAACGCGAATCCTGTTGATAGATCTATCGGGCCTGACAACCCCAACCGGACTGGACGACCAGTATTCAACGGTTGCACAGTACTTCGTTTCGGTGACTACACTTGGTACAGTGTAGTGAGATTTCATAATAAAGGGAATATGCGATGTTGATTAAATGTTAAGTATGGTTATCAAGTGCTCAACCACTTAGAATATTTTTATTAAAACGTTTATGTATATGAAATCTTGTGGTCTATATTTATAACGCTGCTAGCATTAAACCTATATCTCACCAACTTTATGTTGACGTTTAAAGAATGTTTATTCTCAGGTTCCTAGAAGTCTTCCGCTGTTTGAATATATGTTAGAAAAACCATGTGCATGAAGTCATACATGTTTTATTCGAGGAAGCATTGCATTCACAAAATCGTCACCGTGTATTTATTTTGACTGCATTGTCAACGGAAGTATTCTTGTAAACTGTTATTTACGGTGATTGTCTATATGTAGAAATCATCAGATGTCGAAAACATTGAATTTTAAATATTCATTTATGGTATATCTTTTCAAAAGAATGCAATGTTTATAAAACGTATCATATAGAGGTCAAATGCCTCGCGATGTAATCATATGTTATTGTATTCGTCCCTATGGATTGGGTCAGGTCGTTTCACGTTTGTATCGTCCTTTCGCTCTGCCCATCAGTTTGTGGATGATAGGCAGTACTCATGTCTTAGACAAGTTCCTAATGCTTGCTGTAATGTCTGCCAGAATCTTGAAATAAATTTGCCATCCCTATCAGAGATAATAGAGATTGGTATTCCATGTCTGGAGACGACTTCCTTCAAATGCAGTCGTGCTAACTTCTCCATCTTGTCATCTTCTCTTATTGGCAGGAAGTGTGCTGATTTGGTGAGACGATCAACTATTACCCAAATAGTATCAAAACCACTTGCAGTCCTTGGCAATTTAGTGATGAAATCCATGGTAATGTTTTCCCATTTCCATTCCAGGATTTCGGGTTGTTGAAGTAGACCTGATGGTTTCTGATGCTCAGCTTTGACCTTAGAACACGACAAACATTCTCCTACGTATTTAGCAACATCGGCTTTCATACCCGGCCACCAAAAATGTTTCTTGAGATCCTTGTACATCTTCCCCGTTCCAGGATGTATTGAGTATCTGGTTTTATGAGCTTCTCTAAGTACCATTTCTCTCATATCTCCAAATTTTGGTACCCAAATCCTTTCAGCCCTATACCGGGTTCCGTCTTCCCGAATATTAAGATGCTTCTCCGATCCTTTGGGTATTTCATCCTTTAAATTTCCCTCTTTTAAAACTCCTTGTTGCGCCTCCTTTATTTGAGTAGTAAGGTTATTATGAATCATTATATTCATAGATTTTACTCGAATGGGTTCTCTGTCCTTCCTGCTCAAGGCATCGGCTACCACATTTGCCTTCCCCGAGTGGTAACGAATCTCAAAGTCGTAATCATTCAATAATTCAATCCACCTACGCTGCCTCATATTCAGTTGTTTCTGATTAAATATGTGTTGAAGACTTTTGTGGTCGGTATATATAATACTTTTGACCCCATATAAATAGTGCCTCCAAGTCTTTAATGCAAAAACAACCGCGCCTAATTCCAAATCATGCGTCGTATAATTTTGTTCGTGAATCTTCAATTGTCTAGACGCATAAGCAATCACCTTCTTTCGTTGCATTAATACACAACCGAGACCTTGCTTTGATACGTCACAATAAATCACAAAATCATCATTCCCTTCAGGCAATGACAATATAGGTGCCGTAGTTAGCTTTTTCTTCAATAACTGAAACGCTTTCTCTTGTTCATCATTCCATTCAAATTTCTTCCCTTTATGCGTTAATGCAGTCAAGGGTTTTATTATTCTGGAAAAGTCTTGGATGAACCTTCTGTAGTAACCAGCTAGTCCTAAAAACTGGCGTATGTGTTTTGGAGTTTTCGGGGTCTCCCACTTTTCAATAGTTTCTATCTTTGCCGGATCCACCTTAATACCTTCTTTGTTCACTATGTGACCGAGGAATTGAACTTCTTCCAACCAAAATGCACACTTTGAAAACTTAGCGTACAATTCTTCCTTCCTCAATACTTCTAACACCTTTTTCAAATGTTCACCATGTTCTTGGTCATTCTTTGAGTAAATAAGTATGTCATCAATGAAAACAATGACAAACTTGTCAAGGTATGGTCCACACACTCGGTTCATAAGGTCCATGAATACAGCTGGTGCATTAGTTAAACCAAACGGCATGACCATAAACTCGTAATGACCGTAACGTGTTCTGAAAGCAGTCTTTGGAATATCATCTTCTTTCACCCGCATTTGATGATACCCGGAACGTAAGTCAATCTTTGAATAAATAGACGAGCCTTGTAGTTGATCAAATAATTCGTCGATTCTCGGTAGTAGGTAGCGGTTCTTGATGGTAAGTTTGTTCAACTCTCGGTAGTCGATACACAACCTGAATGTACCATCTTTCTTCTTGACAAACAAAACAGGAGCTCCCCACGGTGATGTGCTTGGTCATATGAAACCACGCTCTAAAAGTTCTTGTAATTGGCTTTGTAGTTCTTTCATCTCGCTGGGTGCGAGTTTGTAAGGAGCACGAGCTATTGGTGCAGCTCCTGGTACAAGATCTATTTGAAATTCAACGGATCGATGTGGGGGTAATCCCGGTAATTCTTTCGGAAATACATCGGGAAATTCTTTTGCAATGGGAACATCATTGATGCTCTTTTCTTCAGTTTGTACTTTCTCGATGTGTGCTAGAACAGCATAGCAACCTTTTCTTATTAGTTTTTGTGCCTTCAAATTACTAATAAGATGTAGCTTCGTGTTGCCCTTTTCTCCGTACACCATTAAGGGTTTTCCTTTTTCTCGTATAATGCGAATTGCATTTTTGTAACAAACGATCTCTGCTTTCACTTCTTTCAACCAGTCCATACCGATTATCACATCAAAACTCCCTAACTCTACTGGTATCAAATCAATCTTAAATGTTTCGCTAACCAGTTTAATTTCTCGATTCCGACATATATTATCTGCTGAAATTAATTTACCATTTGCTAATTCGAGTAAAAATTTACTATCCAAAGGCGTCAATGGACAACTTAATTTAGCACAAAAATCTCTACTCATATAGCTTCTATCCGCACCCGAATCAAATAAAACGTAAGAAGATTTATTGTCAATAAGAAACGTACCCGTAACAAGCTCCGGGTCTTCCTGTGCCTCTGCCGGATTAATATTGAAAACTCTTCCGCGGCCTTGTCCATTCATGTTCTCCTGGTTCGGGCAATTTCTAATAATGTGGCCCGGTTTTCCACATTTATAACAAACTACATTGGCATAACTTGCTCCGACACTACTTGCTCCGCCATTACTCGTTCCGACACCATTTGTTCCTTTCGTTCTATTAACCCCTGGTCCGTAGACCTCACACTTTGCCGCGCTATGACCATTTCTTTTACACTTATTGCAAAATTTGGTGCAGAACCCCGAGTGATACTTTTCACACCTTTGGCATAGCTGCTTCTGATTGTTGTTGTTGTTGCGGTTATTATTGTTGTTAGGATGATTGTTGTAGTTGCGGTTGTTGTTGTTGTTGTTGTTGTTGTTGTTGTTGTTGTTGTTGTTGTTGGGCCGTTTGTTGTAGTTGCGATTGATGTTGCGATTGTTGGGATAATTGTTGCGATTATTGTTGTAATTGCTGTTGTTGTTGTATTGGTGATTCTTATCACCGTTTTCCTCCCACTTTCTTTTGACTTGCTTCACATTGGCCTCTTCAGCAGTCTGTTCTTTAATTCTTTCTTCAATCTGCTTCACTAGTTTGTGAGCCATTCTACATGCCTGTTGTATGGAGGCGGGCTCGTGTGAACTTATATCTTCTTGGATTCTTTCCGGTAATCCTTTCACAAACGCGTCGATCTTCTCTTCCTCATCTTCGAATGCTCCCGGACACAATAGGCACAATTCTGTGAATCGTCTTTCGTACGTGGTAATACGAACCGTCGTTTCGTATGTGAATCTTCGAATGCTCCCACACGAATACAACTATCTTATTCCGACTCGCTTGTTTCTTCTTCTTCGGTTTTGGTTAGTTTTTCCAAGTTTCTATGGATATATGATGTTCCCCTAATACGAACCGTCGTTTTCCACATTGGTTTAGAAAAACCTGGTGGTTTAGAGGTTCCCGGGTCATTGTTACAACTTAAGGACTTCGGGGGTTGACGATACATATAAGTTCATCGGGGTTGGAATTAGATTTCTCTATTTTTATGCCCTTTCTCTTATTATTTTCTTTTGCCTTTTTAAATTCAGTTGGGGTAATTTTTATAACATCATCGGAATTCTCATCGGAATCCGATTCATCGGAGAATTGGTAATCCTCCCAATATTTTGCTTCCTTGGCGGAAACACCATTGACCATAACTAACCTTGGTCGGTTGGTTGAGGATTTTCTTTTACTTAACCGTTTTATTATTTCCCCCACCGGTTCTTTTTCTTCATCCGGTTCCGATTCTTCTTCCGATTTCGATTCTTCTTCCGGTTCCGACTCTTCTTCCGGTTCCTCTTCGGAAACTTGTGAATCAGTCCACGAATCATTCCAATTTACATTTGACTCTTCATTATTATTAGGTGAGTCAATGGGACTTGTTCTAGAGGTAGACATCTATCACATAATATCAAACGCGTTAAGAGATTAATATATCACATAATATTCACATGTTAAAAATATATAGTTTCCAACAAAATTTGTTAAGCAATCATTTTTCAAGTAAACACGGTCGAAGTCCAGACTCACTAATGCATCCTAACAATCTCAATAAGACACACTAATGCAAAATTCTGGTTCTCTAAGACCAACGCTCGGATACCAACTGAAATGTCCCGTTCTTATTGATTAAAAACGATCCATATTAATTGATTTCGTTGCGAGGTTTTGACCTCTATATGAGACGTTTTTCAAAGACTGCATTCATTTTTAAAACAAACCATAACCTTTATTTCATAGATAAAGGTTTTAAAAAGCTTTACGTAGATTATCAAATAATGATAATCTAAAATATCCTGTTTACACACGACCATTACATAATGGTTTACAATACAAATATGTTACAACAAAATAAGTTTCTTGAATGCATTTTTTACACAATATCATACAAGCATGGACTCCAAATCTCGTCCTTATTTAAGTATGCGACAGCGAAAGCTCTTAATAATCACCTGAGAATAAACATGCTTAAAACGTCAACAAAAATGTTGGTGAGTTATAGGTTTAACCTATATATATCAAATCATAATAATAGACCACAAGATTTCATATTTCAATACACATCCCATACATAGAGATAAAAATCATTCATATGGTGAACACCTGGTAACCGACATTAACAAGATGCATATATAAGAATATCCCCATCATTCCGGGACACCCTTCGGATATGATATAAATTTCGAAGTACTAAAGCATCCAGTACTTTGGATGGGGTTTGTTAGGCCCAATAGATCTATCTTTAGGATTCGCGTCAATTAGGGTGTCTGTTCCCTAATTCTTAGATTACCAGACTTAATAAAAAGGGCATATTCGATTTCGATAATTCAACCATAGAATGTAGTTTCACGTACTTGTGTCTATTTTGTAAATCATTTATAAAACCTGCATGTATTCTCATCCCAAAAATATTAGATTTTAAAAGTGGGACTATAACTCACTTTCACAGATTTTTACTTCGTCGGGAAGTAAGACTTGGCCACTGGTTGATTCACGAACCTATAACAATATATACATATATATCAAAGTATGTTCAAAATATATTTACAACACTTTTAATATATTTTGATGTTTTAAGTTTATTAAGTCAGCTGTCCTCGTTAGTAACCTACAACTAGTTGTCCACAGTTAGATGTACAGAAATAAATCGATAAATATTATCTTGAATCAATCCATGACCCAGTGTATACGTATCTCAGTATTGATCACAACTCAAACTATATATATTTTGGAATCAACCTCAACCCTGTATAGCTAACTCCAACATTCACATATAGAGTGTCTATGGTTGTTCCGAAATATATATAGATGTGTCGACATGATAGGTCGAAACATTGTATACGTGTCTATGGTATCTCAAGATTACATAATATACAATACAAGTTGATTAAGTTATGGTTGGAATAGATTTGTTACCAATTTTCACGTAGCTAAAATGAGAAAAATTATCCAATCTTGTTTTACCCATAACTTCTTCATTTTAAATCCGTTTTGAGTGAATCAAATTGCTATGGTTTCATATTGAACTCTATTTTATGAATCTAAACAGAAAAAGTATAGGTTTATTGTCGGAAAAATAAGTTACAAGTCATTTTTGTAAAGGTAGTCATTTCAGTCGAAAGAACGACGTCTAGATGACCATTTTAGAAAACATACTTCCACTTTGAGTTTAACCATAATTTTTGGATATAGTTTCATGTTCATAATAAAAATCATTTTCTTAGAATAACAACTTTTAAATCAAAGTTTATCATAGTTTTTAATTAACTAACCCAAAACAGCCCGCGGTGTTACTACGACGGCGTAAATCCGGTTTTACGGTATTTTTCGTGTTTCCAGGTTTTAAATCATTAAGTTAGCATATCATATAGATATAGAACATGTGTTTAGTTAATTTTAAAAGTCAAGTTAGAAGGATTAACTTTTGTTTGCGAACAAGTTTAGAATTAACTAAACTATGTTATAGTGATTACAAGTTAAGCCTTCGAATAAGATAGCTTTAAATGTATGAATCGAATGATGTTATGAACATCATTACTACCTTAAGTTCCTTGGATAAACCTACTGGAAAAGAGAAAAATGGATCTAGCTTCAACGGATCCTTGGATGGCTCGAAGTTCTTGAAGCAGAATCATGACACGAAAACAAGTTCAAGTAAGATCATCACTTGAAATAAGATTGTTATAGTTATAGAAATTGAACTAAAGTTTGAATATGATTATTACCTTGTATTAGAATGATAACCTACTGTAAGAAACAAAGATTTCTTGAGGTTGGATGATCACCTTACAAGATTGGAAGTGAGCTAGCAAACTTGAAAGTATTCTTGATTTTATGTAACTAGAACTTGTAGAATATATGAAGAACACTTATAACTTGAAGATAGAACTTGAGAGAGATCAATTAGATGAATAAAATTGAAGAATGAAAGTGTTTGTAGGTGTTTTTGGTCATTGGTGTATGGATTAGATATAAAGGATATGTAATTTTGTTTTAATGTAAATAAGTCATGAATGATTACTCATATATTTATAATTTTATGAGATATTTCATGCTAGTTGCCAAATGATGGTTCCCACATGTGTTAGGTGACTCACATGGGCTGCTAAGAGATGATCATTGGAGTATATATACCAATATTACATACATCTAAAAGCTGTGTATTGTACGAGTACGAATACGGGTGCATACGAGTAGAATTGTTGATGAAACTGAACGAGGATGTAATTGTAAGCATTTTTGTTAAGTAGAAGTATTTTGATAAGTGTATTGAAGTCTTTCAAAAGTGTATAAATACATATTAAAACACTATGTGACGACTCCGTCAAAGCACTTAACGGCTCCGTCACTTGGTCCCACAGCTTGATCGAAACTCTATATGAATTTAATAAAACAACCTTGCATTCTTTATTTAGAAATGATTTCCTATAAAGGAAATCTACTAAAATGTATAAGTTTAGAAAAACTATACAATAATACTTTAACTAAAAGTTGACCAAAACAAAGTCAACAAACAACCACTATTTAATGTAACAAAATAGAATGCAAGTTAATGTTTAACAAAAGCTGCCATCATAAATATGCAGACTCTCTAAGCACAGCGGAAGCAATCAATCATGAACCTGAGAATAAAACATGCGAGTAACTGTCAACAAAAATGTTGAGTGAATTATAGGTTTAATATTGCAAACAATATTTAATTTAAACAATAAAAATTTATGTTTGAAAACATAAAAGTCCTTTTTAAACCACCAAATTATATGCTAGAAAACATATAATAAAACATTATTCCATTTTCCGTGAGCCACCTGGTAACCACTTAACCCTTTATTTACCCTTGCCAAACACAATAAATAATATACACCGAACAAGTGTATCTACAACAAAATACGAAGTACTAAACATTCCGATTATAAATTGCTAGCGCGACTAGCTCGAAATGGGGTTGTCAAACCCGATAGATCTATCCATAGGATTCGCGTTCACCAGTAGAAACCAGTGATTACAGTTACCAGACTAGGGAATATTTTTGTTCAACTCACAATGAATAATTTAAACCAACTTCCACTTGTCCAAAATATAAAATAAATTGCATGTATTCTCATCCCAAAAGATTTAAATAGAAAAATGGGACTATAACTCACCTTATTAGCAAACGAAGTAACCACACAATTATGCGAACAGCAAATGAAGTAAAGTGATCAGGAATGATCACAACGCCGACCTATAAATAAAGCAGGTCGATATAAATAACTAACTTAGGTCAAGTCTTAGTATGATAGCTATTGTACATGTTGCAAGTAGTCATAGAACAATACTCACTATGCATCGGTTTGATCGGAACAGCTTACGGACACACACTTTCTATTTTTAGAAAGTTTCTATTTTTAGCAGGTTTCCATTTTTGGAAAGTTTCTATTTTTGGAAAGTTTCTATTTTTGGAAAGTTTCTATTTTTGGAAAGTTTCCAAATTTAGAAAGTTCTATTTTTAGAAAGTTTTGAAGTTAGGAAAGTTTCCTTATTTAGAAAGTCAACAGAAGTCAACTGAAAGTCAAAGTCAACCGAAAGTCAACTCAAAAGTCAACCTTGGTCAAACATAGTCAACATTAATTTGAAAAGTGTAAGTTATAATAATAACATAGGTTATAATGTTTATTAAAGTCAAAAGTGTATAATTATGTCTTAACATAAGTTTAATTAAATAAAAATGAATTATTAAAGTTTAGATAAGTTTAAATGATATAATTAATATAACATAAGTATTTAATTAATTAATTAAATATTAGTCATAATATAAGTATTATTAATTAATAATAAATTTTAAATCATATCATAAGTATTATTAATTAATAATGAATTATTAATCATATCATAAATTTCTAATTATACTTATTAAATCATAAGTATTTAATAATTAAATAATAACTAAGTCTTATAATAATTAAATAATTATTTAATCCTTATTATAAGTCCTATAATAATAATAATCTCATAATATAAGTTTAATACTTATCATAAGTATTTTTCATTAATAATAAAAGTATTATTAATCATAAGTTTAATTAAAATGTTAATTAAATCATAAGTATTAATTAAATGATATAATAAATATATATCATAAGTCTTAAATAATAATAATAATTACTTTTTATATCATAAGTAATTAAATGATAATGAAATCCATTATTTATATCATAAGTTTAATAATAAATCCCAAGTTTTAAATCAAAAGTTCATCGGGTCGTATCCTGAGCCCCGGGTGTCGGTTTTCGGCGAGCCTTACATATATCTCCGCCTAAGCAAACCACCCGACACTTTGGTACACTCAAGAACACACCATGAACAGCCCACAAGTCGTGATATACAGCCAATACACTACTTGGAACTTCAATTCAATCAAAAACGTGTTTTAGACGTAACGGGTGATTCGTGGCTCGGATTGAGATGACCCGAACATGAAAGTTCGCCCCACCATCAGTCCTAACACACTAACACACCCTAAAGTCACCAAATATGGTCACAAAGTCGGACCAAACCTGGTTCATACCAAAATCACATTTCAATCTTAACAAAATACCACTTTGATCATAATTAGGGTTCCGGGAATCGAAACGGCATGAATCCGGAGTCTAAAATTAATGTCTTGATGAGAGGAACTCATCTAGATACTTTATTTTAACTTTTATAACAGTCACAATAACAGAAAGACACGAAATAGCTGCTGTCCCAATTATATCAAACCGAAAACAAGTGAAATTGAGCAATTCTATGCATACAAACATCATTACAATAATCCACAATCATCATACTACTATAATAACATATAAAAACATTAAAATTAAAGAAAATTGAAAAAGTTAGGGTTAGGGTTTATACCCTAATCAAGAATTGATTAATATCAACGTGTAGAGATCGAAGAGAGGAACGCGTTTATACAAACAATAGGATGATCCAAGCTTTATTGATGAAGATGATGGTGATTTGGTGGAGCTAGGGTGACGGCTCAAAAAAAAAAAGAAGAGGAGGAAGAAAATAAAATGGGAGTAATTAGGTTTGAGAGGAAATGCTAGTGTTTAGAAAATGAAAAATGGAATAATGAAATAAAATCACAAACCACCCCCTCCCTAAGGGAATTTTCGGCCAACAACTGAATGGGGTGGGCCCCACATGGCCCACAATGATTAATATGTAATTTCTTTTAGCCCGAACGCCCGATCGAAGCCCGAAACGCGAAAACGCTACTACGCGATTGATTTTTCGGAGAGATAACAACTACGCGACGGATAAGATATATAAACACTATATATAATCATATGACATCAAAATATCATAATTAAAATAATTAGGACTTAAAAATTCCAAAAGTTCGACCGTTGGTTTGAAAACCGAAAAGATTCGCCGGATAGAAATCCGCGACTCGTAGGAACGTATAATTTAAAATATGAATACAAATATTCATATAACACATAATAATTAATATATTATTACAAAAATAATAATATAGGTCATAGAAATGACGTGGCACGAATAACAATTAACGGTCGTTAAATAGTTAACGGTAAAAGATAACGGAAAAAGTAGGGTCGTTACAGTACCTTCCCGTTACGGAAATTTCGTCCCGAAATTTAAGCAGGTGCAGGGGTTGACTCAGCATTTGGGAACAAATGCGGGTACTTCTTCTTCATCTGATCTTCACGCTCCCAAGTGAACTCGGGACCGCTTCCGGTGTTCCCTCTAACTCGAACAATAGGAATTTTACTCTGCTTAAGAGTCTTTACCTCTCGGTCCATAATTTCAACAGGTTCTTCAATAAAATAAAGTTGCTTATCAACATGAAGTTCATCAAAAAGAATAGTTTCATTGGGCTCGGCCAAACACTTCTTTAAATTCGATACATGAAAAACGTCACGAATAGCACTGAGTTCTTGTGGCAATTTCAAACGATAAGCCACTGGTCCAACTCTCTCAATAATCCCAAAAGGTCCAACAATTCGAGGATTCAACTTTCCCCTTTTACCAAAACGTACCACACCCTTCCAAGGCGAAACTTTCAACATAACACGATCACCGACCTGAAAGTCGATATCGTTCCTTCTCTTATCAGCATAACTCTTTTGCCTACTCCTGGCAGTTCTCAATCTTTCCTTAATCTGTGCAATCTTCTCGGTAGTCTCGTGAATGATCTCTGGTCATGTGAGTTGAGCATCCCCAACCTCATTCCAACAGACAGGAGACCTACACTTTCTACCATACAGAGCTTCAAATGGTGCGGCTTTAATACTTGCATGATAACTGCTGTTATAAGAAAACTCATCCAGCGGCAAATATTTATCCCACCCATTTCCAAAATCAATAACACACGCTCTTAACATGTTTTCTACGTTTGAATGGTCCTTTCACTCTGACCATCCGTCTGTGGATGATAAGCGGTGCTCATATCCAATTTAGTTCCTAGAGCACCTTGTTAGGACTGCCTCAGTCCAACATAATCAATGCGGGAACACCATGTCTCGAAATAATCTCCTTCAAATACAAACGAGTAAACTTCTTCATTGAATATGTTTCCTTAATTGGCAAGAAAAAAAATTGACTTAGCGAGTCGGTCAACAATCACCCAAATGGTATCGTAACCACCCACAACTCCCGGTACCTCGTAATAAAGTCCATCTTAATACCTTCCCACTTCCACTCGGGAATTTCAGGTTGCACCAAAAGTCCAGACGGTTTTTGATGTTCAGCTTTAACCTTAGCGCAGGTCAAACACTTAGCCACATACGTAGCCACATCAGCTTTCAAATTAGGCCACCAATACAGCTCCTTAAGATCATGATACATCTTTCCTGAACCAGGATGAATAGAGTACCTAGACTTATGAGCCTCATCTAAAACAAGTTTTCATAGATCACCAAACTTCGGAACCCAAAGGCATCCCGCAAAATACCGAGTACCATCGGTTTGTACCTCTAACTGTTTACTCAAGCCTCGAACCTTCCCGTTACAAAATTTTCCTCCTTCAAGGCTTCTTATTGTGCCTCAAGGATCTGCCTAGCGAGGTTTGTTTGAATTGTCATATTCAAGGCCCTAAACCTGCGAGGTTCAGCCCTTTCTTTACGACTTAATGCATCAGCCACATCATTGGCCTTTCCCGGATGATATAAAAGTTCGCAATCATAATCATTTAACGTCTCAACCCATCTTCGTTGCCTCATATTTAACTGTTTCTGATCAAGAATATGTTGAAGACTTTTGTGATCAGTGTACAATGTACCTTTGACCCCATATAGATAATGTCTCCAATTCTTGAGTGCGAATATAACAACTACCAATTCTAAATCATGGGTTGTATAATTCTGTTCATGAATCTTCAACTGACGTGATGCGTAAGCAATGACTTTCTTTCGTTGCATCAAAACACAACCAAAGTCTTGACACGAAGCATCACAATAGATAACAAAATCATCATTACCCTCAGGTAGTGATAATATCGGTGCAGAAGTTAACTTCTTCTTCAGAGTCTGGAAAGCAGACTCTTGTTCACTCTTCCACTCGTACTTCTTCCCTTTATGCGTTAAAGCGGTCAGAGGTTTCGCTACTCGTGAAAGCTCTTGAGTGAACCTTCTAAAATAGCCTGCCAAACCTAGGAACTGACGAGTCTGAGTAGGAGTTTTTGGAATTTCTCACTTCTCAATTGCCTCAATCTTGGCAGGATCAACTTGTATTCCCTGTTTACTAACGATATGTCCAAGGAGTTGAACTTCTCTTAATCAGAAATTACACTTAGAGAACTTAGCGTACAACTCTTCTTTTCTCAATAAATCAAGCACCAACTTCAAATATTCTTCGTGTTCTTCATCACTCTTAGAATAAATAAGGATGTGGTCGATGAAAACAGTAACGAATTTGTCCAGATAGGGTCTACACACACGGTTCATGAGGTCCATGAACACAACAGGTGCATTTGTCAATCTGAACGGCATAACAAGAAATTCAAAGTGACTATAACGGGTACAGAAAGCGGTTTTCAGAATATCAGTTTCTTTAGCGCGTAATTGGTGATAACCGGAACGAAGATCAATCTTATAATAAACGGACGAACCTTGAAACAGATCATCAATTCTCGGAAGAGGGTAACGGTTTTTAACAGTAAGCTCGTTCAATTCACGATAATCAATACACAAACGAAATGAACCATCTTTCTTCTCATCGAACAAAACGGGAGCTCCCCAAGGGGACGAACTGGAACGGATGAAATAAAGTTGCAATAATGAAGGAAGAAATAAATATGGAGTAGTCACATCTGTGGCATAGATATTTAAGGCAATTCTCTCAAAGGAGTTAACGAGGATCATGGACTCCAAAGTAAATTTTCATTATATTTCCGAAAGGAAGACGTATGAAAGGTGTGATAATTCAACGAGAGTGAACTTCCTTGTACAATGAGCGAGGAAGTCTAGGATTCATCCATATTCTTAAATTTATGTGCGGATGAAAAGAACGCGAATCATGGGTTATAACGAATGGCCAACTTCAGGTGAGATGAATCTCCAAAAATAATTTCGTGCACCTCAAAGTATTGGATCATAGGATTGATGTTTTCGAGGGTGTTGCGGTTGACAGCGAATATTGAGAGTAGAAACTCCTCAAACGGTCTAGGGAAATATATATCCATGATACCCACTATAACAACAGTTGGGGTAGAAACCCACTTAGCACCTTTTCTACAATAGGGTGACCACCGAGTGTACCCCAGAAAATTGATTTATCAGTCCGCATTTCGGCCATGTCAAACCATAAGAGAGAAAACTTTATGAGCGCAAAGGCTTTCCAACAAATTTTATAAAATCGGCATCCAAACTGGTGTAAGAATTTCTATCAATGAACTTAATGGTAAATTTCATCCTTAAACGAAGGATGAGAAGAACTGTGATCCAAGCACTCTGTAGAGTAATGCGAAAATTCTAATGTAATCAATCAAAGAAGTTTTGAAAAAGCTTTAAATGTCTGATGTAACCCCATAAATGGAACGAAGCTCTTAGTAAATTTAGAAGTATGTACAACGTGTACCATTATTCGTAAAACAAATTGAGTTAACTAGACAACTCAACAAGAGTGGTTTTAAAAAAAAAAAATTTGAAGGTATAATCGAGTGTATACTAGCCAAAATAGGTAAGGGTAAATTTATCCATTTGAATTCATACGTACATATATGATTTTATAAATAGTATACATGACAAAATATTTCATTACTTCTATTCGCCCATAAATCTCGTGAGAACCGCCCAATTACACAAATGTGTAAAAAAAAATTTTAATGAAAAGCAGGGTATCCGCATTACAGAGGTTACGAGTTGAAGTAAGATCGTTGAAGCTCGGGTGAAGGACTTGAATCGTCTTGCGACATCTAATCAATAAATGCTACGAGGTCATGAAAACAACGAGTTAAATATTGTTTTGACTTTTATCAGAACACAAGTCCTTGGGTCAAAACTATTCACGTGCGAAGCTGTCACTAACAAGCGAGTTATGAATGACAAAACATAGGGTAAGTAGTTCGGTTAAGACGAGTCTCTCGTATATCAACAAATAAGATAATGAGTATCTTCCTTACTCATGTAACAACGTTAGAATTTCCGAATGAGTGGTGTATAAATTTTCTCTGACTCGCTTTCTATTCCTCATGTCACAATATTGGGACTTTTTATGAATTAACGTAATATAATCACGTTGGCCTGACGCCATTATATTTCACTAACTCATAGTTCCATTCCAATATCACTACATAAGGTCAGGACACGTGGTCAACCTCGAATTTCAACACAATTTCCCTAAAACAATTTCTTAACAATGTGCTAAGGATAGCACAAGAGACAAAGACATCGAAAGTAATGAATAGGAGTAATGGTGACATGAAAATGTCTTCGAAGTACCAAGAATCTCTAAAAGTAAGAATGACGTTTTCCGTTTCAACAACC